>NC_136905.1:62698756-63251511 GCF_949606895.1 Notothenia rossii
TAGTCATATTTCGTGAACCCTTTGAAGAGTACTGTTACACCGGTGTGATCATTCTATAATACACCATTTAAGCCCGGGGGAGAAATGCTAACGCTACTTTTCTACTTCATGCTATCTGCACAAATGATTGACATTAAACATTAAAAAGATTAGGCAGTTCAGAGAGAATCAAAGGAAGGCAGGCAGGCAGCTTTCCATGACATTCTTCTGGACGTGTTTCATTGTGTTGATAGTCAATCCCTTTTTTGACAAGACAGTAGTGACGGCCATCTTGGTGACGTGTGTTGTTGTGCGAGACCAGAGATGTAGTTCATTGATCGTTTCACACAAAAAAAATTGTTACTTCACAGTTTTACGTTTTTGTTTTTACTTGCAAAATTATCTTTTAAATTGACAAACATCATAATGTGTCATTTGTGGCACAATTCAAACAGGATCGAAATATATTCTTTCTCTCTCCATTGACTTCAATACATAATTTTTCCGAAATAAGGTCCCATGGAGCTCCCCCTGAAGGGGAGGGACTTCGCCATTCTATTGGGAGCTCATTCCACCATTTTGGAGCCAGGATAGCAAACCAACGTGTTTTTGCTAATTGGAACTTGAGTCCACCTCGCAGTGAGGGTGCAGCGAGCCATTTGGCTGATGCACAGAGGAGTGCACATGGTGGGGTGTATGGTTAAACCATGTCCTGGATGTAGGAAGGGCCAGATCCATTCACAGCATGGTACGCAAGTATCATTGTCTTGAAGAGGATTCTAGCAGTTACTGGAAGCCAGTAAAGGGAGCGGAGGAGCGGTGTGGTGTGGGAAAATTTAGGAAGGTTGAAGACCAGACGAGCCGCTGCATTCTGGATGCGCTGCAGAGGTCGGATGGCACATGCAGTAGTCTAGGCGTGAGATGACGAGAGCCTGGACCAGAAGTTGTTTCGCTTTCTGGGTCAGGAGGGGACGTATCCTCCTGATGTTGTAAAGAGTGTATCTGCAGCAGCGGGTTGTTGCAGCGATGTTTGCAGTGAAGGACAGTTTGTTATCTAGGATCACACCAGATTCCTTGCAGTCTGAGTCGGGGAAACAACAGAGGGGCCGATGTTGATTGTTAGGTCAAGAGTGGGACACTCTTTTCCTGGAAGAAAAAGCAGTTCAGTCTTGTCAAGTTTGAGCTTGAGGTGGTGAGCAAACATCCACTGAGAGATGTCTGCTAGACAAGCAGAGATGCGTGCGACGACCTGGGTTTCAGAATGGGGAAAAGGCAGAATTAATTGGGTGTTGTCAGTGTAGCAATGGTATGAAAAACCATGCAGGCTAATGACCGATCCGAGCGAGTTTGTGTACAGACAGAAGAGGAGGGGACCGAGGACAGAGCCCTGAGGGACCCCTGTTGTTAATTGACAAGGGTCGGACTCGGACGCTCTCCAAGTTAACCTGTAGGTGCGGTCTTTGAGGTATGAAGTGAGGAGGGAAAGTGCAAGTTCTTGGAGAGTGCGAAGGAGGATCGGATGATTCATCGTGTCGAATGCAGCAGACAGGTCCAAAAGGATAATGACTGAGGAGAGGGAGGCTGCTTTAGCAGTGTGCAGTTCCTCAGAGACAGCAAGGAGAGCAGTTTCTATGGAGTGACCTGCCTTGAAACCAGATTGGTGCGGATCAAGAAGGTTATTCTGATGGAGATAACCGGAGAGTTGTTTGAAGACAGCGCGTTCAAGTACAGGAATGGGAGGAGAGACAGGCCTGTAGTTTATAACATCGGACGGGTTGACAGTGGGTTTCTTTAGGAGAGGGTTTACTCTTGCCTCCTTGAGACTGTTTGGAAAGTGACCAAAAGTTAGAGAAGTGTTGATGAGATGGGTGAGAAACGGTAGAATATCAGGAGCGATAGTCTGAAGGAGGTTTGAGGGGATAGGGTCCAGAGGACAGGTGGTAGGACGGGCAGAGGTAATGAGCTTAAGAACCTCACTTTGAGAGAGAGAGGGGAAAAGGAGTTTAATGTATGGGTGAAAGGTGGGTCTGGTGACCCAGTGGTGAGTTGGAAAAAGAAGAGCGAATATCATCAACCTTTTTTTCGAAGTAGTTAACAAAGTCGCTTGGGAGGAGGGGGAAGGGGGTCGAGAAGGGTGGAGAAGATAGAAAATAGTTGTTTGGGATTGGAATAGGAAGAATGGATCTTATCTTGAAAGAAAGTGGTTTTTGCCTGAGAGATCGAAGATGAGAAAGAGGAGAGGATATATTGATAGAGTAGGAGGTTGTCAGGGTGTTTGGATTCCCACCATTGCTGCTTAGCTGCCCGAAGGATGGTTCTATTAGCACGCAGTGCGTCATTTAGCCAGGGAGCAGGAGGGGACTGACAAGCCTGCCGAGATGTGAGAGGACAAAGATAGTCCAGAGAGGATGAAAGAGTCAAGAGGAGAGTTTCTACAGCAGAGTTTGGAGGCAGAAGTTGGAACGAGTCAGACGAAGGGAGGACTGAGCGCACCGATGAGGTAAGAGTAGAGGTAATGAAGGTTACGACGGACAGGTGCAGAATTAGAAGAGATTAGTTTGTTATGTTTGGAAAGGGGTAGAGAGAATGATATGAAAAAGTGATCCGAGGTGTGTACAGAGAGGTTAGAAGTAGTGCAGTTCCTTGAGAATATGAGATCAAGAACATTGCCAGCTTTATGAGTTGGTGGGGATGGAGACAGTGAGAAAGCAAAGGCGGTTAAAATAAATGTTGATTCAGATATCTTCTCTGTCTGGAGGTTGAAGTCTCCGAGAAGTACAGTGGGAGGCCCAGTTTCCAGACCCGGCAGCAGACATACATCTGTGGGCGGGCATTTAATTTACCAGGGCGGACCCACCCCCCGACCACCAGGCCCCACCCCATTTTAAGGTAACATATGTGCATATATAGTTGCAGGCAGATTTAGGCATTATTTTTGTACACGCAATGAAACATTTTGAGCATAGGAAATGTTTCCGCTGCTGCTGCACACGCTCACTCTCTCCAACAAATGTGCCACATAACCAACCATTTGTAATGCTGTGCCAACTTGAGCAAGCGAGAGAGGGAGAGAGAGTGTGTGCACGGACTGGAGCAGGAGTTTGAGGGCTTGAGTCAATTTCTCTTCAAAATATAATTGATATGCTTGCAAAATATATCTTTCTGTGCTCAAAAATGTTAAATTGCGCGCTCAATAACATTTCCAATGCTCAAAATGTTTCATTGCGTGCTCAGGATAGAGGCACAAAAATAATGCTACTTCAGCAGCATGGATGGACAGCGACGCTACACATCACAGCAGAACAAGCATGTAGCTGATTCATATACAGTGGGGCAAAAAAGTATTTAGTCGGCCACCAATTGTGCAAGTTCTGCCACTTAAAAAGATAAGAGAGGCCTGTAATTTTCATCCTAGGTACACTTCAACTATGAGAGACAGAATGGGGGGAAAGAATCCAGGAAATCACATTGTAGGATTTTTAATGAATTAATTGGTAAATTCCTCTGTAAAATAAGTATTTGGTCACCTACAAACAAACAAGATTTCTGGCTCTCACAGACCTGTAACTTCTTCTTTAAGAGCCTCCTCTGTCCTCCACTTGTTAACTGTATTAATGGCACCTGTTTGAACTCGTTATCAGTATAAAAGACACCTGTCCACAACCTCAAACAGTCACACTCCAAACTCCACTATGGCCAAGACCAAAGGGCTGTCAAAGGACACCAAAAACAAAATTGTAGACCTGCACCAGGCTGGGAAGACTTAATCTGCAATAGGTAAGCAGCTTAGTGTGAAGAAATCAACTGTGGGAGCAATTATTAGAAAATGGAAGACATACAAGACCACTGATAATCTCCCTCGATCTGGGGCTCCGTGCGAGATCTCACCCCGTGGGGTCAAAATGATCACAAGAACGGTGAGCAAAAATCCCAGAACCACACGGGGGGACCTAGTCAATGACCTGCAGAGAGCTAGGACCAAAGTAACAAAGGCTACCATCAGTAACACACTACGCCGCCAGGGTCTCAAATCCTGCAGTGCCAGACGTGTCCCCCTGCTTAAAATAAATTCTTTAAAAATCAGACAATGTGATTTTCTGGATTTTTTTTTTTTTCTCATTTTGTCTCTCATAGTTGAGGTATACCTAGGACAGGGGTCGGCAACCCGCGGCCCTCGAGCCGCATGCGGCCCTTTAAGCCCTTTGCTCGGGCTCCCTTGAGCTTAGACAAAAATAAGAAGGAAATAAAATAAAAGTATTTGTAGGACGATTTATATTTTCTTGCATGGTTGAAAATGTTTTGTATCTTGTATTTTGAGGTGATACTGTGACACATAAAGAAAAAACTAAACGGTTTTAATTAGGTCAACTAAAATATGCGTCACATCCTGCTAAGGTCCCGCGCGAGCGCCTTTTCCTGCAGGCGAATAACCTGACCCCCGGCTCGATGAGCGAACTATGGAAAAGAAAAGTATCGGAGGAACACAGGATTTAATTCTGTGTGGACAGAGTTATATGTTTTCACAGCAAATGATGCTGGCTTACCGGTATGTTTGATATGTAGAGAGAAGTTGTCAACGGTGCTGCAGCCTTTACGTATCGAGGAAAAACACGGGATCTTCAGTCATAATTCAATGGGGTATGTAATTTATTTCAAAAAACACTTTTTGTTATATTCCATGGAATGCTCTTAACGTCCCGATAGCAATGAATATATTAAATGCTTTGACAATAAATACATTAAAAAATGTATCTCTGGAAGCCGTAGCGCTGTAAAAAGCACGACCAATAATTTTAGCCGGCCCGGCTAAAATAACTGGATGGCCTACTTGCCTTTCAGCCTTCCATCTGTGCACAAGCTTATCTCGTGCCCTCATTCGTCATGTGCGCGTTCGTTTGTGTTGGAGGAGGGGCTCTGTAAGGAAGTCTGAAGGAAGGGACAGATTTTTTCCGGTTGTGTATTTTCAAATTCTAGCGCACTCGAGCTGGTTTCTCCATTCTTACCTACCCTACCTTTAACTCTTTTTAGGGTGCAGCTATATGTTTTATTTATTTCAAAGTGGGCCCATTTTAATTATATTTGTTTTCCTTCAAATGTGCAGAGGACTCCCCAAGTGCTGTGTTTAATTTATTTTAAAGTAGGCCTGTGTATTATTTGTAATTCTCCTTATAGGAGTTATTTGTTTCTTATTAGAGGTTAACAGTTTTATATAATGTAATAAATAGCCTAATAAATGCAGAAAAAATGTTGTTTTTGTCTGATATAACTATAAATATAACTTTATAAGCTATCAAGCTATGAAATATGTTTTGCGGCTCCAGACAAAAATGTTTTTGGGAAAATGGAGCAAAATGTATGAAGGTAGATATGTTGCAAAATGCGAGAACGTTTAAAACCTGATGTGAGCACTTGCAGAAAAAAAATATCAGCTTGTGTGCATACATTTACACTTGTATAAAAATATCCACTTAACTGTGAACCAAATTTACCCTTGTATAAAATATCCACACTTGTATAAAATATCCACGTAACTGTGAACAAAATTTGGAGTCACAGAAGAAAAAAAAAAGTTTTGTAGCTTGTAGAAAAAAAATGAACTTAGAAAAATACACTTGCTGAAAAATGAATATTTTTTAAATATATTTTCCAGTACAACTGCAACTTGGTTGTTACAACCTCTCAAATCAGGTCTGTGGCAGTATAAATCGACGAATCTGCAGCCTTGACTTTTGCTACACGTCTTGCGATAAATGTGTCGCAAAAGTAATTTTCACCTGTAGATGTGGGGGGAGGGAGGGGGGTTGGAGCGAAGGGGCGGAGCTATCAGAAAGACGAGGCTCGGGTGACTGGAGACTGCGGGGCTAACGGTTCGTGTCGCTACCAGTCCGCTGACATGGCGCGTCAATCAACGGTAAGTTTTGCCCATTACTTGCCCAGTATTACTTTGAATATTATTATTGTGATTGAGGATTAAATCCGCTTTGAAGACCCCCGTTTTATATCGTGCAGTTTAGCGGCAAAATAACATCAGCTAACGCTAGCTTTGTTTAGTTTATGCTAGCTAAACAAGTAGTGGTTGTAGTCTACAGCAGTAATTAATATATTATAGCCTCCTGCTTTGGCACTAACGGTTGATAACCGTTTATGAAAATAAAACCAATTGAACTGTACTGAAATAATCACAAGTTTTATAATTGTCTTGGGCTCCTGTTGTGTTTTTAAAGCCTTTGGAAATTATCCATGCTATTTTCTATTTAGCTAACGTCGAAGTAGTGTATGTGAAATCAACCTCACAATAAGATGTGTGTATATTACAATTATTAATGTCATATTTCAAGATGATTACTTAGATATTACAATATGGTTGGTTAAGCTGGAGTTCATTATTGAGCTTACACATTAACGTCAGTCATATCTGAAGAACGAACCCAAACCTTTTTGTTTTTATGAATTGCATTACCAAATTGATATCAAATAAACAGTAAGCATTGGTAACACAACTTCCAACGTTACAGTAAAATAAAAAGGACCCTGACTCGGACAATACACAATCCAACATGTTCAACAGAAGATAATATATACATTTATATATCTGTTTGTTTAAGGTGTCCAGGTGATGCAGGCAGGCTGGACCAGAGAGTGAGAGAAATAACTGGACTCCTCACAGAAGTGAACTTCAGCTCAGGTACAAAGACTCTTTTTTTCATACTGTACAAATAATCAAGAAAGATATTGGTTTAAATAAATGAAGTATTGACTTTAATACACTGATATACATTCCATTATAAAACGGACAAGTCAAATCAAGCAATCTGATTGGTTCTTAGCCGTGATATACTGAGCGTATACCACGGGTAGAATTGTAAGTTACTTTTCACAACAAGTCAGTATCCCTCCGCGTCTGAGAAAAACAGTATACCGTTGGGTTGAAAAGCAAACTGCAGGCAGTTTGCTTTTCATACTGGGGTCCTTTTTACGCAGCGGTCCAGACATAGACATCAAAGGACAAAACATATTCAGTGTGCAGTTCCTTTGGCATTAGGGCAGGGTTTCTAGACACTTTCCAAGGTTTGACATAATGAATTGTGCTACTTTTAAAGCAAGCAACGATGTTTTCAAATCTGTAATCAAAGAGGTCCGCAAAAACACTATCGACCAATCAGATTGCTTGATTTGACTTGTCAGTTTTATAAATATATTTAAATTTCTTCCGTTATGAAACAAACTTACAAAGCATAAGATGGAAACATTTAAGATTAACTTCGACCTCCGGGGGGGTCTTACTATGGAGGAGTGGATTTAGGAGTGCCCATCTCCAGAAAAAAAAAGCACCTAAACGACGGCATGCAGAGCTACGTGAAGAGCAGGTAGACCAACTGGAAAAGTACCACCATTAAAAAGCTTTCTGATGCGGGTCTTGAAACAAAGCAGAGAAATGATGACCGTTAGTGGCCACAGGTGCGAAAGCTCTCTCCAGAGCTACTGGAAGCCCAATCTCGGGGACCGGAGAAAGTGGAGCAATATTCTCGCCACGCCAAGCAACAGCCTAGAACAACATCAACCTATACAAGTGACCACGTAAGCCATGATGCTGGACAGTTTTTCTGTGGGTGCACAATAAACGGCAACATACAAATGAATGTAAATAAATAGCCTAATAATAATAATAATAATAATAATGGATTACATTTTTTATTAGAGCGCTTTTACAGGTGCTGAAAGCGCTTTACAAATACACATTACACATATTAGACATGTAAGAGTCATTACTGTGGACATTACCCACAGGAGCAAATGCGGGTAAAGTGTCTTGCCCAAGAACACAACAGCCTGACGCAGTGGCGGCCGAGGTGGGATTCGAACTGGAGTTCACCAACGCCCCTTGATCTGATGACCAACGCTCTAACCACTGCGCCAAAATCACCCCGTTATAATAAATATAAATATAAAGAATAAATAAATATTTATAATAATATTTCCCATAAATAATGGATCAACGCTCTCTGTCTAATATGTTCGCTAGCTGTTAGTGTTGTTGCATAGCAACCACCTCGCACTATGTTTCGTGCAGAAGGCAACGGAGGGACTACTTTATTTTGAACATCATTATTTACTAATAAAAACTATTTAAATTAGAGTGTGTATTTTTCTTTCATATTGCCACACTTGGTAACCGTTTTATAAAAGCAATAGCTCACTTCAAGCGGTGATATATGCTCATTATATCACAGCTAAGGGGGTTGTCGACCCTCTGCTTCGCGTCGGGCCGAACCACGCCTCTCAGCTGTGATATAATGAGCATATACCACGGCCTGTCGTGAGCTATTAAACAATACTAAATACTAGATCACCTACACATCAGTTAAGTTGAGAGTTTTTTCCATGCAAAAGGTTACATTTAGATGTTAACAAGCAATATGACTTTGTCAGCTTTCTAATTTAATGTATTGAAGGCAAAGCTATTTAACACATGGTGAGAACTGCTACTATTTATCTCTCAATATTGTCTGTAAAAACGTGGTAAAATGTAATCTTTCAGTGAGACAACAGAGCAAGCTTCTACAGTTGCACTACGTTTGGATAACAGTTAAATATTATTTTGATAATAAAATATATTTCAATGTTGATGAATCTCATACTGTTCATTCATAATCTGATTACAATTACAAAATAATTATATCTACAGCCCCTAAACACACAAACACACCTCTTTCATAAATAACACACTTGTTCTGCAATAATATGTTTTATGTTTCCTGTCATTTTTGTTAGGAAAGGACATGCCTGAAAGACACGACTCAACATTTTCTCCTTCTCTGAGGGTCAAGAAGAACATCCAAGAAGAAAATTAAAAGCTGATGTTATGAGATTTTAAAACCAGTACAGGACATTCACTAAGAAACTACTTTTATTGTGAAAACAAAGATCTGCACACCGAATATTTTTGTAGTCTAAGGACCATCATTTGTTTGTGACGCTGCCTGCACCTCAAAGGGGTGGTTATAGTCAGGCTTATAAAGTGTGGCGAAAAACATAGTCAGCTGATGGGATGCATCTATTTCCACATCTACACTCCATCAGCTGATTATTTGTATTTGCCTCACTTGTGCCTTGTACCGCAGAGTTTGCAACATCACAAATAAATGGGGCTAATCTTCAGTCAGATGTGAATGTGTAATCTAATATTTTCAGTAAGAATAATGGACAAATAATGGGCTATATAAATAAACATTGATTGACAAAAGGAGTGCAAATACAAATACAATTTATTGAAATGTGAACCAAAAGTTAATCAAAAATGTTTTAAATAAAAAGCACATATAGACAGAAGGTGTAAAACTATTAAATGTATAAGTAAACACATTTAGTCAAATAAAGTGACAGACTAGGCCTGTGCAGTTGGTATCAGCTTTGCCCAGCATGGGCTCCTCCATCAGGCCTGGTCCTCCTCGCAGAGGAAAGACCCTCAGTCCTCTCCAAACCAACAGACAGGACGTCCATCACACAGAGGTTTCTCCCTGAAGTCTCTGCAGCTCTTTGGACACCACGCTGTCTCAATCCGTCCACACTGAATATGAGAGGGGGAAAATGGAAATAATAAATGCTTTAGACAATAAGAAATATAAAGTTGACAGTTGAGTTGCTCAGTTTTATTAGATTGTCAATAAATACTATTACTGTATTTTATATCAGGTTAAGAGGCACCTTCAAATAAAGATTGGTCTTTAAATCCATTTTGTCTAAAGTCAACTGGTACTTAGTTTTAATAATACAGTCTGGTTATTATGCTGTTTGGAGGAGGCATCACAGGTAATAGTACTAACTAGCTACCATCACATGTACCTTAGCTTGACTTAAATGTATTAAACGTATAATTAAGTGATGGCAAAATATAAATAACTAATGTCATGAAAACATATTAATATTTGCTTGATTCCAGAGTTGAATTCAACACAATTGCATACAAACATCAAGGGATTTTAAGATTCTGAAGTCTTCGTTCTAAATAGAAAATAGCATGGATAATTTCCAAAGGCTTTAAAAACACAGCAGGAGCCCAAGACAATTATAAAACTTGTCATTATTTCAGTACAGTTCAATTGGTTTTATTTTCATAAACGGTTATCAACCGTTAGTGCCAAAGCAGTAGGCTATAATATATTAATTACTGCTGTAGACTACAAACACTACTTGTTTAGCTAGCATAAACTCAACAAAGCTAGCGTTAGCTGTCTACCTGACGTTAAATTCGCCGCTAAACTGCACGATATAAAACGGTGGTCACAATCACAATCACAATAATAATATTAAAAGTAATACTAGGCAAGTAATGGGCAAAACTTACCGTTGATTGACGAGCCATGTCAACGGACTGGTAGCGACACGAACCGTTAGCCCCGCAGTCTCCAGTCACCCGAGCCTCGTCGTTCTGATAGCTCCGCCCCTTCACTCCAACCCCCCTCCCTACCCCCACATCTACAGGTGAAAATTACTTTTGCGACACATTTATCGCAAGAAGTGTAGCAAAAGTCAAGACCGCAGATTTGTCGAGTTGTAATGACTGATTTGAGAGGTTGTAATAACCAAGTTGCAGTTGTAACGGAAAATATATTTTAAAAAATATGTATTTTTCTGCAAGAGGACATTTCATCACTAAGTTCATTTTTTTTCTACAATCTACACAACTTTTTTTCTTCTTCTGTCACTTCAAATTTGGTTCACAGTTACGTAGATATTTTATACAAGTGTACATTTGGTTCACAGTTGTGTGGATATTTTATACAAGTGTAAACTTGGTTCACAGTTACGTGGATATTTTATACAAGTGTAAATTTGGTTCACAGTTACGTGGATATTTTATACAAGTGTAAATGTATGCACACAAGCTCAGATCTTTTTTCTGGAAGTGATCACATCGGGTTTTACACGCTCTCACATTTTGCACCATATCTACCTTCATAAAAATGGCTCTTTAGGTCAAAAAGGTTGCAGACCCCTGACCTAGGATGAAAATGACAGGCCTCTCTCATATTTTTAAGTTGGAGAACTTGCACAATTGGTGGCTGACTAAATACTTTTTTGCCCCACTGTATATATGCATTTATTTATTTTTTCCCCAGTTTTCTATATTTCTATACATTTTTTACGCAATAATGCCAATGTTATATTAGGATGATTCACGGGAGGGCTACTCCCCATAAGCTATGCTTCAGCCCTCCCACTTCTACTAATTTTGTTTATCTTTTTTGGATGAATTAGTAGAATACATAATACAAAATTAACGCTTTCTTCATCAGCAGTAAATACCGGACAGTTGGGTAATGTGAGATAATTCCATATTTTATTGATATGAGACATTTATTTTCTCTAGTTGCATTTTTCTTATAATCCCAAAGGTATAATATTTGCAGGATAATAATTACACACAGGGAAGACAATTATCTCAGAGTTTCTGGAAGCTGCAGCGTGTGAGTTGTCATTGTATGAATATAACATGTGTATGTGGGGGAAAAAATAAGCTTAAGACTTACCAGTATTGCATCAGCGCTCTGACAGCTGTTCAAACACAGACAATATGGTAAAAGTCTATGCTATAGCTTAAGCTTCAGTAGCTACTGAACGACGTCAAGAAAATTAGTAATACTTTTCACATACTGTATGACAACGATTCTCTTTTCAAAAATATTCAAAATAGTATGATAATGCGATGGGTGCAGACAATCCAATCTAGGGTATTGTTGGCTAGCCAACCTAACTTAACAAAATGCTAGCAAGCTAATTGCAACCAACTTTTTAAGCTAGCAACCACGCTAAAGCTCACTTTTTTTTAAAATAAAACTACAGCATTTATTGTTAATCACCCATGTACTGTAATGAATATTGCGGTTTCATTTTAGACATGTTTACTTTAAAAATACTTTAAAGAAAAGATTATAAACAATTGTGACCAAAAAAATATACATTTATAATGACGGAGAAGATGCAGACTAATGTTACAACTGACTTTTTTACATTCACTATTATGTAAAATTCTAATTAAATGTACAGTAAAATGAAAACCACAACTTTTTAAAAAGGAATATATTCCCAAAATGTCCATAGGTCCCAAACGTTTAAATAAATAATAGATATTAGACCCTCCAGAAAAACCCGATTCTGCGATCGCAGAATTTACCGCATAATCAGCAAAATGGCGCAGATTTTTAAAAAGCCGCATTTTTATCAAAAGGCCACATAATCCTCGCATTTTTCCACACAAAGTTGAGGAAAGAAAAAGTTAACTCGTCTTGCCTTGACGTCATCAGCTTGCGCATCACAGAATGTAAACAACATGTATAGAGTGAACGTGTGGAGCTCACACGATAGAGAAAACACCAAGATGAAAAAATCTAATCCATCTCAAAAAGTGGGGGGAAACTTTTCTGCACCCCGTGCAACTGTGTGTTGGAGCCATAGTTGGAGCATAAGAGAAAATCGACGGTGACGACCCACTTTGATTCATTCAAACATTCGAAAATGCTTTCTGCTGCTGCGGACAAGAAAGCCAAACAACTCACATTCACCCGAGGCATCAACCTCCAAAACCCTTTCGAGGGCTACAAGAAACAAAGTGAGTAGCCTACAAGATCGAAGCTGGTCAGATAATGAACGAGTAAATGAAAACAGAATGAGGCGGAGAAGTGTGTGTGTGTGTGTGTGCGTGTGTGTGTGCTTTTACAATAAATAAACATTGAATGTGTTTAATTGAATAGTAAAGAGGTTTAACGTTAGTGGCAGGTTGTGTGTGAGAGAGAATAAATAAGACAGCCCAATATTTAAAAAAATGGTTGTACTTTTTCCCCGCATATTTAGCAACTTTCCGCATATTTCGCAACTTCCCGCAATTTCACCGCATAAAATCACATAAAAACCCCGCATGTTTAATCGCATAGGCAAGAATTTTAGCCCGCATAATCAAGGAATTTAGCCCGCATAATCAAGGATTTTTGCCCGCGTTTTTCTGGAGGGTCTAAGATATGTACATTCAGTTACGTACCTTTGACTTGACTTTCTGATAACATTTTACTGATGTCAGTTTTTTTCATTTATTGTATCGCCTCGTCTTAGGTAAAAAAATAGAAGCACCTGGCCCATTTATCGTTGAAATAAAAGATATTGATTACCTAGACAGTATCCGGAATATCCGGTGCAATGTTTTTTTCAAGCAGATTCAGTGAGGGATTGATTTATAAAAAGTATTTTCTGTGTGTCTGCTTAGCCTCACCCAACCTCAATGCTCATAATTTCAGTCACACCCATGTTTTAACAAGCTTGAGGGGCATTACTTTAAAGACTGAAATCCATTTTATGGCTATATTTATTCTGCCTTCAAGTAATGTGAACAACACTACAGAATACTAATGCACCTCTTGGTTAAAAACAACATAATAATTGACTGGGGTAAAATATGATCGATATTCCTTCACATAATCCCGGATTGTTTTATTCTGAACAACTTCCTGCTTGAGGGTTATCAGTAGTCTGGGATTGCTATGAGCATTTACATTATGCTGCTCCTATGTGGGGGGCAAACTGAAAGCCTTCTAGAAAGTTCAATACACTCAACAAGGGTCTCCCAAATGTTTTAACAGCTCAGGTCTTCCCTAAGTTCGATTGAAGTTCTCAAAGCCCTTCTGGCTCTCTGTGTGGGTTGGAAATAACAAGCTTCCTCCCCCTAGCGGTTTTTCTCACAGGCTCTTATTCTGTTTTATAAGGTCTATACGGGACTAATCACGTGAATAAAACTCGGAAGAAGGTAATCTAAGGGTCAGGCTGTCTTGAGCCACTATCTCAGGGCTGCGTGGAAGCTTAAAGTTCTCAAAAACTAAATATTTCTAAATGTAATGCACTTAAATAATCAGGCAATCTGCTCCTATGTAAATTAATGAATGTGTAATATGTGAATCATTAATATATGCCTATTTAACACCAGACCAAATGTTAAATTCCCTAACACTTGCCATAAGTGGAATAATTGCTCGTTCTGGGGGATAATGAGTAGCTTGCAATGCCCCACACATGGAAACATGTTTTAAATGCTTTCAATATGTGTGAAGATATGGAGGGAAACAAATCTAATTTTAATTGCCAGGAGGCCAAGTTCTACATTAACGGCCTAGCCAATGAATGTTATATGCATCTGCGATTTGGAAAGAGGTGGTGTAAGTTTGCTTAGCGACTTCATTTTATATTCCCCCCGGATATTTTCATCCTGGTGAATTAATAGCCCAACCAGGGTTTTGCTAATGGGAAATCGTGATGCTGTGCTGTTGCTGTTTTTATGATCAACATAAATGTGGAGACACAGATGAGTGTACACACGATACATCATGACACACAGAATTTATTCATTTATGAGGGACACAGAGATTATCCGTAACATTAAAACAACATTTTGAAGAATACAAACTGGCTTTATTTGAGATGATAGGACGATATTTGCGTGTGTTTGTGTTAAATGTATATTACCGAGTTTTTCGTTCTAACAAAACTCAAGTTTACATTCAATGTTAAAACTCACATTTTTTAAATTTGGTGTGTGTTCCTTTTATTTTCCTAGGGCTTAATTTAGTGGTGGTAAAAGTACTCCTTTACTTAAAGTGGACCTATCATGCTATATTTGAATAATATATTGTAGGGCCATACCTATATAAAACATGTCAAGTTTTTTTTTCAAAATACCAAACAGATCATGCATTTTAGCCTCATGCCTCATTTCGCTCTATTTGCTCTATTCCAGCCCTGTCTTCACAAGGGCTGATTCTGTGGCAAATGAGAAGAGCTGACCACAGGGGGGCGAGGCACGAGCGTCATGTTACCATGCTGTTACCATGCCATGCAACCTCTCATTGCCCATATAGGCAGAGCACCCCGTTTCTGACGTCAGAACAATTTCAAATCTGTATCAGTCTGTATCAGATCCATTGCAGCCTGGTTTTTAGAGGTTTGGGTATGGAGGAAAATAGAGAGGGTTGTGTTTTCTGACACTTGGTGAGTTCCCTGACACAGCGGGGACACATATTCATGTATAAAAAACAATTTACTCAAGTACCAAAAGTAAAAATTCCTTTTATGTTTCATGCCGAATGACCCTTTTAAGAGATGTATTTTTTATAGAAAATGGGGAAACAAATTTGGCAAATCATGTATGCTTTCTGTAATACGGAGTAAATTAGTAGGATATCATATAAACACATCATGCTTATTATGTAAATAACTAAATGTGTCTTTAACATTTATTTAGTGGAGTAAAAATAATTTGAGATGTAGTGAAACAAAGTAGCAGAAAATGGAAACGCTCGAGTGCGCTAGAATTTGAAAGTACGCAGCCGAACAAAATCTGCCACTTCCTTACAGAGCCCCTCCTCCAAAACACACAAACATGCACATGACCAATGGGGGTGCGAGATAAGTTTGTGCACGAGATGGAAGGCTGACAGGCAGGTAGGCCATCCAATTATCTGACCCGGGGCAGATAATTGGTCTAGCTTTTTACAGCACCACGGCTTCCACAGATCAAATATTTGAATATATTTATTGTCAAAGCATTTGATTTATTCATTGCTATCGAGATGTTAAGAGCATTCCCTCCTAGAAATGTTTGGTTCTTAAAACATTCTGAGAATGTTACCATTCACTGTTCTAGGAATGTTTTCAGCGGGAAGTTTTCTTTTGGTTCCCAGAATGTTCTTCTGAAAGGTAGGAAAGCGTTCTCTAAAAATATTCTTAACATGTTTGGTGATAACTTTCTTAAGATGTTTTTGATAACATTGTTCAAACATTATGCCCTACTATTCTTAAAACGTTTTCAGCTGGACGGTTTATGTTGGTTCCCAGAATGTTCTTCTGAAAGGTAGGATAATGTTCTCTAAACATTCTTAAAATATTTTGTGATGACCTTCTTCAAATGTTTTTGATAACATTATGCACTACTATTCTTAAAACGTTTTCAGCTGGACGTTTTATTTTGGTTCCCAGAATTTTCTTCTGAAACGTAGGATAACGTTCTCTAAAAACATTCTTAAAATGTTTGGTGATAACCTTAAGATGTTTTTGATAATTTAGATAATTTATCAGAAGTATTTTCTTTTTTTTGTAATGCGACCAGCAGCTAGTACAAGTCACTGTTGGTGTCACATGTACTTGAGGGGACCCAGAATCAGACTCGGAATCAGCTGGTGAAAGTAACATTTGTTTATTAGAAAAGGGGAGCTGTCAGTGGAGGTTGGTTATTGGCTGGGGGGGAGAGAGAGAGAAAAAACCCATACAAACACTAACAGGGGTTTCAGGGACGGGCAGTGACAGTCAGTCTGTTCTTCTATATGTCTGTCGGTCTCAAATCTAAACGATTTTTATCCAATATGCATAAACAGCGGAAACTGTTTATATGCAGCCCTCACCAACCACACATGGCCAAATAGCTTATCTACCAGTTAGAACCTACATACGAGACACAACCTTTATAGTCAGTGCATGTGAGTGAATATTGGTATGCAAATTCGTTTTTATACGTCCTATTCATTGTCTCAATGCTCATACATCTTTAGAAAGTTATCACCAAAAATGTTAAGAATGTTTTTAGAGAATGTTATCCTACCTTTCAGAAGAACATTCTTGGAACCAAAATAAAACGTCCCGCTGAAAACGTTTTAAGAACAGTAGGGCATAATGTTCTAACAAGGTTATCACCAAACATTTTAAGAATGTTTTTAGAGCACGTTATCCTACGTTATACATTCTGGGAACCAAAATAAAACGTCCCGCTGAAAACATTCCTAGAACAATGAATGGTAACATTCTCAGAATGTTTTTAGAACCAAAAATGTCTAGCTGAGAACTCACACTTGCCAGCGCAAACATGCAATATCTGTTTGCAGCTTATCATGAATTACGTGCTTGTTTGTTTTTTTCAAAAGAAGAATATGGTGACATCAGATTCTTTAAAACATCCTTTTCAAACAAATGCAACAAGTTTGTTTTTTAAAGCGCTCGAGAAATAAATCTGACGTTGACCATGACCGTGTTAATATTTACCATCACAGGAACATTTTATAAAAAAAGAATAACCTCCTGAAAACATTATCCGAATGTTGCTTTGAAAATGTTCTTCTTTTGTTATCATGTAACATCAAGGGAATGTTTTATAAAAGAACATATGTAATGTGTTACCCCAAAAACATCCAAAACACATCCTTAGAATGTTGCAGGCAAAACGTTCCACCTTTGTTAACATATCACATTAAAGGAACGTTTTATAAAACACGTTCTGTCATCTCAGGCCTCAATAACATCCTGAAAACATTTTCTGAATGTTGCTTGGAGAATGTTCTTCTTTTGTTATCGTGTAACATTAAGGGAACGTTTTATAAAGAACATCTTTAATGTGTTACCCCAACAACGTCCAAAACACATCCTTAGAATGTTGCAGGCAAAACGTTCCATCTTTGTTAACATATTACATTAAAGGAACATTTTATAAAAAAAGATTCTGTCATCTCAGGCCTCAATAACATCCTCAAAACATTATGTCTTAGTTAACCTTAAACCTTATAGGAACATTATTTGAAATAATAAACATCCTAAAAAGGTTCTTTGAGCATTATTAGAACCTGTAGGTAACGTTAGCCAAAGTTGTGAGAACGTTCCCCGCCAGCTGGGATAGAAGCAGGTAAAAAAAGGATTCATTTGTTTCCCTCATTCTTTTTTCATACATTGTTAGTGTTCCCTATATGTTTCTGGTTAAGAGCTTATGACTGCTGTTAATATTACCCGGTACAAAGGTAAACAAACAGGCAGTACAACAAAAATATAGCTCACATGAAACATCCCAACGGCCAGCACCTTCTACAGATAACAGACACACACCTGCAGGAGCAGAAACATCCATATATCCTATGTTGGTGGCTTGACCTTTAAGTGTTGCAGAGTACAGCAACACATAATCCATCTACCCACACAGTGGAAAAACAGGTGAATGCGAATTCCACGTTTGTCAGAATACATCCATACACAAATAACTGTTGTAACAGCTACTCAAGGATGGAAGAGATAAGCTCATGGATGTATAAAGAGAGCTGGACACAGTGTCGGAGGCGGGGCCCCGTTCATTTCTTTGAGAGTTGCTCTGTGAAGCACATGAAGCCCAAAATGTAGCGACTGTAGATTTAAAAATGTACCTGTGTGTGTGCCCATAGAGCATTTATTCCTTATGATTTCACCTGATTTTACTGACAGTAAATATATTCTTTTGCATTAACTAGAAGGGAATATCTCATACCAGTGTTATTTTAGTGAGATTAAGACAATCCTGCCAAAGGTACAGAGGGGGTGCAAAATCCGGCAGCACTAACGCAGCTCTGCCAGATTTAAAAGCACTCCTTTTTTTTTTCACCTGATACGCTCAGTCGAATCCTCTTTCTTTTTCTTTTTAACTAAAGAGGAATGACTAATACCAGTGTGATTTTAGGGAGATTGTGAACATTTTGGCCAAAGTTGCAGAGAGGGTTGCCAAGTCTGGCAGTCATGACACCAACTCTGCCAGATTTAGAAGCCTCCCTTTTTAATTAGGAGTCTTTCGATGTGTTGTTTGTGTGACTTTAAAACTGTTGATCTCTAATTAAAGCTAGGTGAACCAGGTCCTTTAATCCCATTATTGATGTTGATCTTGTTATCTAAAGAGGCAAATAATGCACATGTTGAACTACCCATTACCAAGATCAAATGAAATACAAGTCACAGGAGGTAAATATTAAATCAGAAAGAGTCAAAAAAAAATATCATTAAACAATGAAATGGCGGCAGGCACAGCAAATAGTATCGAGACATTCAACATTGGCGAAATAGAAGTTTCATTGAGTGTCATCAGAGCCGGAGTCAGTCTTAGCGAGTGGAGGGAGTGGGGGAGTGCAAATCAAATACCTTGAATGTTGTATTAGAGCGAGAAATCCTGCACTGGATTGTTTGAAGAAGTGTTCAAAAAAAGGTTGCAAACATTGCATCGCGCGCACACTCAAACACACATCGCTATTTGCACATGTTCCCATCACACATACAAATTCTCTCTTTGACTGTCTGATGCTAGTACACAGACTCCTAAAAGACCTGCCATGTTTTGGTTATTTGTATTTGTAGATCGTTGTTCCCGAGTCCAGGAGGAAGTTAAAAAGACACAATTGGAGTCTCGGAGAAGTTCAAATGGGTAATTTAAAGGTGACCTATCATGCAAAATGCACTTTTGTACGTCTTTTATACATGAATATGTGTCCCCGGTGTTCCAGGAAACTCACCAAGTGTCAGAAAACACAACCCTCTCTATTTTCCTCCATACCCAAATCTCTTAAAAAGGGGCTGCAACGGATCTGATACAGACTGATCCAGATTTGAACACTTCTGTGACGTCACAGAAGTGGCGCTACGGCTATTGGGCCAACTCCACCAATCAGGAGGAGACAGCCACGGACATTGCCGTTCGAAAGCGCTGGAGACGCTGTAGTACATATGCCAGGCCTCTAGATGGTGCTGTTCTCACAGAATCAGCCCATGCAAAGACAGTGTTAAATTGAGCGAAATGAGGAATGACTAAAATGCATGATCTGTTTGGTATTTTGAAAAATAAAAAGTATAAATATGCCTTATATAGGTATGGTCCTACACTATATTATTCAAATATAGCATGATAGGTCCACTTTAATTAAGTAACGTGGTTTTGAAACAGACAGAGCAGGTCAAACACAGCGCCATGTCGAGAGAGGAAGAGAGAGAGAACAAGTCCCTGTGCTGGGCGTGTATATCAGATTCCTGGCTCCTCTTCTCATTGGCTGCTTCGAAGATGGGCGGGTCTTCCTTCCCTTCGTTCCTCTGGATTAATTTGAAATAAATAAGAAGATCTGGAAGTTGTTTGTTTAATTTATAACCCCACAAGCCTTTTCTCCTCATATTCTCATTCATGATTTTTTGTTTGATACATTCTAAAAGACTGAAAACATAGATTACGTGTAGGCCTACCCGGAAGTGACGTCATGTAAATGACGGGGCTGTCTTTCAATAAAGCTTTTCAAAATAAAACGGTGCATCCTTTCACAACACAGTCTCACTCCCTGATAGTCCAATAGTGACGCTTGGTCAGGGTCCTTTGGCGTGCAGTTGTGACGTGCCGAGTCTCTTTCAGCTTCATAAACGGACGCAAAGAGCTTTCAACTGATTGCAATGTATTCCCATCGGTGGCGATATTTGACGCTTAGGGACCTGAGACACGGACCCTATCTGTCAATGTCGGCGGCAGTTAAAGGCAATGTGAGCGTCCATTCCCATTGGATAACGGAGGATTTTACACCCGGAAGTAAGTATTCTCCTTACTGTCGATTGATTTTACAGTGATATCTGCACTACTCATCAACTCAAAACACCAGATTATCCTTGTTAATTACACAACATTGATTGGTTTAAATCTTTCCCCTTCGATTCGGAGAAAAACATATTTTTTCAGAGTTTAGGATGGCAGAAGACACTACACTACCCAGAATCCTCAGCTATCGTTCCACTTTGCTCGACAAACCCCGTGATTATTCCTCAAGCTCTGTGATTGGTTGACCTCCAACTGCATTCCATATAAAAAAAAACATTTCGTAAAAGATAAAATCATACTTTATTCAGCAGTGCTTGCTTTACTCTTTGAAAGTCATCACATGAATGCATTGTAATAAATGGTTCGGCTGCATTAAATATATTACACATCTGTTGTTCTTTATTTTTATTTATCTACAGAGATCGGGCTCAGAATAGACCGGAAACTATTCTTTTAGCGTTCAGTTTGAATTTCACAATAAAGTTAGTAGTCATATTTTGTTTTGATATTATTGTTTGTATTAACTACTAGACCGCTGGGTCATGTTAAGACCATCTTTTCTGTGTTGCTGTGGGTTTTTTCTATCAGTTTTGTGTTACAAATATCAAAACAAAAACTAAATATATCCGTCGTAAACTAAACCAGAAACAGCAGTATATTTTATTTTGTTAAAGGAAGGCTCCAGTCATTAGATAGTTAATAAAAACTTCAGTATTTAGTGAAACATTATGTTTAAACCATACCCTGAAGAAATCAGCGATATTCCCCCGTAAATAATGATTTTATAGCTCTTTTTTATCAAAACCTGTATATTCCGTCAGGCAGCTGCCATTTTGGCCATTTTCAGTAGTCACATGATCCGAAAAACTAGGTCGTGACGTCATCTATGCGTTCACTTTGTAAACACGACAGCTCATTCGGCGAAAACATGGCGGAGTATTTGAGTTCGGACTCGTCAACCGAGGAAGAAGTTTTGAGCAATGTGGAGAGATTGGATGGGGGAATTCAGCCATACAGGTTCGAGCCAAGTGGCCAGCACCGTCAGGAATCCAGGGACAGTGACGATGAGGATGAACAGCACGGTGATCTTGCTGGAGACGATCCCTTTACTCGTGCAATTGATTTCGGGGGGCGAGTAGGGAGACCTGTGCATGAATGGTGTACTTGCGATCGGTGTGTAGCCATGGACAATCCTCTTATAAACATATGTTGTTATGAGCTTGAAGAGCTTGAAAATAAACTGTTCACATACGACTTGGATTGCATATGTTTACACAGGGAATTCGACACTGGTGTTAGAAAAAGCTGTATTGAGAACAGCACTGGTTGCCATGAAGGATGTGAAACGCACCTCTTTGGTTGAACCAATAAATGAAAGGTGGGTAAATTTGACGGGTACAGCCCTTTCTTCTTAGCATTATATACTTTACAATTATTATTATTATTATTATTAATGGACATATCAACTAAAGACATTTTATTTGGTTAGGAAGTTCTGGATTAAAGATTGAATTGACTTTATCAAAAGTTTTATAATGACGTTTACATTCTAGGAGAAAATGATTTCATCCTCAATCTCATGGCAATGTTTGCACAACCTGTCATTTAAAGGAGTATTTGTGTATCGACCATATTCAATAAGAAGTTTATGGTTGTTAATTCTAAAGCGTGTCAAATGGATTCTGTCTACAATTGCATGGCAAGGACATGAAGGACAATGACAGATAATTTTCAAAACCAAAACTTTACTAAGTATAGCCATGATAAAAGAAATCAAAAAGCATATCTACAGAATGCACTCTTTATAGAACAATGTAGGCTAGGAGTCCTCACACAGGGATGACAACATTTGAGTTCAGCTTGGAGTGAGATTTTCTTTTGGTGAACCGAAAAAAGAAACGTTCATGTGTACAGTGTTACAAATGTATTGAACATGTACAGGGTTTCCCATTAATGTACCGGGCGCTACAGTGGAATACGGACATACACAGTGTACCCGCAACTCTTACAATCAAGTGCTATTTTATAAGTGGGGGGGGTCCTCATCTCCTCTAGGGGGGTCCGGGGGCATGCTCCTCCGGGAAGATTTTTTTTTTAAATATTGAAGTTAAATGCATCAACCTGGTGCACTTTGAGAGCAAAATGAATTTATGGTAAACAGATTTTCTTTTTCTTTATGGATATTTTACAAATCCATCACCTTTTAAACTCTATTCTTGTTTCACTGTCATATAGTATTTCATAACTGTTTTTCATTTATTCTCATAAATGGTGACCAAAACGTATGAGACCCACTGAGATAACTAGACTAAAGTATCTAAACAGAGTCCCTTACCTCACTGAGCTGTAGTTATCTCTCAGTCTGACAGGACAGAACTCTCCTTCTCATTGTTTTAGAAACAGCTTTTAATATCCGTTAAGCTAACCAGATGCTAACAACAACAATGCAAATAGTGAGTTTGGTAGAAATATACTGTATAATAGTAAAGTTATTTAAAATGATGCCATATTTATTGAAGATTTTACATTATAAATATTCCCCAAAATAATTCAAAAGCATATTCTTCCAAACTCCTTACTGTAGTATGACCACCAGGAGACTATTGATGTGTGTGGTGAGTTTGGTAGTAATAAGCTGTATAATAGTGATTGAATATTATTGTATTCTCTTTTTTCGGAGTTGCACTTTGCAGACGGTCCCTGATCAGAGCATTGGTTTCTTCTCCGGCTGCGGATAGAGACCAATGTAATGTGCCCAGCTCGCAGGACGGCACATATTGGCTTTTTTGTTATCAAAATGTGATTGTAGTTCGTTGTCAACCTTACCACGTGTTGGGGCAGAATCTCTGCTCAGCGCCGTTCCTATATGAGCGGGTTCTCAAAAGAAGGAAAAATTCAAAGCAGCCAGGATAAGGGTTAAACAATAATCTGCTTTAATGGTAAAACATACAAATACATCACCGAATCACGAAGCACTCTGCAGAGTAGTCCGGGCTCAGGTTCTAACCCCGTGTGAGACACCTCTCAGGAACGGCAAGTCAAAAACAAGAGCCCCGATCTTCAAAATGATCACAACATTTATACACAGAGTTCACTTCTGAGCGAGCTAGACAGTGAGTTGGCAGTATTCCATTGGTCGGTTTCCCTTCTGGGCGGGATCCCAGGTAGTAAGTCAGTTTGTTGATTCCATCTGTTGCTTCTGTGCGCGTGTGTGTGTGTGTGTGTGTGTGTGTGTGTGTGTGTGTGTGTTTCTGTCCCTCTGCCCTTAGGCAGATCCCCCAATCAATGATTTGGAGTCATGACAGAGGACTCTTTGACAGGACACATACTCATTCCCCCTAAACATCCTCAACACACAAACATCGTATCATGTATCTTTAACAGAAGTTAATTGTTCTTATCGCTTAATGGCTTCCCTGAACTTCCCTTCACCCCAAAGTCAGCTTACTAGGAATAAATACATTTTATTGATAAGCTCAAAAGGACCTTTATCTCATTTACTGCTGGGTGACCCAAGTCTCAAGGCCTGTAGGATGTGTAGGAGATAAACATTAATTCTACAAGACTTTAACTACATTATCTGAAAATGTATCTGGGACTTCCCCTGTTAATTGCAAAGACTATTGATAATTAACAGAGAGACCCTAGGGGCCTCTTCTTGGTATCTGCTAGGCAGAAGTCACTCAATGCAGAAATCACAAGTTTAACACACATTCTATATAAGGTGACATTAAAATGAATATACCAGATTGAACTTTCCTGCCATAACACGTTACTTTAATACTTCAAATAACTTAAATAATACTTCACACGGTACTTAGGAGACGTAATTTGTGTCTGAATAACGTTTTCATGAGTTATTGATCCATGAAATCGGAATCTTCCAATATCGTTCCAACTTTACTGAACTAAGCCAGAAGACCGTCTCATTTTGTAGACTGCTCGGTTTGCTGTTCCTTCACTCTATTTTTATATTTATATACATTTGTTTTGGACGAAAACTTAGCGTGAGGAAAGGCAAGTGTGGTGTGAGATATGGGTTAATTGCGTGACTCTCAAGCTCAATGTGTGAGTGTTGGCAGCCCTGCCTAACATAATAATGGTACAATGTAGTTGAATAAATTCCATAGTAGTTCATCAATCAAATAAAGAAAGCATTCTGGAGCATTCACGGAGCACACGTGCATGTGCACACGGAGCATTCCGTGGATTGTTCCTATCCGAATTGTGGCAATGTTTCGCGATACAATTAGGCATATTTCAATAGAATTGTGAGAGTAACTAGAGTAACAACATGAACAAAGCACATACGTCAATTTCTCCTCGACACCAAACGCATAGTTCACGTCACTTCCGGTAAAATAAGTCATGTGAGTCGTCAAAAGGGCGCCGCCCACAGGGTTGATGTCATTTCGGTAATTAATCAGCTTGAAATCACTGATAACGTCATCGGATTAAAAAAAGAAAAGACTGGCAGAGACTGGTCTGTTTTATCGGATGATAATTATTTAAAAATGCGTGTCATGATGATTCCCTCCCTTTAACAGTGTAAACTTGACAGCTTTTTAACCCAAACCACCTACTGGTTAAAGCACGTTATTACACGTTTAGAGTAATGCAATGCCTTTTTCTTAATGTCTTTTATTATTATTAACTACTTGTTACTTGTTGCTAGGGACGCTGCTATTGATATTATTTCTGTTATGTTGTGTAACTGTTAAATTGTGTTATCTTTATTGCTACCCCCTTCCCCGTCAATGTATAGTGTTGGTCCACAGCGCAAACGTATTAGTTTAACAAAATCCGCATCTAAAATTGTGGCATAGATACGTTATTTTCCCCTGTGCAATTCTCCATTTACTCAACAATAACACATAATTATCCTTGTGGTTATTTATTTCTTAGATTAATTAACACAAGTTGGAGTCCGTCATGACCGAGGGAAGGAGCAGCTTATTTGCTTTAGAGAATATTACACCCGGAAGTAAGTATTCTCTCCGCTTCGCTTGACAAACCCCGTGATAGTCCTCAAGCTCTGTGATTGGTGAGTGTGCTCCGAGGGTTACGCCGAGCGTCGAACAGCACCTGAAATGGGATGGAACCACGGTAGACTGTCCAAAACTGGATTTGAACGGGTCCACCGCGTCACCCCGTCCCCAGAACTACACATGCTGGCTATTGTGTTTCGCAACATGTTCTCTATCTATGGCACGTCTCTACTGGGAGTTGTAGTTTTAAAAGACGTTTTCGTATTTCCCATAATAAGAAGTTGCCAGTTGCAAGAGCATCTTGCAGGTTTTTTTTTTCTCGACATTTATGCTTAAACTTGCTTGAAAATTACAATTAAAAAAGTGAATGTAGGATCTGATATGTTTTACGAGACATAAGGGCAGGAATTCAGAGGGAAAGGAGCAATTTTGAGCTCTGCTCTTAAAAACGGCTTTTTTTTAAGGTCATACGTCAAACGCGTCATATTACATCACAAAGGGTAAACATCTCCGCTCTCTGACCGCGGGTATAGTTAGTAGTTGCGTTGAGTTGAGCGGTTGTGTTTTAGTGAGCTGGTATTTTTCGGTAGTTTTACATTGTATTTCACCATTTGTAATCATGGTGCAGTATTGTGTTTGTGCAGGTTGCACAAATTACAGCCTGTCAGGACATCGATACCACAGTTTCCCTCACGGGAAAAGGACCGGAGCTAGCGTTCGTTCCTGGGTGCGTTGTGCATCCACCTCCCTGCAGCACATACTCTCCACAGCTTTATCAGGAAACTGTATTACATCTCTCTCCTCCCCTCCGGTACACGGCACCGTAAGACATAGTGTGGAGTTGCATTAGGTAACGCTGTGGTGGCTGTACTGCTCCAGCCGTCTCCTTTGTGTTTGTTTGTTTCCCCCTGTCTGTGTTGTTTGTGTGTGCGTGGTGGCTGTCACTCCTGGCTCCCGGCTCAACCTCCACTCACCTGCTGCAATCAGCTGTGCACCCTCCCCGACTAAACACCTGCTTTCCATCAAGCAATTTACAATGGCATATCAACGGAGGCTCCACAACCTTTCTCCGCCATATCGTCAAGTATCAGCCGTATCTCGCGTCTCCCCTCCGGTACACCGCACCGTAGTGTGGAGTTGCATTAGGTAACGCGAGATACGGCGGATACTTGCGCATTAGTTTCTGTTATGGATCAGTATCAACAGTCCTGCCAGTAACGTTACTATATTATCAATGCTACTTTAGTTATAGCCTGATATATGATAGCTAACTTCACAATGTTGTGATGTGACGTTAGCTAACATTCTGTAGCTAACGCCGGTCACTCACCAAGATAGCTGCCCGTTTCTCCTCACACCACAGCTCAATTTCTCTCCGATGGCCGTTATTTCTTCTAATCCTTGGCTGCTCCTGGTCTCTTGGACGCCTAGATGTCTCATAATTATAAGGTTGTGGTCCGTCATATGCATTTGAATATTCATGTTCAACTTCTTCTGTGTCTTCTGTGTCGAAACTAGCATTGGGATCCATGTTTATTAATATGTTACACCGGCCGCTCTCCCCCTTGTTTCCCCCATGTTACGTCACACGCGGGAGGTCACGTGCCGAGGCTTTTTTATGCAGAAGTGAACATTTCTTACAAAAACGACGCCTGATGTCACTGTAGTGTATATTTCTGTATATTTTTGGGAAAATCTAGTGTATTCATCATTTTCCTACACATTTATTCACAGGTGTCTTTAACCTGGAAGTTGCTCTTTAAACTGTGTACATCCCTGGAGGTTTAGGGGATAGGAAACACTGAAATTTAAAACATATAATTAATAAATGGGTGAAAATTGCTTGTGCCCATAATGGGCCGCATTAATATATAGGCCTACCCACATGCCAGCTAAGGTCAGAAGAGCTTTATTTAACAGCTGGTCTTATGTATGTGACCCCTCCTGTTGTTAATTGATAAGCCTGAAACATGCACTTGTCAAGAATCAGAGGGACATTTTGCAAATATGGCAGTTGCCATCGATCATCTTAAGATAAGATATACTTTATTGATCCCAAGTTGGAAACATTTGCGTTACATCAGCATTTGTAACAGTTGTAAATATGCAGTGGTGTTCATTTGTACATCATTTAATATAATCACACAAATTCTGTGTTTTATATTTAATAATTCTGTGTTCTTTATTTATTGATTGTTCAATACCTGACAAGGCCGGAGATTAAATATCTACATACATCTTATAAGAGTATAATACATTATGTATAATATCAGTTAAAATAACAGCTTCAACATAGTTAACATTGCTGGAGGTATGCACAAATATTGATAGATGTCTTGTAATGCACTATTGAGGAACCTGCGACCGAAGTTTTTCATTCATTGCATAACTACACCGTTTGTGTATATGATATGTCCACAAACCTTAGAAAATCTTGAAAGGGATGTGCAAAATAGTCATTATACAGTCTTTAATTAACTATTAGTAGAGAATAACGAGTAATGAATATACTTTATATGGATCCTATTAATATCTAATGATAAAATAACGAAATTCAATAACATGCTTTAACCACTAGGTGTCCCTTTGTATCAGCTGTGCACCTTTATGGTGTAAATACAGCCTATCTACCAATTGGATCAAATATAAAAGTCAGCCGAATTAGTGTTGACATTGCAAGGAGACGTATTGTGTGAAAATAAATGTAAGATGTTTTTTAATTGCTGATATATTTATGATCCACGTCACGTTTTCAGTGTTGGCGGCAGTTCATAATGTTTGTCTAAGTCTTCTCATCAGGGCTCTATAAATAGAGAACTACGGCAGATATGTAATATTTAATGCAGCTGAACCGTGTATTATAATGCCGTTATGTGATGACTTTCAAAGAGAAAAGCAAGCACACTCGGAATAAAGTATTATTTTATTTTTTTTAAATGTTTTCGGTCTGTTTCCGGTATTTGTTGATGACGATGTGATGTGAGATGTGAGACTGGAATTGCACAGGGGAACATAACCTATCTATGCCACCATTTTAGATGTAGATTTTGTTAAACTAATACGTTTGCGCTGTGGACCAACACTATACATTGAAGGGGAAGGCGGTAGCAATAAAGATAACACCATTAAACAGAAATAATAGCAGCGTCACTTGCAACCACCTTGGTAACAATGAAAACGTTCTATGGACGCAATTTCCTGAAGTACTCTTCGTAATAACTAGCAAACTAAAGATCATGTACATCCACTGCACACATAATCTGAAATAACAACTCATATTTCTCGCATCAAATGACATCAAAACGCATTTTAATGGCCAAACTAACTTTAAAATAGGCATTTTCCACCGAGAATAAAACGAAGTTCGGCCATGTTTTATTTTTCTGCAGGGAGAAATTTGAAGATCACGTGATATAGACACCGGCCATTGGAGTGAATGGTGAAAAAAAACGGGGTTTGTCAAACAGAATACAAGGTGCTAAACGATAGCTGGGGATTCTGGGTAGTGTGGTGTCTTCTGCCATCCTTTACTCCGAAAAAATATTTGTTTCTCCGAATCGAAGGGGAAAAATACAAAAGCATTGTACACCATTTAAACCAATCAATGTTGTGTAATTAACAAGGATAATCTGGTGTTTTTTAGTCGATGCGTAGTGCAGATATCACTGTAAAATCAATCGACAGTAAGGGGAATACTTACTTCCAGGTGTACAATTCTCCGTTATCTAATGGGAATGGACGCTCACATTGCCTTTAAGGGCAGCCGACACAAACGAATAGGGGTGGGCGATACCACAAAATCTGGATTTGATCCGATACCAAGTATTTCAAGGCAAGTATCGCTGACACCGATATCGATACCGATACATTTTTAAATGAAAAGCGTCTTATGTACTTTCATATATAGGAGCTGCATGACATGATTTTTGAGCTGAAAGCATCATAAATAGACTAAATCTGAATTCATTGTCATGAATACAGACAGGACAGTTTTTATAGACAAATAAACGTTTTACTTTTGCAAATTTAAAGTGCAAACATGAAAAATAACAATACAAAGTGATCAGAGTAGCGAACTGTCTTCTTGCACACATCACAGTTCGCTAAGTTGTAATTGCCAGTTGTGAAATTGCTCCACACAACGCTGCTCTTTCTCTCAGCCATCATGCGCGTTTGTGTGTTGCATATATACAGTCTATGGTTGCACTCGCGAGTCGCTGGCTGCTGCTGTCCTGCCCTGCCGGCTGCTGTCAGTCAGCTTGATAATCGGCGTTCAGGCAGGGAGCGCGTGCGCCAGCCCCGAGGATAGGAGGACAGCAGTGGAGAGAGAAGAAAAGAGCATATACTTGTGTTCGTCTGCACATAGTTTTTTGAAGAAATTGACGAGTAGAGGAGACAGGAAAAAAAGTATAAAAGTATCGATCCTATTGGCTCTAGTATCGATATTTTGAAATGTAACGTAATATCGGAAGTATCGATATTTTGGGATCGATCCGCCCACCCCTACAAACGAATGCCGTGCTTCCATGAGCGTCAAATCCCGCCACAGATGGGAATACATCGCAATCAGTTGAAAGCTATTTGCGTCCCTTTATGAAGCTGAAGGAGCCTAGGAGCGTCACAACTGCACGCCACGGGACCCTGACAAAACGTCGCTCCTGGACGATTATGGAGTGAGAGTGTGTTGAAGTCGGCGACTTTAACGTTTTTTTTAGCCATTTTCTCTGTCTCTCTCTTTCTCCTCTGATTGGAGACACGTGGTTTATGTTTTTTTTTTACTTGGTGGGTAGGTCCTTAGTGATTTCTCGATGTCCCTTGGTCATTTCAGACCATCATGGCAGCCGGCCGAGATTTCCTTGACGGACACACAAATCCACCAATCCCACACAGTGTAAAGTCAAGCTGCTTTGAGCGGCCATATTGGCTGCTGTGCCCTGGTTACAGTCTCACAGGAGGTACCGCTGGAAAGCTACCCTTCCAGCGATTCCGTGGATATCTGAATCATATTTCTACACCTTATAATCGAAAATAAATGATTAATTACGTAAAGTATGCGCCGGCGTGTCCACCGACTCCAGAGGGTTAAACACCTGAACTTTGAAACAACATCTACAACATTCATCTGGCTGCTACTTAGAAATTATTTATCTAATATATCATATTCCAATCACTTGTAGACTCTTATTGCACTATTTTTCTTTTTGTATTTACTTGCACTATTTTTTCTGTGTAGGCCTATCTGTTTTATTGTGTTGCACTGTTGAAATCACTGTTAAATCCATCGACAGTAAGGGGAATACTTACTTCCGGGTGTAAAATCCTCCGTTATCCAATGGGAATGGACGCTCACATTGCCTTTAACTTCCACCGACATGGATGGATGCGGTGCTTCCCTGAGCGTCAAATACCGCCGCCGATGGGAATACATTGGAATCAGTTGAAAGCTCTTTGTGTCTATGAAGCTAGTTTATGAAGCTGAAGGACACCCGGTGCGTCACAACTGCACGCCAAAGGACCCTGTCCAAGCGTCGCTATTGGACTATCAGGGAGTGAGACTGTGTTGCCATTCAATATTCAAGTATCATATTGATTTTAATTTCTTACATTTTACTGCATGAAATAGCTTGTGATCAAAGGTTCTGAACCAGTGTTGTTGCCACGCTTTTTAGACAAGAAAAAATGATGAAATATGGCCGGCAAAACACTAGGTATGTCATGGATTTAGCCTTTGCCTTGAATGCTTTTTGCTCTTAAAGCAGGTTTTGTGGACTTGGTGCCCCACCAGAATGAGGAGTCAGCGGTCAATGGGGCTATAAAACAGTCAATAAAATGAACACAAAATATATTAGGCTGACAAACATATACAAACACATAATCGCCACAAATGCCTGACATAGATAATAAATAACTCACCCACTGCCATGTGCTGAACTATTTCTATTTATAGAAACAACAATATAACGATATATCTTATAAGATATATTGTTATTGGTTTTATTTTTATTGGCAAATAATTAAGAAATAATAGTAGTTTTGCTGAGGTCCTAAGACGGACCCCAATTTTCAAAAAGGTCACTTAGTCCAGTTAAATCTCCAATTCAAATTGTTTTATTGGCATGACATTCATGACAAACAGGTGTACCAAAGGATTTACAGTTACAACACACATATACACTTGGAATATATTTGTGCTATGAACAAAAGCAGAATAAAGTGTTTTCTTTACAGGGAAGTATAGATACTTTTAAAACTTAATAATAAATAATAATAATAACTTTTATTTATATAGCGCTTTTCAATAACCCAAAGTCGCTTACAAAAAAAATTAAAAGTACAGAAAGGGGGTGAACAGGCAGAAGACAACATATTGGACAAGAAAATTGAACATGAACATTACATGAACAGGCAGAGGACAACACAGGGGGGGAGCAAGCATAGGACAACGAGCAAAAGACAACATAATGGAAAAGAGGAAAGAAAAAGTTGATGAATGTATGAATAAGAGATGCAGCGTGGGGTGAATAAGAGATACAGCGTGGGGTGTGAGTGAAGTCAGTGGGTTGGGGGGTAGGGTAAGTTGAAGGCTTGGGAGAAGAGGTATGTTTTCAGCTGGGTTTTGAAGGTAGACAGTGTGGGAGAGTGGCGGATAGATTGGGGGAGGGAGTTCCAGAGGCGGGGTGCTGATCTGGAGAATGCTCTGTTGCCAAATGTTTTGAGTCTTGATGGTGGTACTGTGAGGGAGAGAGTGGAGGAGGATCGGAGGGCTCGGGGGGGGTTGTAGGGGATGAGGAGGTCAGAGAGGTAGGGGGGGGCTAGGTGGTGAAGGGCTTTATAGGTGAGGAGGAGTGTTTTGAAGATGATGCGTTGTTTGATGGGGAGCCAGTGAAGAGAGCGGAGAACGGGAGTGATGTGTTCACGGGTCCGGGTGTGGGTGAGGAGGCGGGCAGCAGAGTTTTGTACCATTTGGAGTCTATGGAGGGAATGGGAGGAGATGCCAGTGAGGAGGGCGTTGCAATAGTCGAGGCGGGAGGTGATGAAGGCATGGATCAGGGATTCAGCAGCACGGGGGGGGAGGTAGTGTTTGATTTTGGCAATGCGGCGGAGGTGGAAGTAGGAGATCTTGATGATGGAGCTGACATGGGGGTCAAAGGAGAGGGTGGGGTCCAGGATAACGCCAAGATTGCGTGCCAGGGGGGAGGGGGTGATGGTCGAATTCTCAATGGTGAGTGAAATGGGTCCTGTTTTATTGAGGGTTGATCTGGTGCCTATGATGAGTAGCTCTGTTTTATCACTGTTGAGTTTAAGGAAATTGTGAGTCAGCCATGTTTTTATTGAAGAGATGCAGGTTTCGATATGGGTGAGGGGAGGGTTGTGAGGGGATTTGGTGGTGATGTAGATCTGGGTGTCATCGGCGTAACAGTGGAAATCAAGGTTGAGGTTGCGAATAATGTGACCAAGGGGGAAAAGATAGCAGATGAAGAGGAGGGGGCCGAGGACTGAGCCCTGGGGGACCCCCTGTGTGACTGGGGAGAGGGCGGATGTGTGGCCAGAGAGGGAGATGAATTGTTGCCTGTCGGTGAGGTACTTAGGTTAACTTATTTAACGTGACCTTTTGTCTACCTGCTACTCATCTGAAATGTGAGGCAACTGTCAAGGTTGTTGTTTGTGAACTCTAAGAAATTAAAATCAATGTTTAATGACGTAATTTAGTTTAAACATACAGTAAGCTTAAAACCGTTTTATTCAGGAAAAGATTTCCGGTTAGCATTGGCCAGCGCAATATAGATTGAGAGTTACGTCATCTCCGTTCACTCCAATGGACCACTTTGTTACAGCAATGGCGGATCGTGGAGCCTCTCAATCGTTCCCCGGAAGTTAGAGCCAAGGCTAGCAGAGCTGTGGAGTTGCAGCATAATAGACCGTTCGTGACGGACTTTTAAAGGTAAGAAGAAGTTTAAAGATTTATATTGCGGATATTATCAGTACATCTGATTCAAATTAACATGTGTATTAAAGGATGTCAGTGGATTATCCCTAAATTAGTAGATTTAGGGAACGTTTACAGATAACAGATAAAGCTAGGATACCGAATCAAGTTAGCAACACACGTTGAACAGCCTTTTAATTGTAAATTCCTTTCTCTTAATGTCATTTCGTCCAACGTTGTTGAATTAGAGAAGAGGGGCTTCTAAACGGGATTGTATGCGAGGGTGGAGGGAGTTAAATATTAGACAAATATAACTTTGGTGCGTGTAAGAGTGAGTGTTTTTAGCAGAGCCATATTGTGTCCTTGTGATTATGTTAATTATTACCTGTCTGTATAATGTTGCAGCTCAGCTGATTTTGGATTGATGGCAAAGGGAGAGGGACTTAAGTGAGAGTGAAAACACAAGGTAAGTTTAATACTACTGTTTTATATAAGTAAGCATACTAAACATGTATTCTATCACTGTATTATATAAGTCATCTTGTTAGTAACCTACTGTATGGCAGATGGAGGGGCAGTGATGTTACAGGTGGAGGAGCAAAACTGCAAGACTGCAAACTCACAAGACAGAAATCAAAGTTTGTTCTCCAGAGAAGAGGTTGATTTCACTTCATTTATTTCATATTTTCTAAAGATGTGGAAATGGCAAAAGCTGTAACCAAGACAACTGTAACAACATGAGTAGAGAGCCACCAAGGTTTTTCAAGTCCCTCTCTTACTCCATTTTGCCAACCCAAACTTCCAGGTACATGACGGGACACCTTGCTTGTTTTTGTTGTTTGCGCTCCTCTGGCTGGGTGCTGGCAGGTGGAGGGCAGTGATGTTGGCAGGTGGAGGGGCATTGATGTTAGCTGTTACACACCAGGCTCAAACTTAACACATTGCATCCTTCTTTGCAGTGTCCTTATTCCTGGAAGGGGAATCTGCAATTCCTTCAGAGTTTTGTAACCCGTTGGTCCGCAGGCAAAGCACATTTTTAAAGCCTTCTTAATTGTCTCATTTCTCCATTTCATCCCCTTTGTGGTGAGTCTGCCTAATGCCTTAAGTTGGTCTTTTGAAAACGTTTTCTTATATTTCTTGTCCCTAATTTTCATTGTTTTCTTGAGAGCTGCATTTTCCTTCCTGATCTTTCTTAGTGCAGCCTTTGCTTTTTCGGTGATTCCTTCTTGGCTCTTTAATTTTCTCTTTAACTTTTTTAATAGATCTGTTTGACTGGCTGCTGGTTCCCTCGTATGCTGACTGGCTGCTGGTTCCCTCGTATGCTGACTGGCTGCTGGTTCCCTTGTATATTGACTGGCTGCTGGTTCCCTCGTATGCTGACTGGCTGCTGGTTCCCTCGTATGCTGACTGGCTGCTGGTTCCCTCGTATGCTGACTGGCTGCTGGTTCCCTCGTATGCTGACTGGCTGCTGGTTCCCTCGTGTGCTGACTGGCTGCTGGCTGAGTGGGTGGTGTCCGCCCTCCCTGTCTCTCCTCACTAGCCATGTCCTCTCTTTCTTCACCCGCACTTTGCTTTCTCTCAGTCTCCTCATCCCTTCTTCCCTCAATCTTTGAGACTAATGTAAGTAGAAGACATGGCACTGTACATTTTCGAACATTTAAAATATTATACCACTTAAAAATAAGAAATACTACTTTATGTTACTAAGACTTCATACTTATTATACCTGTGTCACCTTTCACACTATAGCTGTGATCATGAGCTATGGGCTTTGTAGATACAGGTCCCGGGGTGAATCGTGGTGCAGGGGCCCTTCTCTTTTTGACCACAGGGCGATGCACGAAGATGGTGGGTATACTATAGCCTCTGCTCTCAGCCTAGTCTTGCCCTTTTTTGTCTTGACAAACTGGTCTGCATCAAAATGTGCCTGCGGAGTGACTTGAGGTTACTTCACACACAGAACAACTCAGTTTTGTCTGCCCACATATATATTCCATAGTGGTTGAATACACAGTATTAGGAAACACTTTATACTTACTGGACATGTTATACTCATTACATATATGACCAAGATTGTGAGACAACTTTATAGAAATTCATATCACATCTGTTACTGAGGCCATTTGTCATACTTTGTTAAACTCACAAATAATAAAGTTCCATAACTTCAGTTGGGAACAAAGACCACACCTTATCTCCCCAAGGCAATTTCCCATCCAATAGGTGTGCTATATAGGTGTGTATAACCCTTTCTCCTGTCTGTTACTCCCTCTTTCAGCACAAGAACCAGAGGGGGATTCAATGGAGCCTGAATACCTGCACTGAGACCCTCACCCTGCACCCTGAGTCTCAACTCTGTGTTTTTCAAGCCTTTCCCTGTTTTTTTGTATTAAACAAAACATTAAGCTTTCCCAATGGTGTGGTTTTCGTTTTGTGAAAAGTGCAAATGCAGTGTTTGTATATAATATCCTCACATATTTTTTTGCTGTTGGTCGTGAAATTGCTCCTGCTGACTTGAGCCAGCCATTTTTTCCTCCGCTCTGTGTCAGTGGGGAAGCCGTACATTCGTACTCCTTTCTCGGAGCGATTTGAGCATCCCCAGGCAGCACAGCAAACCATGGTGGCGACTAGGAGGCAGCATAGCAAACCAGGACAACACGGAGGAAAAGGCACAGACAAACTGCATGATATGCTATTCAATGTTTATTGAATTCCATGTATTTGCAATGGATGTTCCTAAAACAACACATTTAACATCATCATCATCATCATCATCATGCTGCTGCTGCTGCTGCGGCTGCTAGTCCTTTGATAGTCACCTGTCGGTCTCCTGTCCTTTCTGAAAGCCATAAAGATGACATTAGTCATTTAGATAACTTGTGTCCTCAATTACCATGGGATTACTGAAACTACCATGAATTTAAGAAAATGGTAGAAATGAATCTAATCTGAATTTTGAAGCATTCATTTAGATCCCCTCCCTCTAAATATATCAATAAACATTAGAAAGTGGTGCTCCTGACTACCATACAAGTTTAAGAAGATAATATTGGTTTTAAAGAATTCAAAGCTATAAATAAACAGCAACAGGCTCTTATAACCAAGGCACTGTTAGACTAACATGTAAACTAGTTGTTCACACTGATCCTAATATTATCAATTAATATTAGCAAATTCTATTTTATTTTTTAAAACATATTGATGTAAATACATACACATATCGATTTGTTGTATAAATATTGCAAATCAAAACCTTTATTCACTAATAATTACCAAAAATCGTACTTCTATCTCCTGTTATCAATGCATTCACATTGCCCGCCATGAACTTCCGGGGAACGATCCTCGTCTACATGAACCACGTGACGATAACTGTTTTTGGACTTCCGCTGTCGTAACTCTTCTATCTATATGGCGCTGGCATTGGCTTGTGGCTAACGTTGTTGCTAAAATTTATTTTGAAAAGCTTTATTGGAAGGAGTCTCCTGATATCAACAGTGACATCGCTTCCGGTTTTACGTTAACAATGATTACAGCCGTTAAAATGCATTAAATAAAAAGTCATGAATGAGTCCATAAGGAGAAAAGGCTTGTGGAGTTATGCAATGAATACACAACGTCTAAATCCTCTGTTATGCGCGATATCGGACATTGGAGAAAGGAGGGCGGACCCCCACGTCACAGCCCCGAGCGAGGAGGAGCAAAGGAGAGATACAAGCGAGGTGAACCAAAGTGTTCTCGGTCTCTTTCCACGGCCGCAACTTCGAGACAACAGCTGCCACTACTCCTCTGTTTGTGTAATTACCACGCTACTTAATTAAAGTACCAAATTGAACCTTTTAGAGACTCCATTAGTCTCTTTATTTTAACTTCTCTCCTGGACGCGAGAACAACGAACACAGTTCAACAGAACAAAAAAGAAAGAAAAAGACAAAACTCATAGGTTTTTTGAAACCCAATTGTACAGTTGAATTTCTGGGCAACTTGTAACTACACTGGCCTTTAGAAGTCCTATTAAATCACAGATCAACACAAGTTACAGTGGAGTATATTTAATCACACTTGTTTTCATTTCAGCTTGTGAACTAAAAGCTGTCCATTGAGACAGTGGGTGTTTCTCAATGTCAAGCACGCTTGCTTGGTAGCACATGTCTTCGGAGTCACTTGCTTCAGAAGCGAGGCAATAATACTTCCTGGCATTCGGAAAACGAAGAGTGGAACAGGCGAGCAAGTGTGCAGGTGTGCGTCATATGAGAGGCCCCGCCTTATATTTTCCGCCACAGATTTGGGGAAATTGGTCCGTGCGCAAAGCATTGTGGGGATTTTAAGACCGGAGTCTACACATGTGCAGCCTCAAAATTTATCTCGCTACGAAGTATGCCGGGCTCGGTAGATTTCCAAGTATGCTGGAGATTGGAAAAAGTCCTTCGGCGGCACTCGATGACGTAGTATGCTTGAAATAGTGGCTCTGGAGCAGCTTTACTCGACATTGAGAAACACCCACTGTTCAATAAATTGTGTACATAACATAGACAAACCATCACCTTGTCAGTTGAAATGGCAAACATGTTAGTAAACAGTAACTTATTTAATCAACCAGCAACTACATAGCAGCATAAGCACTCATTTGGAGTCTCTTCTGAGTACACCATAACTCCTGATGGACATACTATGCATGGCTCTTGAGCAGTTAAATGCTGGACCATATTGGCTAGTCTCCAACTTTTTCCTTAAGCTGTTTACTGCTAAATATAAGTTTACAGTTGGGTTTTTAGAGCTTTTTCAATGATAACACCTGCAGACTGTGAGTTCATCACCAATAGTGTCTCATGACAAAGTCAATGCACTCGGAAGGGCTGGGAACTCAAATGTATCTTAGGGTGCATTCACACCTAATAGTCCGCTCTCTGGTGCGCACCAGACCACAGTTTGTTACATTGTTTCATTTTTCAGAAGGTTCGGTTTCCGTTCACACCAGGTTCACACGGGCAAAACTCATACGGACTATAAACTTTAAACACAAGTCATGTGCTCGGAAATGCTGTTGAACCATTGGTCAGACATTAAGGGGGTAAAAACGCAAATCCCGGCAATTTCTAGCGGAGCCTCCGCCATGGAGCATCGGCACTTTCGGCAGGTTATTCTCATGCTGCTGTTAATCTGGAGATCCACAGACACTAGCGGCCCGCGCATATGATTATATAATCAGACAACGTCCGTTAAAAAACTGCGGAAAAGTAGCGGGCAGAAACCCTCTTTTTTACGCAGCGGTCCAGACATAGACATCAGACGGCGACACATATTCAGTTGCTAGTTACTTTGGCATTAGGGCAGGGATATATCTAGATACTTCCCAAGGTTTGACATAATGAATTGTGCTACTTTTAAAGCAAGCAACGATGTTTTCAAATCTGTAATCAAAAAGCTCCGCAAAAACGCTATCGAAGCAGTTCCTGCCGTTGCTACGTTAGTTCAAACAGTAACAAAAGACTATTTTTCTTAGCGGATGCATGTCAATTTAAATCAATACTTACAACTATTTTTCAAATCAATAAAATCATTTTCTAAATCCACAAAAGCATTTCAATTAATATTGGGAGTCATGTCGTTACTTTGTTGAGAATGTGTCCATGTAATAAGCGGGATAATGTGCAGCGGCGTGGTAATTATGGGGAAAATAACACCGACAGACTGATCAGGAGCCCAACGCGAAGCCGAGGGATCTAGATCGGCAGGTTCTTGTTCATGAGAGACGTTCTGCAGTAAGGAGGGACGTTTCACCGACGACAGGTGTTCTCACTTTTATGTAGCTGACGGAGAATTTTTACTTTACACGACACTGTTCAACACTTAATTCTGCTTTACTCTTTAACTAAAGAAACGCGGATGTCTTGAAAGACTCTTTCGCTCAAGATTTTTGAAGATATCCGCGTTCTTGTGACACGTAAATACTGCGCTTCCTATGTTTTGGTGCGGACTGCGTTCACACCAGCAATGAACCGCTCCAGAGTTCGCAAGCAAGCGCTCCGAGACCACCTATTTTAGCGGACCAGAGTCCGGTTGTTTAGTTCACTTAAGAGGTCTCGGACTGTGTTCACACCGACCCAAATGAACCGCACCAAGCGGCTAAACGCACCAGGGTTCGATTCAACCGGACTATACAAGGCAGGTGTGAACGGATCCTTAGGTAGCTAAAACATGTAGCTTACGTATTTGCAAGGCCAGAGTTGAGATCTAATTCAATGTCACAACTTAATAGGGACAATTCTGTTGAATGCAGAGCATGGAAAGTCAGACTTTACTTCCTTAAGTGACACTGACCTCATCTCTGGGAGTTACAAGTCTTTTTCTATGTGTCAAGGAGGCAGATAACATGTCACGGCCTGCAATTATGCTCAAAATTACTTTCTGCTATTTCATTCATGTCAAAGATAATATACATTTTTGGCGGGCACCCTCAAAGACCCCACAAGATCAGATACCGAACACGTCAATGACACACATTTCACCCATGCACCCTGGTGTAAGATAGTGCAACAATGTGTCTCATTTGTATGTTAATACACCACTGTGCTCCTGTTCCTTATTTTATTTTTGGTCCCAATGATTAGGCTGATTTGGTTAACCCCAACACAAATTGAGAAAATGTTCGCTCTCATTACATCGCTGAACTACTTTGATAGCAGTAATAACTTGATTTTATTACATGCGCAGATAGATAGGCATTGTGAGTTGAGGCATTCATGGAAGGAGAGGAAGAGCTCTAGAGTTACATTCATGAAGTGAAGTGAAGCAGCGGAAGGCAAATGAATGATCTGAGGGACCTTCATCATCACAAGAAACCTTTTCCTTTAAAGAGATCCAGAGTTACACAAGCGTTTTTCTTTCATCATTAGATGCTGGAATAAAAAGATTGCACTATAAAATAATTAAACTGTCAGGGACAGGTTTTTCAGTCAAACCGCTATCGTCTCTTTTCAACAAAATTCTTGACCTTGGACGAGAAAAGGATTTCAATTTACATCTCTCATGTAGTGTTTTCACAGCTGAGGACAAAAAACTGAAGAGTCGAGGATCGATTTGTTTCCATTATTAAAAATATCACATCTATGCAGTGTATTGTCTGTTGCCAGGCTTGGCAGGGTGTTTCACGCACAGTGGAAAGTCATCTCTCCCAGGAGTGCGGTACACTGAAAATCCCCAGCATAACTAAATAGACTGGCCTTTGCCATTATGTTGGCTCCAATATAACCTTCAACGTTTGGCAGAGGCTCCTTCTCAACAGCACAGACCCCCTGCTACTGCTCTGCAGAGGGGAAATCCTAACTGAGAGAAACATTTGGTCATTTTTAGAAGCTAGCAGACATCCCTTTGGCAGGGAAGTGTATCTATAGAAACAGTGTCATTAACCAGCAGCCATGTAAAACTGAGCTATTACAGTTTATCATTATTTCTAGACCAGCATAGAATCTGCTTCTCCATTAAATGAATAGTTAATAATTTTAGGAGATGATAAGATTATTAATACTACTTTCATATGTATCGATCAATTGCACTCTCATATTGAGCTAGGAACCACTGGGCTCCATTCGAAGATTTAAAAAAAACACTGGCCAGAACATTCAAAGCCTACAAATGTATATGTTGTATTTAATTTGAATCCAGAAAAATGTAAAGTAAATAACACTATGCAATGTTGTTGTAACTGCAAGGTTGCTATGCCAAGAGCAGAGAGGCATATTTTTGACAACTAAAAGCCTTTAGATGTTTGTTCTTCACTTTCCAAATGTAGTTAATAGGAACACCAAAGCAGGATTACTGCCAGTATCAGCCAAATGTTTAAGTGGGGCATTCTGCTAAGATGTTGCCTGATTTGTATTTTTTCCATGCATGTGGATTTCCTTGTTTACATTACCGCCAAACTTCTGACTAATAAGAAAGACATTCTACATGTAATTGCTAGCTCTGCTTCTTTGTACATGCCCTTCAGAAAATTACATTTCTAAAGTGCTCTGCTTTTATTTGTGCATTGTGAGGTTGAACAAGACTAAATAGAAAATCAACCAAAAGTAATAACGCAATATGACTTGTAAAAGTGAATTATTCCTTTAAGGCCTGGTCACATCAATGTCTAAAACAGTTTGGCTATGTATCAAACTTAAGCAATTTCCAAGGATGTTTTCAAAACTTGCTTTAAGGAGCAATGAAAACCTGTTCGTTATTGAGCTTTGGTGAAGTTTGATATGTGAATTTGACTGTAACAGAGTCCAAAAAGGAGACGCTATTGTAAGTTGTTAGCTGTGTGTGTGTGTGTGTGTGTGTGTGTGTGTGTGTGTGTGTGTGTGTGTGTGTGTGTGTGTGTGTGTGTGTGTGAAGAAAAGCCTTCATCACAGTTGGCATAGGGGCATGGTAAAAGACACACTGAGGGAAACACATTAATAACTTAGCTGGACATTGATAAAATAAAACCCAAGTCATTGTTTGTTCAAAACAGATTTATTGGAAGTCATATACAAGTAACCTGCTTACCCTCTCCTTCAAGGTTGTGAAGGCCAAACAGAGCAACAGAAAGAAGCAGCCTTAAGTAGAGGCTCAATCAGTGAAAACACCTGTGCTCAATTGGACTATACCATGTAGTGCATGGGCACGGGTGGCAATTTTCTTGCAAGTATAAAAATGTTATTGTTTAAAGCTTCTGTGGTCAGAAAGATAGAATATGTTGATCTGTTGTGTTTGGGTAATTTGCCTTGCATTGTGAATCTGTTTGTAGATAAGAATGACATTGGTTAGGGGTATAAATAGTGGATTGTCCTATGGGGAGGGGCTTAACATGTATAAACCCATGGCCACAAGTGTTTTGGGAGGGAGTCTGACTGTGACAGGAGAGCAGAGAGGTACCAGTCCTATGTCCACGACCTGTATATACACTGAACAAAAATATAAATGCAACACTTTTGTTTTTGCTCCCATTTTTCATGAGATGAACTCAAAGATCTAAAACATTTTCTTTATACACAAAATAACAATTTCTCTCAAATATTGTTCACAAATCTGAAAAAATCTGTGATAGTGAGTACTTCTCCTTTGCGGAGATAATCCATCCCACCTCACAGGTGTGGCATATCAAGATGCTGATTAGACAGCATGATTATTGCACAGGTGTGCCTTAGGCTGGCCACAATAAAAGGCCACTCTGAAATGTGCAGTTTTGCTTTATTGGGGGGGGTCTGAAAACCCTAGGGTTAAACCCTAACCCTAACCCTAACATGTCACCCATCTCCTTCGCATAGAGTTGATCAGGTTGTTGATTGTGGCCTGTGGAATGTTGGTCCACTCCTCTTCAATGGCTGTGCAAAGTTGCTGGATATTGGCAGGAACTGGAACACGCTGTCGTATACGCCGATCCAGAGCATCCCAAACATGCTCAATGGGTGACATGTTAGGGTTTAACCCTAGGGTTTTCGGACCCCCCCCCAGACCCCCCCAATAAAGCAAAACTGCACGTTTCAGAGTGGCCATTTATTGTGGCCAGCCTAAGGCACACCTGTGCAATAATCATGCTGCCTAATCTGCATCTTGATATGCCACACCTGTGAGGTGGGATGGATTATCTCGGCAAAGGAGAAGTGCTCACTATCACAGATTTTTTCAGATTTGTGAACAATATTTGAGAGAAATTGTTATTTTGTGTATATAGAAAATGTTTTAGATCTTTGAGTTCATCTCATGAAAAATGGGAGCAAAAACAAAAGTGTTGCATTTATATATTTTTTCAGTGTATGTTGAGGTTTTGTTTTCTTTATGTAAATCCTTGTTGCTTTGTGTTTTTCAGCATTGTTGGCTGTTAATAAAAGCACCTAAGGACCATTTTTTGTGAATCTAGCCAGCTTATTTAAACCCTAGTTTTTTCCATCTACCTTTTTGTAACTGTGTGTGTGTCAGCCACTTTTGTGTATACCCTCCTGTCTTCCAAAGTGTCTAGAACGACAGGCCGAATAATTTCACCGTGCCACTGTCTGGAATGACCAGGCTTTTAATCATTCTGTGTTTCTCCTCTCTTCTGCCTTTCATATAGTTTCTTCATTTCTGTCTTTCTTATGCTCCTATGTCTATCACATCTTTGACATTTCTCAATCTCTCGCTGTCTTTGCCAGCCATGACTGAAGCCAGAACAAACACATCAGTGAAATACCTGAGCTGTCTGCAGGGCTTGGCTGCACATCGCATACAAAATATATGATTGTAGGGTGTGCAGAAATAAAAGTAGAAATCTTAGCCCCCTTTGCTGCACAGTTCAAAATAAGCTATGACAGGGAAATCAAAGACAAGGGATATGACTGAGCCCGCAAGGTTTTTGTTCAATCTGTTCATCAGCATCATTCTGTGGTGCCTGCAGAAGTGAGACATAACAGTATATTATTATCTGTGAGATTTATTTTGGTATTCTGCCTTATTAATAGTTACTGATGGAGGGGATTTGAACATTCCTCAGTAGAGGTAGTGCACAGTAAAGCCACTGCTAGCAAACAAAATAACACCAACTGAATTTGAAGGCTTTACTGTGGCCTTTCAAAGGGATATTTACGGTGATGTACAACCACTTATTTTGTAACTAAGTGTTATGACTGGCTCGCGGGCCACAGCAAAAAGAGAGGGAGGCAAAGGTGGGTTTCCGAAAAACCACGGCACATTTATTGTGGTAACTCAAAAACAACACAGCAGCGGGTTCTGCAAATAAGCTCCGATGGTAAGAATGAGAGGATGGGCGAGGGGAAAGGTTCTCGGCGAGGTTTTCCCACAGCCAGTGGCGGAGCCAGGACATTTTCAGTGGGGTGGCCAGGATGGAACCAGTGATCATTTTGGGGTGGCATTGAAATCACTATTATATGCACATAAAAATACATCTCACTATAAAATAAGGGGTTATTTAAGGCACCTACAACACACCTCTACATTATTTGGGAATAGATCAAATAATATTCAGTATATCTAACAATTTTTTTAGAATTCCCGCAGGCAAAGTATCAACGAAGCTTACATTATACAAATGTAATGCAATATACAGACTGTTTAGCTTATGGTGATCAGCAGCCCTATGAGCTCATTCTCTCAGTGTATCATCAGGAATACAGAGACACACACACATCATTTAAATAAGAGATTTTAAATTAAATGATAGGTTAAAAATAAACATCTTAAAGTAAATAACAATAAACAATAGCCCTTAACCCTGTAAGGCCCCCGGTTGTAATTTTACAACATTACTTTAAGCTATCCTAAAAAAGACAATAAATGTTTGTTTTTTTAAAAGACTACATTTACATAGTCAAAAGGTCCTTTTGTTCAGCCTCACAATGCTATTGTAGTAAATGTGTTTATAGGTCCTGCCCTCTGGCCATACACGCCAGGGATTTTGAGCCCCACCACCAGGCCCAGGCCACGCCAGCTAAGCACAATTGCTGTAACCACACCTCCAGAACCCAACCCACTCATTTATGCTTTAAATAACTCTACCTGTACAGGCTTGCATCTATCTTGTAGTCCAATACTAACTGCACAATATTTACTGACACTGAGCTGTGAAAATATAACACTTATGGGGGGACAGGGCTGCTAAGTCTAGAGCTGGATCTGTTGGTCCTGGCACCAGGGGGAGGGACAACTGATTTAGTAAGAATAGCTGCTAAAAATGTACCTGCATTTACTAAATGTCAGCTAAAAGAGCAGTGAAATTAAAAACCTGTATAGATATTAACAGTACTTATTGTCAGCTTAGTAAAAAAAAAAAACATTATTATTTACAATGGACTATGCGTAGCTAACAGACACATTTCCACCAGTCATAGACCACACCCACCTTTTCTTTGAAAAACTGAGTGACATACGGTCGCCCTTTAGTCCCTCTCTCTTGTCTTTCTCTCCTTTCTTTTCTCTTTTGAAAGCCTGACTTTGTTAGTCGTTGAGACATGGCACACACGTAAGTACTAGCGCATCGCTGCACCGCGTTTGGAGATGGGACCAAAACCATTACATGTAAATAGAAGGGGGTGTACAAAGGCTTTGGATAATTAACTTTAGGAAGAAAATAAGTCAAATGAATTGTAAGTTTAGTGAGTACATTATCAATATAACGTCCTATTAATGTTAATTATTGATGAAAGGTTACTTAAACATTTTTTTCTGAAGGTTCTAAAATAGTTTGGGCCCCCGTGGTGAGGGTGTTTGGGGTGACTAATAGGGTGGCCAGGATTCAGCTGGGGGTGGCCGTTCCCCAACGGAACCCTGCCACCTAAATTGACCATTCTTATGCCACCTATATATAAATGAAATATTTCACAAAGTACAATCCACTGCACGACTTTGAAGAACATTATGGCCCCCCGACCAAAAAACAAACAACTAAATCACTGGAAGATATCGGCTACACCAGCGGTTTTCAAAGTGTGAGGCGCGCCTCCCCTGTGGGGCGCCAGAGAGCTTCAGGGGAGGCGCAGCGTGAGACACAAAAGAACGAGAAAAAGACGGGTAAAGTGACACTTGCCCACTTGTGGCTGTCTGTGGAGACCGAGTTCTCCCACCTCGCCAAAAAGGCTGTAAAAGTGCTCATTCCCTTCACCTCCACCTACCTGTGTGAGTGCAGGTTTTCCGCATTGACTTTGATCAAAAGCAAGTACCGGTCAAGCCTGCAGCCAGAAGATGATCTGCGTTTATTCCTCTGTGCATCAAACACGCAGACTCATTGTTCCCACTAAAGTAGGGGTGAGTGTAATAAGGAGGCAAAGTTGACGTTCAGTGTGTTACCGGGAGCATATAAGGATTTATCCACCATGTTGAAAATGTTAAAAAAAAAAAAGTCTTGAGAACACGGCGTGCGGAAATATACGGGTCGTGCTGCAGCTAGATGTGCCTGTCCTCTGTGAGAAGGTGTCGGCGACTGACATGCAAGGAAGAACGCCTGTCCACAGGCTGTTCCAACTTTAACAACTGTATTAACTTCCAGGGTAGTGAATTGAACATTTAATTGTAATTGGGTGTGTGGTATATTTTCATGCACGGACACGCATGTTCCACAACACACAAACTGAACAACACTCAATTTTCCGATCGCTACCAGCGTCCTTGCAATCTTGTTATAATAACAAGTGCACGTTACTGATGCAATATGGTTGAGACCATTCGGGCTTATTCTAGAGGGGTGCAAGGAATAGTCCAAGTAGTGGGGGAGTGTTATACAATATGTTTAAAACATAAAAATAAAAAGGTTTAAAAAAGTTATTGTTTAATGTTTTAAGGGGGTGACGCTACTCAGCCAATCAAATCGGTGCAGTCAGCACGATAGATTCAAACACACACAGAGACACGACAAGAGGAGAGAAACAGTCGGAGTAATTTCTAATGGCGGAAGGTCGACAGCGAAAACAGAGCATTTAATTACATTTTCTCTTACTGGACCTCTTTGAAATGCAATTGAATACCCCTGCATTATAGCAACAACAACAATAATAATAATAATAATAATAATAATTAAAGCTGCAAGCAGCGTTGATCGGGTCTTCGACGCCGACGCTCCGCAGGCTGTTGTCCGCACGTCGACGTGTCGCGAAAGGCGTCTCGAGGACTCGGCCGTAGGCAAACGTGGGAAGTTTCAGGCCGATCGGACGACGTACATAGGAGTCACAGCAGTATCACAAACATTGTGTTTGATGGCGAGTGATCTGTCGCCATGGCAACGGAATTTGATGACACCCCATAATACGCCTAAATGTGTTGAGGGCTGCATCGTTATCAAACCTGTGAAGTTTTGGGCCGTTTGGACCATTTTCCATTGAGTTAACACAACATTGGGTTTTATGGCGAGTGATCTGTCGCCATGGCAACGGAATTTGATCACACCCCATAATACGCCTAGATGTGTTGAGGGCCGGACCAGTAGCCATCATCTGAAGTCTGGTGCCGTTTTGACGATTTTCCATTGAGTTAACACAACATCGTGTTTTTTGGCGAGGGATGCGTTGCCATGGCAACGGCATATGATGACACCCCATAATTGACATAGAGCTGTTGAGGCATGGACCGGTGATATACAAGTGAAGATTGGGGGACGATGGGACCGTGTCCATTGGAGTTACAGCGACACCGTGTTTTATGGCGAGGGATGCGTTGCCATGGAAACGGCAAATGATGACATCCCATAATTGGCATAGAGCTGTTGAGGGCCGGACCATTAATGATAGTCTGAAGTCTGGTGCGGTTTGGACGATTTTCCGTTGAGTTAACACAACATCGTGTTTTTTGGCGAGGGATGCGTTGCCATGGAAACGGCATATGGTGACACCCCATAATTGACATAGAGCTGTTGAGGGCCTGACCATTAATGATAGTCTGAAGTCTGGTGCCGTTTGGACCATTTTTATAGGAGTAACGGCGACACCGTGTTTTTTGGCGAGGGATTCGTTGCCATGGAAACGGCAAATAATGACATCCCATAATTGGCATAGAGCTGTTTAGGGCCTGACCATCACCCATCATATGAAGTGTGGTGCCGTTTGGACGATTTTCCATTGAGTTAACACAACATCGTGTTTTTTGGCGAGGGATGCGTTGCCATGGCAACGGCATATGATGACACCCCATAATTGACATAGAGCTGTTGAGGGCCGGACCATTAATGATAGTCTGAAGTCTGGTGCCGTTTGGACGATTTTCCATTGAGTTAACACAACACCGGGTTTTATGGCGAGGGATCTGTCGCCATGGCAACGGCATATGATGACATCCCCTAATTGACTTAGAGCTGTTTAGGGCCTGACCATCACCCATCATATGAAGTCTGGTGCCGTTTGGACGATTTTCCATTGAGTTAACACAACATCGTGTTTTTTGGCGAGCGATGCGTTGCCATGGAAACGGCATACGGTGAGATCTGAGATTTCACGTAGAGCTGTTGAGGCATGAACCGGTGATATAAAAGTGAAGATTGGGGGACGATGGGACCGTGTCCATTGGAGTTACAGCGACACCGTGTTTTATGGCGAGGGATGCGTTGCCATGGTAACGCCATATTAAGTAACATCGGATTTTACGTAGAGCTGTTCAGGGCCGCAGTGTTAACCATCACGTGAAGTTTGGTGGCGTTCTGAGCATGTCAGTTTGAGTTATGACATCATCGTGTTCCATGTTGAGGGATGGCCTAGCATCGAGCGAACGCGAACTTTGGCGCCAAATCACGGCTACGCCGTGCGAAAGAAAAAAATTTCCGTGATAACTTTAGATCGCCCATTTGTGGAGAAGCTACCCGAGGAATTTGGAGTGGTACGGATAAAGTCCCTAGGAGGAGTTCGTTAAAGTGCGAGGGACGAAAAACGCGATAAATCGCGTTTTTCCAACGCCAAATTCAAAATGGCCGACTTCCTGTACGTTATTTTATACCCCTCCAAGAGGCTTTTTTGCTCGTCTCCGCACCCTAGATATGCGTAGCGAGTTTCGTTCGTTTACGTGAAAGTTAAAGTGGGGGGAGTTAACGTTAAAAACGGAAGTGGGCGTGGCCTACGCAATTTTTGACGCAAAGTTCCGGAACCAATTACACATCGCAATTTTCACGACTTCTGACGCGCGTGCGAAATTTGGTGAGTTTTCACATATGTTGCGGGGGTCAAAAGTGCGCGCAATGTATTAAAATAATAATCAGAATAATAATAATCGCACCGATATCAATAATGTTCGGCTAAGGGTGGCCGAGGTCACATGGGCGCGAGCGCCCATGTGACTAGGTTGGCGTGGGCCACCTACTGTCATGATTTAGGCCACTTTTGATGGGCTTTTGCCCGTCTTTTTCCCTGTTTTGTGTGTGTTTCGCAGGTTTATCGGTCGCTGCGCGACCGATTTCAATAGGGTCTTCGCCGACCTAGGTCTCAGACCCTAATAACAGCAATAATAATTGGGAGGGGGGCGCGGCTGTTCTTATGTTCTCTGAGGGGAGGCCCACCTACCCACACTTTGAAAACCCCTGGGCTACACTATCAACCTACTAACTACCATTTTTCTTCAATGATCTTTTTGTTTCTATTGTAGAATCCTGACCTTCCACTTACGGTATAGCAAGGAACTGGGTTTCAATACTCTATACTTTATATTAGCAGCATACAGTGGGGCAGGCATTGTCTTGAACAAAAGCTCCCAGACATTCCTTTGAAGAGCAGCAACAGCAAATTGCTGAATTGTTGCTTCTCTATTGAGGCTAAGATGTCTTTGACCAATTTCTAACAAGTTTTGTTCTCCTTTTTTGAGCTTGCTATTCAATAAGTATTTTTTCTTATGCCTTGATCCCAACATTATGTTTTATCCTTCAATTCGACAACGACTATTGTTGTAAGAAAAGGATGTAATCGGATAATTAAGAAAGAAAGTAAAGGTCAATCCTCTATAAAGTTTGCTATATCAAATGCTTTTGCATGTATGCATGTGCTGCGTGTGCCAGCATGAAAATACCGTGTGGTTTGTGATGCTAAAATAATCTTATGGGAATGATTTGGACTATTAAAGATGTAGCCAATTCCGTTAAATTGCATTGATAACTAATGGAGCTTTTTATCTATAGTCTCCCTTGTATCTCTTTGATCTTTAAAGATGAATGGTAGTAGAAGCTTCAAGGTTATAAAGAAAATAAATGTTGCATACTTAAAAGCATTGTCAAGCAATGTTTGTTATGCCTTTTTCCATTGTATCTCATAAACTAAGTGAGGTATTTAAACATCATGTTTTTACTCTTGCAGTGTTAAGATGGGAAAGATAAGAAACCTGTAACATCACGTCATGACTGTTAATTTTGCCATATTTTTGTATATAAATGTCATGTATAGGTTTTTGTCAGGTTTATGTTATATGTTTTATACATGTTATTGTATATACTCCTTGTTTAGATTTAGTTTTTATGTTTAGTCATGTAACATTAATGAACAAGGATCAGCGCCAAAAACATGCACTGTAATTAAACCTTATGGCCTTTACTTGCCATGCTGATCAACATAATAATTGTCATATTGTATCTTTTTGTCAACCCACTCTCTTCAGTCTGCGTACAAATGACACGACTTTACACATTGGAAAATGCGGGCAATAAATACGCTAAAGTCCGATTTTGCGTGCCTATCATACGCCAACTATTCCCATTGAGTTCTGAGTCCGAGTTTTGCGTGCATATGAGACGCAAATGGATACGGTCGGGTCTGAGAAGACCGGAAGCTGTGTGGTCCATAAAAACATGTTATTTATTACTCAATATCAAGCCACGATTATTGATTTTATTTTAAATCGTATAATGTCTGACTTTTTTTGCCGTCCGTGAGGAAAAGAAATGGGGCTCAGAGCCTCAGAATACTGAAATCTGTAATAAAAAAATAAAAAAGTCCTTCAAATTTGTTATCCTTTTCTAAATAACACACTGTTATTTACTCAACAATAACACACAATTATCCTTGTTTTTATTTATTCGTTTAATTCTATAATATTGGGATTTTTAGCCGTCCGTCAGGAACTGATTTTCAAAATAAAGTCACCGGAAACAGACGTAGGCCCGGTTCAAGCTCGATGATTTGGATGTTGTAGCCGCAATGCACGCTGGGATATGGTGTTTCCCCAACCCAGTCTCACAAAGAAACGTGTAATAACTACGTTGGTTCACAACGTAGGACGTAGTATTTCTACAAAAACTCCTCTGAAATTGTAAGATCCCTACGTTTTTTTTCACCATTCATTCCAATGGCTGGCGTCTATGTCACATGATCTTCAAATTTCTCCCTCCAGAAAAAAAAAACATGGCCGAACTTCGTTTTATTCTCGGTGGAAAATGCCTATTTTAAAGTTAGTTTGGCCATTAAAATGCGTTTTGATGTCATTTGATGCGAGAAATATGAGTTGTTATTTCAGATTATGTGTGCAATGGATGTACATGATCTTTAGTTTGCTAGTTATTATGAAGATTACTTAAGGAAATTGTGTCCATACAACGTTTTCATTGTTACCAAGGTGGTTACTAGGGACGCTGCTATCGATATTATTTATGCTATGTTGTGTAACTGTTTTTAATGGTGTTATCTTTATTGCTACCCCCTTCCCCGTCAATGTACAGTGATGGTCCACAGCGCAAACATATTAGTTTAACAAAATCCGCATCTAAAATTGTGGCATATATACGTTATTTTCCCCTGTGCAATTCCAGTCTCACATCTCACATCACATCGTCATAAACAAATACCGGAAACAGACCGATAACATTTTTTAATAAAAAATAAAATAATAATTTATTCCGAGTGTGCTTGCTTTTCTCTTTGAAAGTCATCACATAACGGCTTTGTAATACACGGTTCGGCTGCATTACATATTACATATCTGCCGTAGTTCTCTATTTATAGAGCCCTGATGAGAAGACTTCTAGACAAACATTATGAACTGCCGCCAACACTGAAAACGTGACGTGGATCATAATTATATCAGCAATTAAACAGCATCTTACATTTCTTTTCACACAATACGTCTCCTCGCAGGATCAACACTAATTCGGCTGACTTTTATATTTGATCCAATTGGTAGATAGGCTGTATTCACACCATAAAGGTGCACAGCTGATATAAAGGGACTGTTAGGAAAATATCACTCAACACCATGTTGAGAATCAATGATCAGGTTCTAATTTATTCTTGCAAGAAGGAGCAGAGTTAAATCACATACAAAGGATATGGGTTAACTCACACACATGAGGTATGTTGCTCAACGGAGCAGCAAAAAACATCAGGCTTATATAGTCCAAAACACAGGAGATAACAACAAAGTCGTAAATCGAGGTGGCGCTAATATCATCCGCGGGTGTCGGAAAGTTGGTTCATCTGCGATGGGTCATCTGTGATGTCTTCTGGAAAGAGTCACGTACTTCCTTCACGCTTCATAGAAATGAGATATTTAGGAGACAGCAAGTCTGTCTTCTCATAAATATCAACAACCTGAAATGCCCCGCCTCCTCCTATCACAAGAAGAGGCAGCTGCAAGGTCATACACAGTTCAGAGCTACACATGATATCAGTGCATTAAAACAACCCAAAGAGTGGAGAAAACAGTATTTCTCCAACAGGGACACCTAGTGGTTAAAGCATGTTATTGAATTTCATTATTTTTATTATTAGATATTAATAGGATCCCTATAAAGTATATTCATTACTCGTTATTCTCTACTAATAGTTAATTAAAGACTGTATATAATGACTATTTTGCACATCCCTTTCAAGATTTCAAGATTTTCTAAGGTTTATTGACATATCATATTCACAAACGGTGTAGTTATGCAATGAATGAAAAACTTGGGTCGCAGGTTCCTCAACAGTGCATAACAAGACATATATCAATATTTGTGTACGTCCAGCAATGTTAACTATGTTGAACTACTTATTTTAACTGATATTATACATTATACTCTTATAAGATGTATGTAGATATTTAATCTCCGGCCTTGTCAGGTATTGAACAATCAATAAATAAAGAACACAGAATTATTCAATATAAAACACATAATTTGTGTGATTATACTAAATGATTTACAAATAAATACCACTGCATATTTACAACTGTTACACATGCTGATGTAACGCAAATGTTTCCAACTTGGGATCAATAAAGTATATCTTTGCTCCTGCCATATTTGCCTCTGAACCTTGACAAGTGCATGTTTCAGGCTTATCAATTAAAAACAGGAGGGGTCACAGACATAAGACCAGCTGTTAAATAAAGCTCTTCTGACCTTAGCTGGCGTGTGGGTATACATTAATGCTGCCCATTATGGGCACAAGCAATTTTCACCCATTTATTAATTATATGTTTTAAATTTGAGTTTTCCTATCCCCTAAACCTCCAGGGATGTACACAGTTTAATACTGGCAACTTCTTATTATGGGAAATACGAAAACGTCTTTTAAAACTACAACTCCCAGTAGAGACGTGCCATAGATAGAAAACATGTTGCAAACACAATAGCCAGCATGTGTAGTTCTGGGTACGGGGTGGGGGACGGGGTGGACCCGTTCAAATCCAGTTGTGGACAGTCTGCCGTGGTTCCATCCCATTTCAAGTGCTGTTCGACGCTCGGCGTAACCCTTGGAGCACACTCAAACATCCAAATACAGAGCTTGAGGACTATCACGGGGTTTGTAAAGCGAAGCGGAGAGAATACTTACTTCCGGGTGTAATATTCTCTAAAGCAAATTAGCTGCTCCGACCCTCGGTCCTGACGGACTCCAACTTGTGTTTATTAATCAAACAAATACATAAAAACAAGGATAATTGTGTGTTATTGTTGAGTAAATAACAGTGTGTTATTTAGAAAAGGATAACAAATTCGAAGGAAAAAAAGATTTTAAAAAATACAGATTTCAGTATTCTGAGGCTCTGAGCCCCATTTCTTTTCCTCACGGACGGCAAAAAAAGTCAGACATTATACGATTTAAAATAAAATCAATATTCGTGGCTTGAAATTGAGTAATAACATGTTTTTATGGACCACACAGCTTCCGGTCTTCTCAGACCCGACCGTATCCATTTGCGTCTCATATGCACGCAAAAGTCGGACTCAGAACTCAATGGGAATAGTTGCCGTGTCTATTGCACGCATTTTCCAATGTGTAAAGTCGTGTCATTTGTACGCAGACTGAAGAGAGTGGGTTGCTTTTTGTCCCCAGTCCATCATTTCACATGTGAGTTGTTTTGGACTACTAGCAAAATATAATAAATGTTCTACCTCAAGCTAATAATTATTATTATTTCAGTAAACTAAAAGCTAGTGTCACATTCTTTCATGTGTAACTGTCATTTTAACATTTGGGACACAAAAGGATTCAGAGGGTTGTGCTCCTACAACCACCAACAAATATGCTGTTTTCTAAAACAGCAGTCAAGAATAATCCACTTTAGGATTAATCCTTTTCAGAAAGGACAAATTAATTAGCCTTAAAGGTCTCTTGACTTTGATGTGTTCACACTGCGTTTTCTCCTCCACCTTTAATGCTGATGGGGAAATTGATGTGCATTATCTGAATGTCATCGCCTTATGCAACCGTTTTTTTTTAGCTCGACGTGAGATCGATACCTTTGGGTTTGCTTTGATGTGGTCCGTGTGACATTTTTAGCAAACAGTCATCATTAATTCATTGACATCTCCAGAGTGCTCAGAGGTGTCGAACGATGACAGAGCTGCTGCCTGTCAGTTTAAAAGAAGGTGGAAGCTAACATTAGCATAGTTGTACTTCAACAGGCCATATGGATATCAACCCAAGTAAAACAGTCATTTTACAATAGGTAATGCTGAGGAATTGTTAGCGAGGCAGTAGGAAGATATAATCTTGAATTGAAATGATTGAGAACAGTGTTGGCTATTAATTAATCAAATTATGGATGTACACCCTACGACAACCCTTAAGGCTGAATTACGGTCTGTAATTGTAATTACTTACAGTATTCACCGTCCATGTCTGTCATTCTAATTACTTACAGCATCCACAGTTCATGAACTAATTAAACCTAGTTATTTCAGCCCCTTCTTTTATTTAAACTACAACAATTAGACTTTGGTACGGACGACGTATGTATTGTAGAGCCAGATAGAATAAAGTTGTGGCCATTGTTAATTGTTGTTCGCTTAATCTACACAACATTATAAAAAATAAACAGCATTTTACACCCTTTTTTTTATTCATCACCTTCACTAAGAAAATTGCTTTTTCCCCTCTGTTTGTTTGTCAACAGGAGGCGGATATTCAACCATCTCAATACTCTTTTTAGAGGGGAGTAGCATGTGCTGAGTATAACCCATAGCATTTTTCACAAGGTGGATTCATGAATTATTGTTCACTCTGGTCTGGTGCAATCTACGTCATTCAGAGTCTAGATTTGGATTGCCTGCGGACAGCTCTAACAAGCAAATAGGCCAGCTTGGGGAAAGTAATGAGCAACATGCTTGTTAAACTAAATCATACACACTGTTGAACCTGGTTCTAGTAAAAATAACAACTAGAGACAATCTTGCAATTGTCTTCCTGATTGAACTTGCGCTGAGCTACATGTGTCTATAATAAGAAGATGAATCCACGAGGATGTCAACAATCCTGTGGGAGCCATCAGGGAAGTAGTATGAGGGGAGTCAGGCAGGACTGCAGAGAACGGTTCAGCCAGGACTCGAAATCCAGGACTCAGGATCCAGGATCCAGGACCACAGCAACAGGATCAGCCACGACTCAGGATCCCGGCGTAGATATACACCAAAAAGACATTTGGGGGAAGCTGGGTTATTCGGAACATGAGAGTACACAGGTACAGACAGAGAGAAGGAAGAAGTCTAAGCCTATAGCAGCAAAACTAGGGGCTGAATCTAATCAGCCCTAACTAGGGCTGTAACGGTATCCGTATTTGTCCAGTACCGCCACGGTTCGGACGTCACGGTTCGGTGCATGCAGTCACACGACGAATACGCCTTTTTTTTTACGAGTGGGAAAAAGGTCTGTCATTCAGGGCAGTATCCATTACACCAGGGGTTCCCAAACTTTTTCAGCATGAGACCCAAAACAGAAATGTTGTGGTCCTAAGGGACCCAAGCGCAAAAAATGTCATGATTTTCCATAATATCTACAGTTATAAACAAAGAATGCAACACACCATGAATTTAAAATGTAAATGAACATATTTATTTAATTATAAAAGTGCATCGCATCAATTAGGTTTCTCACCATAACAACCTTCCCTTTGAGCTTGCCCAGAAAAAATAAGGATCAAAGCAGTACATACATATATATACAGTACAAATCAAATTTAAATTATACAATTATCAAAAGTGCAATATTAAGTTTGTCGCTAGCTCAAAAACTATGTACACACCATTTTAAACTATTTTAAATGAACAAAGAACAAACATTTTGTAAACAGAAAGGGACAAAACACTAACTATAGGAAGTGCAGTATACAGTACATCACAGGTGAAACCACATTTAAATTATCAGAAGTGCAACATTAACTTTGTCACAAGATCAAAAACCATGTACACACATTTTTTAACACTTTTAAATGAACAGCGCTGTTGTAAAACACTCTGAGAGACAAAGAAACTCCAACACTTGGCAACTGATTAACTTTTTTTTGTGGAGGCTGACTTGATAGGATGCCCTCAGTGCCCCTCTGTTCCCTTTGAATGCCTGAAAATAACAGAGAAGATATTATCATTAACATTGCTGGGTTATTGGGTGATTTTTAATACCAGCCGGCGTACGCTGTATACCCAATGTGGACCTGGCAACCGCATTTATAGCGCATTACATTACATGTTAGGCGCTTTTATCCAAAGCGACTTACATACTCAATACTGTGGAGAATCCCCACGGAGGGATTTTGACAGGTTTGTTGCACAAAAGATCCAAGCACGCACAGAAACAGCCTGAGTGCGAGGAGAAGGTTTTAAGCTGGAACACAGGAAATCTGTAAGCAGAAATATATCTGAGTGCAAGCGTACAGTTTGAGCAGAAGCAGAGCAAATCTAAGCGCAAGCGGGCACTATTTGAGTGTGAGGACAGGGTTTGAGGGAAAGAAAAATATATTCTGAACGTGAAATCTATAAAGTATGCTCTCAAATTTAAAGACCACGCACTTGAATAAAGATAGGGAATAACCTTATGTATTCCTATGTGCATCACACTGCAGCAGTCACGTCCGTGCGTCTGATACTTTCGCTTCCCTCTAATCTTCCTGTGGTTATTGTTTCTCTGTTTTTCTCCCGGCCGTTTTAACAACATTTCAGGCTAGTAAAAGTTGAAACACCGCTCTGCAGAATGTAGTGGACTCGCGGGAGCGCGCAGCTGGTGGTCCGCTCCGGGGCTCAGTCTGCTTTTCATCCAACTTTGCATTAACGAAATAACTCGAAATTTCCTGCTATGAAGTAGGCTGGCTGTTTCATTCTTGCCCCTCATATTACAAGAATGGACGGTTGAAGCACTTTTAGCTGCTTACACTTTATTAAACTTTTACATAGAACGTAGCATAACATTTACACCCTGGCTTCATCCGCATGCCTGCTCCGGTGTGTGTTCCCCTCAACCGGGTCCATGTGGAAACATATAACAACTATTGTAACATCCTTTTTCTTTTTCTTTTTAAGTGTAGGTACAAAATCACTTATTATTTTTTTTTCTTAAATACAAATTTCAAAATACAATTTTCACTCAACATTTTTTCTTTTAAATCCCCCCCAAAGTCCTTGAGTCACATCACATCAGTGACCCCATATCAGTGTGCATAGTCCTGCAAGTACTATGGCCTAACAACTGGTCGGCCAGCTCTGGTAGTCACAGTCTGTTGTGTGTCACACATGACTCTTTCAGGGGTTGTAACAGTTTCTGGAGTCGTGTTAGTGTCAACAGTCACCGTACGGGCTGTCACACTCGGTACTGTGCCCTGGTCCCGTCTCAGGTGACGTCGATTCCTCCTTAGAACACCTCCATTCTCCAGCTTCCACGTGCAGGACCTGTGGTCAACAGCCTCCACCACAGTAGCCGTCCTCCAGATCGTGTGTGGTTCTGTACCAACCTTGGCCCATGGTCTGCCTGGTACCTCATGTGGATGTAGTGTCTCTTTTTGTTGTTTCGTGTCAACTGATCTGCAAATGTCACATTTCCCTATGAACGTTTTTATCTGTTCATTCATTCCCGGCCAGTAGACACATTCTCTGGCACGCCTGAGGCATGCCTCCACACCCAGGTGAGAGGAGTGGATCCGGCAGGTGATGTCCCTTTGTAGTGAATATGGGATGACAGCTCTCTCCCCTCTGAAGATGATGTCATCCTGTATACTCAGTTCCTCCTGGAATGAGTAGTAGTGCATAATATCTATCAGTGTGTCTTTCTTATGTTTAGGCCATCCCTTCTGAATGGTGTTGCTAAGTGTCTGTAGCGTTTTGTCTCCTTGTGTAGCAGAGCGGATTGTGCTCAGTCTCTCTTCAGAGATAGGCAAGTAGGCCACCATATTGACCGTCTCAATCTCAACTTCCACTGTTCCTGCAGATGAGCTCTCTGGTAAGTATGCTCTACTCAATGTATCTGCAAGTAACATGTCACGACCTGGGACATAAATCACATCAAAATCATATCTCTGAAGTCTGAGCAACATACGTTGGAGTCTCTTTGGTGCACTTAACAGTGGCTTCTTGACAATGTTCTCCAACGGCTTATGGTCACTCTGTACTGTCACTTTCCGGCCATACATGTATTGATGGAACTTTTCCATGCCATAGACAATAGATAAACATTCTTTTTCTATTTGGGCATAGTCCCTTTCGGTTGGTGTCAGTGCTCTGCTCCCGAATGCTACAGGTTTCCCTTTTTGAGTCAGTGCTGCTCCCAGCCCCGTTTCTGAAGCATCAAACTGCAATGTCAGTTCCTCTTGTGGGTCATAGTACTTCAGTACTGGTGTTTTGGCTATATTGTCCTTGAGCCTGCTGAATGCTTCTTCATGCATTTCTGTCCATTCCCACATATTTTCCTTGTGTGTGAGCTGTCTCACAATCTCACAGTCATCTGACAGGTGTTTGTAGAATTTAGAGAGATAATTTACCATGCCCATCAGTCTCTGTACACCCTTCACGTCAGTTGGTCTTGGCATGTCTCTCACTGCCCTGATCTTCTCGGGGTCAATTTTCAGTCCATCTGCTGTCAGCAGGTGTCCAATATATGGCACCTTCTGCTGCCTCAACCTGAATTTCTCTGCATTCAGCTTGATATTCTTTTCTCTGCATCTGCTTAGAAACTGTCTCAATTTATCATCGTGGTCTTTGAAGGCCATTTCTTGTGTGTCACCTTCTCCTGTGATCAATACGTCATCAGCTATGATGTAGATGCCTGGCAGACCCTCCAGTGCTTGAGTCAGTATCCGCTGGAAAATCTCAGGTGCTGGGCTGATTCCCATAGGCATCTTGAGCCACCTAAATCTGCCAAACGGTGTAGCAAATGTTGTTAGATAGCTTGACTCCTCCTCCAATTTCACATGCCAAAAGCCATGTTTGACATCACAGACTGTGAACACCTTCGCTCTCGACAGGTCTGGAAGGATGTCATCAATGGTAGGAAGTGGGAAATGGCTCCGCTTTAGAGCCTTGTTCAGTGGTCTTGGATCAATACATATTCTTGGCTTGCCATTAGGTTTCTGCACTGTGACAAGACTACTTATCCAGTCGGTGCTTTTCTCCACAGGTGTGATTATCTCTCTCCTTTGTAGATCCTGCAGCTCTAACTTGAGAGGAGTCATCATGGCAACCGGGACTCGTCGTTTGGGGAGTTTCACCGGCTCCACCCTCTCGTCGATCTCGATCTTGTACTCTCCTTCCATGCAGCCGTCACCTGTGAACACATCACTGTACTCCTTCTGTATTTGATTTCAATTCAGTGACAATACTGTCAATAGCTAGTATGTTCTCATACTCTACTTTGATGAGTTTCATGGCTTCGCTTGCCTTCTTTCCCAACAGTGGTAGTCTACAGTCCTCATTCACCACCTCAAATTCCAGGCGGTACTGTTTTTGGTTCGTTGGGTTTCTCACCTTCACCTTGCATTTGCCTAGTGGATGCAGCCTGGTCTTGTTGTACATTACCAGCACTGTCTTAGTGCTCTCCAGCTGAGTTTTAGATTCAATAGATTCACAGGGATGACATTACAGTTAGCTCCACAGTCTATCTGAAACTTCAGCAGCTCCTTGCCGATTAGCATCCCTGCGAAAAGCTGGCCTTTCTTGGCTTTGTCCTCCCCGGCCTCTTTAACAGTCACTGTCAGTATCTCTGCAGTGGTGACACTCAAGATGTCCTCATATTCCTCACTGTCCTGTTCAGTCACTTGGTGTACCTGTCTTCCTCTCTTGTCTTTATCCTGTGTGGTTTTACATTTGATAGCAAAATGATTTTCTTTACCACATTTTTTGCAGCGTTTTCCAAAGGCTGGACACTTGTTCTTGTCCCTCTCATGTGTAATCCCACAGAATTTGCATGAAACTGTGTTTGTGTTCTTATCCTGCCATGCTGTCTGTTTCATCATGTGCACCTCCTCCACTGTATGTCTTGCAAGGGTTCTACTATTTTCACGTGACAGTTCTGTAGCACTGCACTGGCAGTTGTCCAATGTCAGGTTGTCCTCCCTGAGCAATCTCTCTCTCAGTCCTGAATCCATAATGCTACATACTATTCTATCACAAATGAGTGAGTCTCTTATTTGTACAAAGTTGCATGTGCTGGCTAACATTGTTAGATCAGTGACATATGTATCAATGTTTTCATCCTGTCCCTGATTTCTCACGAAAAACCGATATCTCTCCACTGTTTCATTTACCTTGGGGTTGCAATGTCCATCAAATTTTTCAATGATGTTCTTCACTGTCCTCCTGGCTGTAGTCACATCACTCATCAGAGTTTCACAAAGTTCTCTACCAGTCTCTCCAATCAGGTAGTAGAACAATTTCACTTTCATTGTTTCTTCTGCCTCTGGCAAAGAAAGCTCCAAGTAAAGTGTAAACTCCTCTTTCCATGATTTCCATGACTTTGCAAGATTGGCAGAGACCAAACACAATGTTGATGGGGGTTTCAAACCTTCCATGGCCGACCGACGAGCGTCTTCCCCAGCCCACTGCTTGTGATTAGCTTCAGGCTAGCTGGTTAGCTGCACAGCAAAAGTTTGTTTTCTTTAAATTCTTTTGTACTGCTCTCTTACTTCCAAGTTTCCAATTTCCGCTGCCACCATGTTTCATTCTTGCCCCTCATATTACAAGAATGGACGGTTGAAGCACTTTTAGCTGCTTACACTTTATTAAACTTTTACATAGAACGTAGCATAACATTTACACCCTGGCTTCATCCGCATGCTGTCAAGGGGTGAACACTGAGGCATGAACTCAATTGCACGACTCAAAACTCAGACTCAGATAGCGTTTAAAAATAAAGACTTTACTGGAATTTTGCACAGTAATAAAATAAGGAAAACAAAACACTCTTTCGAGGAAAACTAGAATGGTGATCTATAGCAGTGATTCTTAACCATAGGGCCGCGGCCCACACTTGGGCCGCCAGCGCCCCCCAGAGGGCCACAAAAAACTTTCAGTTTTGCACCTGTGGGCCGCAAGGGCCGCGAGACTGCGTGCAGCTTTCGACCACGTGGTGGCGTTTTTTTTTTTGTCAATGTATCTTTATTACCACTCAGTTGTTAACAAGCGCCAATACACATAGATGAAGCGGCAAAAATGGAGAAGTTTTTAAAAAGAAAAAATGAAGACGAATGTCCTGCCAACCCCCCCACCCAAAAGACAAAGTTTTTACGGAAATACAATCTCGACTTCATTAAATACGGTTTCGTAAATGGAGGAACAGAGGCAGTGCCAAAAGCCCAGTGTGTGGAGTGTGGGCTAATGCTGTCCAACGAAGCCCTCAAGCCCTCAAAACTACAGCGGCATCTAGAGACCAAGCACCCGAATCTCGTGGGAAAGCCGGTGGAATATTTTAAGAGGAAGGAAAGTGGGCTGCAGATGCAGAAAAGGTCTGTCGTGTCACTGACAAGCAACTCTAAATGTGCATTGAAAGCGAGCTACCTCGTAGCCAGACGTGTGGCACAGAGTAAGAAAGCATTCACCATAGCGGAGGAGTTGGTTCTGCCTGCCGCTGTTGATATGTGCCGTGAGATGGTCGGAGAGGCCGCTGCAAAAAAGCTGCTGACCATCCCACTCTCAAACGACACTGTGAGTCACCGTATCGCGGACATGGCATCAGACATACAGCATCAACTTATAGAAAGAATAAAAAGCAGCCCTTTTTTTTCTTTGCAATTAGACGAGTCCACGGATGTCACGAATGCTGCACTGCTGCTTGTTTTTGTTCGCTATCGCTGGGACAGTAGTTTGCACGAAGACATACTGTTTTGTGGAGAGCTACCAACACGAACTACGGCTCAGGAATGTTTCCGCTGCATGGATAACTACTTCACTGAGAACGGCCTGGACTGGCAGAACTGTGTCGGGGTGTGCAGTGACGGTGCAGCATCAATGACTGGCAGGCATCATGGTGTCATTAGACAGATCCTTGATCGTGCACCAGAAGCTAAATGGACACACTGTTTTCTCCACCGTGAAAGCCTTGCAGCAAAAAAGATGTCACCAGACCTCCACCAGGTGATGGATGTAAGTGTGAAAACCATAAACTTTATTAAAAACAATGCTGTGAACTCCAGATGTTTTGCTAAGCTTTGTGAGGACATAGAAGCAGATCATGTCCAACTGCTATATCACAGTGAAGTGAGATGGCTTTCCAGAGGACTGGTCCTCAATCGTTTGTTTGAACTGAGGAATGAGGTCTTCTCTTTTCTCAGTGAGAAAAAATCTAATCTTGTAGATTACTATGCTGACACAATTTTCACAGCAAAACTTGCCTACCTCTGTGACATTTTTTCACTACTGAACCAACTGAACACCTCACTTCAAGGAAGAAACAGCAACATATTTTGTGTTGCAGACAAAGTTGAAGCTTTCAAGAGGAAACTTGCTTTGTGGACCAAGAGGGCCCAGGAAAATAGGATGGACATGTTTCCACTTTTGTCTGACATTTTGGAAAACTCCCCTCAGGTGAAGATCAGCGACTCAGTCTCCCAGCACCTCTCACAACTGGCAGAGAAATTTGGTGACTACTTTCCTGAGGATCCCAGAGAGGGAAACATGTGGATTTTGGACCCATTTTCAGTGGATCCCACTGCAAATGATGTTGCTTTGCCCTCACACCTGGAATCCCAGCTTCTGGACGTTTCCACTGACAGCACTTTAAAGCTGCAGTGGGGCAAACTGGACCTGGGCTCATTCTGGGTTGCTGTCTCAAAGGAGTACCCATGTCTTGCACTGAGGGCTGTGAAACTCCTTCTCCCATTCACAACTACGTACCTGTGTGAATCAGGATTCTCCATTGTGGCCACAACTAAGACCAAAGCCCGAAACAGACTCAGAGCAACACTGGAGTCTACTCTGAGAGTGAGCCTTTCTCCCATTCCACCCAGACTGGATCTGATTATGTCTCAGAAGCAGGCCCAAGTGTCTCATTAAGAGGTCAAGATAAAAAGGGAGTTGTATTATTGTTGTTATTGTTGTTCATTGTTGTTATTATTTGTGTCATTGTTCATTTGTCACAGATATAAAGATTATTCTGGTTCTGCCATGCAAAAATGGAGACTGCTGAAGCAATTTTCAAATAGCTTTGCAGATTATAAGGCTATAGTTTCATTTGCACTTTATTTCAATTTCATTTAGTTTATTTATTTAATTTAAAAATAGATTTATATTATTTGAATGCATTTATTTTATCACCCCCTTTTATTGATTGATTGATTATTTATATATATATATATATATATTTTTTTTTTTTATTAATTTAAAGTAAAATCCTAATATTGGTCTTTTTTATTATTATTTAAAAGCCTGACTTGATCCTTGACATTTTTTCTTGTCACAGCTTGATTTGGTCCAGGAATTATCAGCCTGTTCGGTGTCTTGATACAGTATGTGTAGGTTTACATACACATGTTTAATAAAAGTATTTGTGATGATCCCATTTTATCATGTCATTTTATTTGATAAGGTTTTTGCTTGTTAAACAGTTAGTGGATTTGGTTTATTATTGAATACAAATCAAACCAAGAATGAGGTCAATTAAACCTATACAGTGTTAATATTTAATGGGCCCCGGGCCACTTTGTACTATAAAAATTGGGCCTCAAGGTCAAAAAGGTTAAGAACCCCTGATCTATAGCATAGGTCCGTGAAAGGTCCGTGAGGTAAGCCGATACGTAGGTCTTCGAGAGACAACAAACTGACAATTAACAGGAGGGAGCTAACGCAATATATACACAGGTAAAGGGGACACAGTTGGAAACAATCAGGGCGGGGAAAATAATCAAGGACGCAGGAGACAGAAAGGGGCGGGGAGCGTGGAGGCCTGAAATGAGAGGAAGAAATAATTAAGGGCATAGACATAAAGCACAAGACAAAGGGACATGACAACTCTAACATAAAGAATAAACTTTCACAATAAGTTTCTTGGACATGACAGTACCCCCCCTTCTAGGGACGGCTCCTGACGGCCCAGGCTCCTCTGAGTTGAGGCGGTCAAAATCCTCAATGAGGTTTTTGTCTACAATGAAGCGGGAAGGAATCCATTGCCGCTCCTCAGGACCATAACCCTTCCAGTCAACCAGTAACTGTCGCCCTCTACCCCTTTTCCAACTAGCCAATAGTGACTTGACCGTGTAAACCGGACCTCCATCGATCATCCAGGGGGGCGGGGGGGGTTTGACGGTGGGAACCATAGCGCTCTCCTTCAACGGTTTTAATTTCCCTACATGGAAGGTGGGATGTACCTTCATGGCCCTGGGAAGCCGTAGTCTCACTGAGACTGGGTTTATGACCTTGGTGATGGGAAAAGGACCCACAAACCGGGGAGCCAGTTTTCGGGAGAGTACGTGGAGGGGAAGGTCTCGTGTAGAGAGCCAGACTTTTTGGCCTGGCTGGTATACAGGGGCTGGTCGGCGTTTTCGGTCTGCTGCTCTTTTAACCAGTTGCGCATTCCTGCAGAGTATCTTCCTAGCCGCAGCCCACACGCGCCGACAACGCCTGACCAGAGCGTGGGCAGACGGGACCGTGACCTCCCTCTCCTTGGCTGGGAACAGTGGCGGCTGGTAGCCATAAACACAGTGAAACGGGGACAGGCCCGTGGCAGAAGTAGGGAGGATGTTGTGTGCATACTCAACACAGGTGAGGTGCTTGCTCCAGGAGGATGGATTCTGGGACACCAGGCAGCGCAGGCAGGTCTCCAGTTCTTGATTTAGGCGCTCTGTCTGGCCGTTACACTCTGGATGGTATCCAGACGAGAGACTGACCGTGGCACCGATGAGGCTGCAGAACTCCTTCCAGAAGCGTGACAGATGGCTAGAAAGAAACCAGGTATGGTGAAGTTCTTACCTGGCTGGATTTCAAAGATCCTCTCAGTGTGTGATTCCCGGCCTGCTAGCCCCAGGCATGCTAGCTCCCGGCCTCCCAATTCCCAACCTGGCACCATACACCTCGGTGGTTTCCGTCTGCAGTCAGCCCGTGCTTCTGCCCCAGTTCCTGCTCCTGTCCAGGAGTCATATTCTGGAACTCGTCTGGCTTATGGAGGTCCACGGAGTATTCAGGCGGCTGCTAAGAGGAGGAGTCGCAAGGCCAAGCAGGCAGCTCAAGCCCCAAGAGCCATGGTTCCGGTTCCAGAACCGGACCTTACAGCCATGTTTCCGGCTCCAGAACCGGACCTTACAGCCATGTTTCCGGCTCCAGAACCGGACCTTACAGCCATGTTCCCGGCTTCAGTGCCGGCTTCAGTAACCATGTTCCCGACTCCGGCCCCTCGTCACCTGCTGACTCATCGGCCGACGCCAACTCCTCGAGTCCTGTCGGCGTACCGGCCGGCTCCAGCACCTCGTCTCCGGTTGGCTGTCTGTCCGACGCCAGCTCCCCGAGTCCTGTCGGTGTACCGGCCGACTCCAGCACCTCGTCTCGGGTGGGCTGTCCGTCCGACGCCAGCTCCCCGTGTCCTGATGGCTGTCTGTCCGACGCCAGCTCCCCGTGTCCTGATGGCTGTCCGCCCGACGCCAACTCCATGTCTTGTCACGTTGGAGGTCCCGCAGACTACTCTTCTGCCGGGGGTCCTGCCAACCCCATGTCCTGTGCCGTTGGAGGTCCCGCAGACTGCTCTTCTGCCGGGGGTCCTGCCAACTCCATGTCTTGTCACGTTGGAGGTCCCGCAGACTACTCTTCTGCCGGGGGTCCTGCCAACCCCATGTCCTGTGCCGTTGGAGGTCCCGCAGACTACTCTTCTGCCGGGGGTCCTGCCAACTCCATGTCTGGTCCCGTTGGAGGTCCCGCAGAATACTCTTCTGCCGGGGGTCCTGCCAACTCCATGTCGTGTCCCGTTGGAGGTCCCGCAGACTACTCTTCTGCCGGGGGTCCTGCCAACCCCATGTGCTGAGCCGTTGGAGGTCCCGCAGACTGCTCTTCTGCCGGGGGTCCTGCCAACTCCATGTCTTGCCACGTTGGAGGTCCCGCCGACTCCATGTCCTGTCGCGTTGGGGATTCCGCCGACTGCTCTCATGCCAGGGGTCCTGCCGGTCCTGTGTCCTCTTCCATGGGGGATCTTGCCGACACCGGCTCCTGACCGGCCTCCGGAGCTGTCTGGTCTTCACCCCTCCTCGGACTCTGCCTTGCCCCCGGGCCGTCCGCCCGAGATTCCCTCCATGGACTCTGCCTTGCCCCCGGGCCGTCCGCCCGAATTCCCCTTTTTGAACTCTGCCTTGCCCCCGGGCCGTTCGCCCTCCACCCGTTCTCCAGACCCCCTCCTCCCACCCTGCTGGATTTTTGTTTTTTTGGGACGTCTGGAATCCGTCCCTTGAGGGGGGGGTTATGTCACGATTCTCATGTTATGTCACGTTTATAGTTTTGTAGGTTTGGGTATTTTTGCTGTTTTCCATGTCATGTTTTCCTTTGGGTTATTGTCTGGTCCTTTTCCCTGTGTTTTTCCTCTTGTCATTAGTTTCCCTGGTGTGTCTAATGGTCTGATTGTGTTCACCTGGGCCCCTGTGTTTTCTCCTCCCTCCTCACCTGTGTCTTGTTATGTGATTGAGTCTTGTGTGTATTTAAGTTCTGGGTTGTCTGTCTGTCTTGGTCGGTTCGTCTTGTTCCCTGACTAGTTCTGCGGTGAGTGTTCTGTTTGTGTCATTGTACATATATCTCATAGCCTTGAAATAAAGGAAGTTCAGTTTATATCTGCATTTGGGTCCTGCTTGTTTCACAAACCGTGACACATGCCTGCTCCGGTGTGTGTTCCCCTGAACCGGGTCCGTGTGGAAACATATAAGAACTATTGTAACACTGGCCTCGGTAGAATTCCAAATATGCTGGACATTGGAACAATCCTTCGGCGGCACTCAATGACGTAGTATGCTTGACATAGTGGCTCTGGAGCAGCCTTCCTCGACACTGAGAAACACCCAGGAGCTACTGTAGAAGAACCACCTGCTTCTTTTAAATCAGCTGTGTGGGAACATTTCGGGTTCCCTGTGTACTACAATACCGATGGAGTGCGAGTGGTGGATCGGACGAGGACGGTGTGCCGGCGTTGTTCGACAGCGGTGCGGTATGTAGGCCTGTCGCGATAATCAATAAATTGACTCAGATGGACTCGATAACTTTTCTGAGCTCGATAAATTGCTGTTTACATGCTTGTTTTTACATAAGGATGTGACCAGCATGTTAGCGTGGCGGCTGTGGCTGCCAGCCCGGCGCGCTGTGAGAGGCGGGGCTCACACACAGCCCATGACACAGCCAGGTCAGGACACTCCGCGTGCAGCAGTGTAGCAGCCAAATGAATAATATAGAGACAAGCAGGAGACAACGTGTGACTTACTCGAGGGGAATTTGAAGTTAAATGGAAGTGGTTGCAAAACCTAAGCCAAATCAACGAGGTGAGCCTACGGACTTGAATGAGCCGGGCGGTGTGTCACATTTGTTTTAAAAAGGTTGCAACGAAATCGAGCAATACGGCCAACCTTAAACTGCACCTGAAACACAACCTACCCATTCCGTTTTCCCAGCTGGGAGCAAACATGGCAGCTGGAGATGGAGAGCCCCCACCTTCCCTACAGTTTGCAATCAAAGATGCATTTTACCCGACAATGCAAACAGAGAGAGAGTCTTACACGCTTCTCTGCGCTCTCTCCTAGGCAGTCATCCATAGGAATCCCGAACCCAATAAAATACCCAATATTAACGGTGTGTGTGTCTGCCCAAGGACAATTTAAGGTAAAACCTAATAGTGTCATACATAATAACCTAATAAAAGTAAATGTAACAACTACTACAGTGCAACAAAACAGGAAGATTAAATGTGGTCTCTTAAACATAAGATCTCTAGCATCTAAAGCAATATTGGTAAATGATTTAATATCAGATTATAATATTGATATATGCTGTCTCACTGAAACTTGGTTGAGACATGAAGAATATGTCAGCATAAATGAGGCCACTCCACCCAGCCATATCAATACTCATATTGCCCGAGGCACGGGCCGAGGAGGTGGAGTTGCAGCAATCTTTGACTCAAGTTTACTTATTAATACTAAACAAAAATTAAATTATACCTCCTTTGAAAGCCTCGTTTTTAGTCTTACGCATCCGACCTGGAAAACTTTGCAGCCAATCTTATTTGTGACAGTGTTCCGTGCACCAGGTCCTTATTCAGAATTCTTATCAGAATTCTCTGAATTTTTATCAACTTTGGTACTTAAAACAGATAAAGTAATTATCGTAGGTGACTTTAATATTCATGTTGACGATGATAAAAATAGCCTTACTGTTGCATTTAACTCTATATTAGATTCTGTTGGTTTCTGTCAGAGTGTAAATAAACCAACCCACTGCTATAATCACACTCTCGACCTTGTTCTGACTTATGGTATTGAAATTGAGCAACTATTAGTCGAACCGCATAATCCTGCTTTATCCAACCATTTCTTAGTAACTTTTGAAGTACTGTTACTAGACTACAAAGCATTAGCCAAAAGCTCCTGCAGCAGAAACCTATCTGTTAGTGCTATAGCCAAATTTAAGGAAGAGATTCCACCAATACTTAACTCGATAGCATGTCTGCATGTAAGGGAGGAAACTTATACAAAATGTACACCACCCCAAATTGATCATGTTGTTGATGGTGCTACAGATGCGCTGCGAATAAAATTAGACTCTGTTGCTCCTTTGAAAAAGAAGAAAATAAAACAACATAGATTAGCTCCATGGCATAATGCCGAAACCCGCAAAATAAAGCAAAAGTCGAGACAACTTGAAAGGATATGGCGTTCCACTAAACTTGAAGAATCTCGTTTAATTTGGCATATTACTCTCAATGAATATAAGAAAGCACTGCGTAAAGCGAGAGCAGCCTACTACTCTTCATTAATAAATGAGAATAAGAATAATGTAAGATTTCTTTTCAGCACTGTAGCCAGGCTGACAGAGAGCCACAGCTCGACTGAGCCTTCTATTCCCATAGCACTCAGTAGTAATGATTTTATGTGCTTTTTTATCGATAAAATTGTTACTCTTAGAAACTAAATCAATGACCTCTTGCCTTTGACCAGTATAGTGTTATCAACAGCTCCCGGAAACGTAAGTTCTAATATTACACTAGATAGTAAACTAGAATGCTTTTCAGCCATAAACCTTGAACAATTAAATTCAATGATTCTCTCTTCTAAACCATCAACGTGTATTTTAGACCCGATTCCAACTAAGCTGTTAAAAGAAGTTTTTCCATTAATTAGCACTTCTTTATTAAATATTATGAATATGTCTTTATTATCAGGCTATGTTCCACAATCATTCAAAGTAGGAGTGATAAAACCGCTTCTTAAAAAGCACAACCTCGATCCAGAGGTTTTAGCCAACTATAGACCTATTTCTAATCTTCCGTTCCTCTCAAACATTCTTGAGAAAGCAGTCGCAAAACAGCTGTGTGATTACTTAAAAAACTATGATTTATTTGAAGATTTTCAGTCTGGATTTAGAACACATCATAGCACAGAGACAGCTCTGGTTAAAGTCACAAATGAAATTCTAATAGCCTCAGACAAGGGACTTGTCTCTATTCTTGTCTTGCTCGATCTTAGTGCTGCATTTGATACTATCGACCATGATATCCTATTGCAAAGACTAGAGCACTTAGTTGGCATACAGGGAACTGCTTTAGGCTGGTTTAGGTCCTATCTATCTGAACGCTCTCAGTTTGTACGTGTCAACGATGAATCTTCCATGCAAACCAAAGTTAGCCATGGAGTGCCACAGGGCTCAGTGCTTGGACCTATTTTGTTCACACTATATATGCTTCCGTTAGGCAATATTATAAGGAATCATTCTGTAAACTTTCATTGTTATGCGGATGATACTCAACTATATTTATCGATCAAGCCTGATGAAATTAATCATCTAAATAAAATTCAAGACTGCCTCAAGGACTTAAAAACGTGGATGACCTTACATTTTTTCATGTTAAACACGACCAAAACTGAAGTTATTGTACTTGGCCCGAAGAATCTACGAAACAAATTATCTAAAGATATACTAACTATGGATGGCATTAATTTGGCCTCCAGTGAGACTGTAAGGAATCTTGGTGTTATATTTGATCAGGATTTATCCTTTAACACCCACATAAAATCAATTTCAAGGACCGCCTACTTCTATCTACGTAACATTGCAAAAATCGGGCATATCTTGCCTCAAAACGATGCAGAGAAACTAGTCCATGCATTTGTTACTTCAAGGCTGGATTATTGTAACTCCTTATTATCAGGGTGTACCAAGAAGTCAGTCAAGTCACTTCAGTTGATTCAAAATGCTGCAGCTCGTGTACTAACCAGAGTTAGGAAAAGGGACCACATTACTCCTGTTCTGGCTGCCTTACACTGGCTCCCTATAGAACACAGGATAGAATTTAAAATTCTACTTCTCGCCTACAAAGCCCTTAATTGGCAGGCGCCATCTTACCTTAAAGAACTCATTATACCCTATTGTCCTACTAGGGCATTGCGTTCCAAGAATGCAGGGTTGTTGGTTGTTCCTAGAGTCTCTAAAAGTACAATGGGAGCCAGAGTCTTTTCTTATCAAGCTCCACTTTTGTGGAATCAGCTTCCAGTTTGTGTTCGGGCGGCAGACACCCTATCCGTTTTTAAGAGTGAGCTTAAGACCTTCCTTTTTGATAAAGCTTATAGTTAGGGCTGATTAGATTCAGCCCCTAGTTTTGCTGATATAGGCTTAGTTTGTCGGGGGACATCTTACTTCTTCCTTCTCTCTGTCTATACCTGTGTACTCTCATGTTCCGATTAACCCAGCTTCCCCAAATTTCTTTCTTTTTGGTGTCTATATACGCCGGGATCCGGAGTCATGGATGATCCTGCGGTCCTGTGTCATGGATCGCGAGTCCTGAATCTTGAGTCGTGGCTGTGGTCCTGGATCATAAGTCCTGGATGGATATCCTCTTGGATTCATCTTCCTATTATACACACATGCATTTCCAAACATTTGGACTACCTATGTTGCAAATGTATTATCTTTTCAAATTTACACACGGCATCTATTGCACGTCTGTCCGTCCTGGGAGAGGGATCCCTCCTCTGTTGCTCTCCCTGAGGTTTCTCCCATTTTCCCCTTTAAACTGTGGGTTTTTCTCTGGAAGTTTTTCCTTGTACGATGTGAGGGTCTAAGGACAGAGGTTGTCGTATTGCCATACTGATATTCTGTACAAACTGTGAAGTCCACTGAGACAAATGTAACATTTGTGATATTGGGCTATATAAATAAACATTGATTGATTGATTGAGAGAGAGAGCTCTGTTTTCCAGTCTGAGTCTATTTAATTGATTGTTTTGGTTGTGTGTGATTTTAATTAAATGTATGTTTTATATATTTGAATATTATTTCACATTGCATTTGCAATGTGAAATAATATATATATAATAATAATTAATTCATAATTCATAATTTAATTAAGTAACGTGGTTTTGAAACAAACCAAGCAGGTCAACACAGAGCCGTGTACAGAGAAGAAGGGCCAGATAACAAAGAGACACTGGGCCGGATCTGGTCCGCACCTAGCAGACGATCTGGCCCGGATCCGCCAAACGGACTCGGTCCGTTGTCCAAACGCACATCGGCCCGAAACTGGATCGGATCCGCGGCAGATATGGGCCAGCACTGGTCCAGCTCCGTTTCAATATGGTTCTCCACGTTCCAGATCCGGTACGGATCCGCTTACCAGACGCGATACGGCTCTGTTTACGAGACTACTACCAACTTCAATTTTTGCCTTATCTTCGGCATTTAAACACATTAAACCTTGCTAATATTGGCTATATTTAAGTCTTCATGGAAGTGTCGCCATTTCACTTTTTATCGAAAGCTAGTGGAACAGTCAAATGAAGGAGGTACATTCATAAACGTTAAGTACTTTTCAATAGCTTAAAGCTAGGCAAGCGAAATTAAGGAGGAACTGTGTATATTATGAATAACATGTGATGGTATTTAACACGTCTGCAGTTTACCAAGTAAATCCTCAGATTATGTTTGGCATTAGGTAATGTGCTGTGACCATAGCAAACAAACTAACTATCATGGTGGTGGTATTTACTTCAGACACTGTTACTTTACTCAAGGTATCAGAAACATAAAATAACAATATAAAAATCGAGATGTTTGCTGTATACGTGAACATGAAACTTTATTAAAACATGAACTGTAAACTTAAGAACAAAAACAAAACGAAACAAAAACGATAAAATAATTAATATTGTCGATCGGGGACGGGCGGTGTATCCTGGCTTTGACGTCTCCTCTCCTGTTTCTCCTGGCGGCCCCCTTCCCTGTCGCTTGCCAGGTTAAACCAGTGAATGGTATGCTGGGATATGTCTGCATCCATCGCTGCACTGGTTATAGCGCATTTGCGCACTGCACCTATTGTAAAACAAACACACAAAATAAGTTCTTACACTGTTCTAATACTGCTAGACTGTAGTGCCATCTACAAAGAAAGGTGATTTAGCAATGGCCAACAGAGACCAGTGACAGCCAGTGGGTGAATGTAACATTAAGACATGCTGGACATGCAATGGGGACAGAGACCATAGAGGTGGCATTCAGAGTAGGCGTCAGTGGCGGACAGTCAGGGGCCTGCTAAGCCAAAATTAAGAAAAATATTGCATTCATACATAATGTTAGTTTACAGTAAATGTCTGTTTTCCTTCTCATTATCCTTCCTTCCTCGTTTTCCTTCTCGCTTTGTTTGTTAAAAAAATAAAAAAATAAAAATGTATGAATAGTTTTAAAATAAACAAATAGTTATTGAAATAAATTAGCTTCCTGTTCATCCCCTCTCTTTGGGGCGATAGAACATTTCCCAGTCAGTGCAGTAGAGCAGCCAATTGCTGACCGTTGCAACACATGACACGCACAAATTAAGCCAATCATCTAATGTGATGCCAAAAAGGCACGAGTAGTTAATCAGTCAATCACAAGCAACCGCGAATTGTACAACAGAAAGGCTTGGCTACCTTGATACTGTCACGCACACATGGAGAATAAGGCCAAGGCCTGCTAGGCAGTTAGCATCGAAGCTTAACTGGAGGAAGGCTACAGGATGGGTAAAGGAAATGTCTTACAAAATAATTTACGACACGAACATTTAACATTATTATTCATATTAGCACCTGCCAATCATTTGAGTAACACCCGATGGCGAAATTAAACAAGAATACATGCAGCGTTCTGTCGAGCAGCGCATTTGTACTAAAGCTTATTGCTGCCACGCCAGGAAAAAAAGATCAGTATCACGTTATAACATACAAAGTAGGGATGTCCCGATCACCTTTTTTTGCTCCCGATCCGATTCCGATCATTTGATTTTGACAATTTGCCGATACCGATTTTTCCCGATCCGATCTTTATGCAATGCATTAAGAGGAAAAAAAGCATTCAAGTTGTCCCTTAAGGTTATTTTTTTATTTAAATTGGATATTCTATCCAACATGGATATAGCTTCTTTTTTTCACAGCAGCATTGGATCAGTTCAGTTGTGCAGCATTGGATCAAAACAAAAATAAAGCTTATCAGTACTCGTTAGCTTACTGCTACAATTAGACACTGCACCCTGCCCACTCTGTTGCCAGATTTGAGAGAAATAAGCAACCAGGTCTATGAAAACAAGCCCCAAAGAAGCAGCACATACATGATGTTGTGTAATTTGAAACCAAAACTAAGGCCTCAGGATGACTTTAAGACTTGAACATGGTCATTTTTGTTTTGTAACATTGAATACAAAATTTTAAAAAAAGTATTTAAAAAAAAAAAAAAAAAATCCCGATCCCAGATTTTTTTCCTCCCGATTCCGATCTTTTGAAAATCACGTGATCGGCTCCGATCCCCGATCACGTGATCGGATCGGGACATTTCTAATACAAAGTGATGTTTTTCACGTTTTAACATTTTAACTTTATAACGTGAAAAATATATTGTTATAACAAGATGTTTATCATGGTGATGTTTTTCACGTTTTAACATTTTAACTTTATAACGTGAAAAATATATTGTTATAACAAGATGTTTATCATGTGATAACAATATATTTTTCACGTTATAAAGTTAAAATGTTAAAACGTGAAAAACATCACTTTGTATGTTATAATACACTTTTCATGTAATATTGTGATCCAGGTTTTTTTTCTGGCTAGGCAGCAACAGGGTTCCGTACATTTGTATGTGCAACATGTTGCAAAATGTAAAACTTGGTTTGTGTTTGATTAAACTTGGTAGGGCTACCGAGTTTTAAATGTTGTGTCAAAATGCTTGAAAAGTCTGCGTTTAAATGCTAAAACGATACAATTGTTTTTTAGTCCTATAAAACATAAATCGTCATTGAAGGCCTAACTATAAAACCCCTGGCCTGCCAATGAGGGGCATAGTTTAAAAACAAATAGAAAAACTTTGCAGCACATGCAAACACATAGATGGAAAGTGAAAGATGTACAAGGCAGTGATTGACAGGCTAAGGGAGTCTTGTCAAACAAAGTGCTTACAAGATTAAGGTAATAGATTCAGTTCCAAGAGAAAAAACTGTTGCTTAAACTTTACCTGTAGGATAGAAGTGTCTGTTAAATGAGAAGATGGAAATTGAGTGAATGCAATCTAATTCAACTAGGCCAATCTAATTATTTTTACACCATTATGATGAAATAAACATTTGGAAAGACACTCATGGAAAAGAACGATTTTCATGGCCATTTTATTGAAGGCCCTTTTGCCGTTTGCTCCCTTCCAATTGATCCTGCGTGCCACGGTGCAGGTAATCATTCTTGCCAGAATATTCCACACAACCCTCTTAGTGTCCACCCCTCCAACAGAGGAGAGCGAAGTCGCCTAGGTGGAGAATGGAAACTGAGCTGAATATACATGTCAACATTACTGCAACAAACTCAAAGACAAACAAGGCTAACATTTTGGATTGAGCATATGAAAACATGTCCCATAAAAATACTTACAAGATTTGTCTTCATTCTTTCGTTTAGAGGGTTGCGGAGCCACTCTTAGAAACGCTCCAATTCCCCATCGCTATCGAGGGGGAATTGGAACTCTACGGGTATCTCGTAGGTTGGGGCATGCAGGCCTGATCCTACTTTCGCCATCAAAATGTTTAAAGTTCCTGCTAACTGGTTGACCTGCTGCTTAATATTTTCTAGCAGCAACAGGCCTTACAGCTCTGCAGCTGAAATAATGTGGAAAAATAAAGATATTTGATAGGGTAAGACCATATAATTCTTAGTCAGTTAATAGAATTTTGATATCACTCCTAAATTAAAAACTTAGCCTAACCATTCAAAATATACTAGTATAGGGGAAATGTGTGTGGGTTGGATTCGCAAGAGTAACTCAATATACAATACTATCACGATTTGTACCTGTGCAGGCCACTATCACCCCCAACCCTAAATGTGGGCCTGAAGACATGCTCATTTCTGGGTGTTGTGGGCCCCATTAATTGTGTGAAATGACCCCTGCCTCCTTGGTCCCGACCGTCGCTGGCTATTTGGCAAAAGGCAAATCAATAGTGATTAGAAGATTATAAAAAAATAAGAAAAGAAATTGGCAACACAAACATATAAACTAAAAGACTGTAATACTTATAAGACAGGTTTAAGAAATATAAAGTATATATATGTTTTTGTATTCCACAGGGTGCACCCATCATTTGTCTAGCATTGAATTAAAGGATTTATAGGTTCAACAACAACAAATATTCTTACAGTATAGCTTTGCATACAGTGGGGAAAATAAGTATTCAACTTGTCAACATTTTTGTCAGTAAACGTATTTCCTATTCACAGAAAATGTTGACCAGACTTTGATATTAACTCAAGAAATCCTGAGTAAATACCAATGTCTTGTAAAAATGTCCTATGAATAACCGCATTGGAAATATGTTTACTGAAACAAAATTATGCATTAAATATTTTTTCCCCACTGTATACTGGTCGACATAATTCATGATGCCATTGATTTTGGTAGTGTATGGGCCTAAAATTGAGAATTATGTATTAGAATAGTTCCATGTACACTTCAGGATATGTATTTGCACTAAAAACTCACCATTTAATGAGGAAAATTCAGGGTTACTGAAATCTGGACTCATAAATGGTGGATGTCTTTCAGGTGGAGTAAATGTGAAAATGCCATTGCCTAATAGATGGTGGACATCAACGGAAAGCGAGAAAAAGAGAGGCAGTGTTGGCAATAGGCAGGAACAGGACTTGCAGTGGCACAGCACGAAGTAATCAACATAAGTGTATTTCAATCAGGAGAGACGTGATGTATGGAATACATGTTTATTATCGGGTCACATTATATAAATGAAACATAATGATGACAGTTTATAACAAGTGAATGAAATGGTGTTTGGCGATTAGGCCCAGGTTTTGTAGGATGTCATTCGGGAAGGGAAGAACCGTTTCCGATGAACCCCCCTGGGTCTAGACACTGGTGGTGGTGATAAGTGGTTAGGTCCAGTTGGAAGGGAGAAGGTTGAGCTTGGCCCTGAGTTGGAAGCAGGAGGCGAAGGGGTGGAGGAGGGTTGCGCATTGACACCTGGAAGACAGCTGATGGAAAAGGGGAGGGCATATATAGAGGGATTAACAGGTGCGATGATTAGGCTTGTGAATGGAGGGAAGTGATAGGTTAGCTGAGGAGTGGCGCTCCCTATCCTTTAGTGAAGGGAGCGAGTATTGCCATGACGCGCAATACGAAGTGATAGGTCTTCCTGCCTGAACTTGCGCTGAGCTTCATTTCAATAAGGAGAGACGTGATGTATGGAATACATGTTTATTATCGGGTCACATTATATAAATGAAACATAATGATGACAGTTTATAACAAGTTAATGAAATGGTGTTTGGCGATTAGGCCCAGGTTTTGTGGGATGTCATTCGGGAAGGGAAGAACCGTTTCCGATGAACCCCCAAAAGAAGTGAAAGTATGAAGTACTGAACGTGATGAAATCTTACCTTGTGGGATGCAGTGGAAATCTATGGATGAAAAGAGAGGTTAATACATGTGGGGATTTAGACATACTGATGCCTCCTAGGCATCCTACCTGGATGTACAGGGCATCCTGGACATACAGGGCATCCCGGACATACGGGGCGTCCCGGACATACGGGGCTTCCCGGACGTACGGGGCATCCCGGACGTACGGGGCATCCTGGACATACAGGGCTTCCCGGACGTACGGGGCATCCCGGACGTACGGGGCATCCCGGACGAACGGGGCATCCTGGACGTACAGGGCAACCTGACTTCGCAGGGACACATTTTATACAGACCCGAAGGTTACAACCTGGACGTACAGGGTTAGACATGCAAGGATAAACATGAGCCGCGGGGCGAATATACGTGCTGACATGCTAAGAACCACCACCAGTTATATTCATACGTACCAATTTGAAGGTTTGGATAGCCAGCACGGCACTGAGGTTCGGACGAATGTAGGATGAGAAGCGGTTGTTGTAGGGAAGAGGAACAATTACCTTGATTGCGGCAGGTTTGCTGCACCTATCCTGAACGAGCCCTGAAATGCTCTTAAGACACCACCACCAGTTATATGCATGTTTACCAGAGGTAAACTGGAGAGATCTTGGATAGACGGCACGAGCCGATGCCCGGCGAAGAGGGAGATGTAGACAATGTAATGCGGCTGTTAGCTTGAGTACAATGATGCATGAATATCATACCCTGGTTAACATAAGCCATGTGAGCATGAAACCAAATATATGAGTGCAATATGAGCAGCATGAAATAATATTTGCTTTGGTAAACACTGAGACATGACCCATGATATAGGCAGGGCTCAACGCTAACTTTTAAAAGTGGTTGCCAGGCTGGCAACCGGGCATCGGCTTTTGGTTGCCAAAACTGAAAATACGGTTGCCCTTTTTTTTTAGATACCTTATATTTTAAATAATTAAGATGCTATACAGTTATACATCAACTTAATAATGAACATGTGACACAAGAATGTTCAAATGCTTTACAATAAGTAATTAACGCACTTATTTGAACCTAAGTGGTAGTAAACTTGTCCACCCTCAATTGCTGGTATGCAAAATACCAGTAGTGCTGCTGTTGTCCTGTTCTTCATAGATCCCTCACAAATGAATTGAGCAAGTCACCAGTTTCTTGATCATCCGTTGTCTCCCTTTCAAATGTGGGTTTTCTTGACCTTGTGCTGACCCCCACCATAGACCCATTGGCCCTTCAGCATTGAAGTCTTGGATTGGCCAGACTAATACATTTCTAAATAAATGAAAACCATTCACAGTTAAACATTTGATATTAATTATTGATGCTGTAAATTACCTTTAATATGTCTAACTATATTTAAAATGTGTTACCTTTTATAGAAGTGATTATAATTTAATGCAACCATTTTCTATGGTAAAGTTTCGTTTTGCACTTTTATTTTGGTCGTAATAAGATCAGGCCTCTTATTTTGAAGGAACTTTTACCGGAAGTGAATGGAAAACATTCCTCTTTGTTTTTCGTTCGGGTTTTACCTTACGCTCCATCAATTGAATCACTTTGAACACTCATTGGAGAAGTTGAGGTGTTGGCTGAACTTTTTATCACACAGTCGAGCAACTTATTTTTGCTTCGCCATTTTGTTGTAAAACAAACACACGGCGCACCGCGCACGCGAGTAAACGTGCATCGCTTTCTGGCTCCGTAATCACGCCAATGCACGTGCAATTTAGGTATCAGGTTCCGACTGGTCACAACAATTAAATATCACTCTTAAAACGAATATGAACATTTATCTATTTTGGAGTGCACGTTTTGCTGTCCTTATTTCTTATGTTAAAAACTGGTTGCTGATGGCAACCAAAGTCCAAGAAGTGGTTGACATTTTCCAAATGGTTGCCAATGCAACCTGGCAACCGTTACTGTCGAGCCCTGATATAGGACTAGCTTAATTAGCAGTTTAATTACGCCACGGTGAGACGTAGATGCTGATGTGCTGGTTGGGTGATTAGACTGTCTTCTATCATCTTACATGAGCTTCTCTTTCTCCCTGAAAGAAACCCCCCAAAACCACCGATGGGCAGCATCCGTGGCTGTGTTGAAGCTTGAAACTGCGGTACTTACTGAGCATTGTGACGGGTAGTAGTTACCCGAACTGCATAACTCCATGCTGTAACGCGTTACACCCAACACTTTTTGGTTAGATTCAGCGTGTGGGCTGTGACTCAGCTGGAAAGCAGCCGACCCACGACCGCAGGGTTTGCTTGTAGAAGCTACAGCTAAATGAGATAATGCAGTTAATAAATGTATTCCTGATATGGTTTAGCCTTCTCAGGCTACAACATGGTTAAGTTTATGAATAATATTAAGGAATACGAATCCCTCTTTGCAATGTTTACCAGCCTCCTATAGGCTTTTCAATCACAATCGTTCAACTGGAATGAAAACAATAAGGTTAACATGAAAATAGGATTTTATGTTCATTGTTTAGAGTTATTCTAAGGCTTTACTCATTGGGAACTCGGTATGAGATAGAGCACAACTGTTGAGATTTCCAATTTGCCTGTTTTACACGCTTTGACCAACAGGGGATTTATGTTCAAATGAAGCCCATGATGAAGCCTCATGAGATGAACCCTTTGCGAACCAATTGGCTGGAAAGCTTCAAAGCTTCATAAGGCTTAATCTCGCCATCACTACCTGCTTGCCACCTAAGACGCACTTAGTGACCAGTACTGCTACTGAGCCGGGAGGAGAAGTAGCTTCGATGAGATGTAGCTTGAGCCCTGCCTGCCTGCAAGAGGGGTTGTGGTTGAAGCCGGAAGTGGGTGAAGCTTCGCAAGCGATGAGGGCCCGTTCCGCGTGAAGGCCGGAAGCGCCGCATTGAGCGGCCCTGATGCCAGTGATGCCCTCTCGAGAGACTGAAGGCGTGTGTCAATTGTTTGCCTGAAGTAGCCCATTTCCATTAAGCCGGAGGAACTTCCGTGGAGCCCAGTATCCTTGTCTTTTTCTTCCGCGTCCGGGTTTGCGGGGTGGCCGGCTAGAACCGCTAGCCAACTGGGGAACGCCGCCTGTAGCTTAATCCGCAAGACTGCGGAGCTGATGAATATATACCCGGAGCTGGGACGAAGCCCTGCTGCTGCTTGCGCGTTGACACCTGGAAGACAGCTGATGGAAAAGGGGAGGGCATATATAGAGGGATTAACAGGTGCGATGATTTGACTTGTGAATGGAGGGAAGTGATAGGTTAGCTGAGGAGTGGCGCTCCCTATCCTTTAGCGAAGGGAGCGAGTATTGCCATGACGCGCAATACGAAGTGATAGGTCTTCCTGCCTGAACTTGCGCTGAGCTTCATAAGATAAATACATCAACAGCAATAACATAAAGTTGAATCGCCATCTCTCTTAAACTCTTTCAACAAAAATCAGGAAGGGGTATTTATTGCAGGACTGTTGTAATAGACTGCATTAGCTTTCCCTAGATGTACCTAATAAACTGGCATATAAGTGTGTGTGTGGGTGCATACACACACACACATCTTTATATATATTTTATACATACATTTATGAACCTGTTACATTAGGCTGAAACTTCTTACCAGTTAATGTCTCACCCACAGACCCCAGACGCCTTGTGTTCCAGCTGATGTCGTTTAGGTGGTGTTGGTCATGAGAATTGGCAGCTAATGGAACATATAGAAACATATCAACATATAGAAACGAAACGTGAGTGTGTGTGGAGCCATGAGCGGCCACCATTAAAGGAGCCATGAAAGGTAAACTTACAGATGCAGGGTTGTTGTGGTGGTGGTCGTTGGTGGTCCTGAGAATTGGCAGCTAATGGAACATATAGAAACATATCAACATATATAAACGAAACGTGATTGTGTGTGGAGCCATGAACGGCCACCATTAAAGGAGCCATGAAAGGTAAACTTACAGATGCAGGGTTGTTGTGGTGGTGGTCGTTGGTGGTCCTCAGAATTGGCAGCTAATGGAACATATAGAAACATATCAACATATATAAACAAAACGTGAGTGTGTGTGCAATAAAACTAATTAAAAAAAACACTGGAGTGCCACCAATAGTGGACTCATCATAGCTAGACTTACTGAAGCAGGGTGGTGGGATGAAGGGTAACGTCACCGCATTTTAGGGAATAACACCCCTCGTTTTTTGGGCCACCGGCTCAGAGTCAGTGTCTGATTCGTAGGTTGGGTATCTAGTCAAAATACATGTAATATTTGAGTGACAAGAAACAATAGTTCTATTATAACCAATAACTGTAACTATTGTGTGCATACTTTTTTTCCCTCCGTTTTGGTTTTCGGGCTGGTCCTCTGCTTCAGACTGGAGACCAGCAGTGCCATTATTCAAATACTCCTTTAATTTTTGTGTTGCTTCAATGAAGTCATCTAGTTTGATGAAAGAACATGACAGTTATCACCCAAAATCTTAATCATCCCTGGTGAACATCTGAATTTTTTACTTTAATTTTTTACCTCTTTCAAAAATCAAACGAGCACTGTATGACCTCCACCCAGGGCCCGGCTCCTCGAATCGCCTGATGGCCTTGCTAATCTTGCCATCAGTAGCATCATTTGGCCAACAGCATTTGCCATCGACGTACCAGTTCGATGCAACCAAATTCACTGTGTTCTCTTCTGTGAAAACGACTCCACAAAACTTCTATACAAAAAGTAACAAATTGAAAAAAAAGTTGTTAAAAAAACTGATTCAAAATTGTTTATAAAAAACTAAAAAAAAACTTGGAAAGATCTTTGATTCCCTAGTCCTTTGTGTGACACAAGGGAATGATCACTAGCTTGTCCCTGTAGGGTAAAGCCACACATTTCTGGTAAATTTTGGAAAGTTTGCTAAATTTAGTGCCACATCCAAGATTTCATGCACAAACAATATTAAGGAATGTTGAATCCATAGGATACGTACAAAACGGTGTAGTGTCCTCATATTGCTTGTTTGCCATATACATGTCATCCTGGCACTCAATGATATTCATAATGCTGCAGACATTGCCCATTATCATGGAAATATTGTTTTTTGATTTGGTTTGTATATTTTTCTAATTGTATTTCATCATATTGATTGATAACACTTAATAAAAGCTCGGGTCAGCAGGTACAGGACCTCAAGAATGTTTTTTTTTTAACAGGGGTTTCAGGATAGGCTCATGGTCAAATGAGCATTCCTCTGACAGCCGTCGAATAATTTGGGCAAGGGGATATGACGGTTTGCGGACAAAGCTTTTGATTTTGCAAAGGTAATTTTCAAAGGGAAATGCAGATATTTGATCTAAGCTGCCAAACTTTGTTGCATCATTGGCTAGATGACTTAAGCCATGTATGTTGTAAACAATTAGATCCTTTCCATACAGACCACCAAAATGGCTGACAAATGCATGCAGCAGGCCGTTTGCGAAATCGCTGTGTGTAGCAGTCAGAGAAGGAGTCACTAGTATGGAAATGGCCGTGTATAACAGCATGAAATTAGAATAAAGGGCTGAATTCAACACGTCACGCAACACCACAGGCCCAGTATACAAGAGAAATTGCCGAAATTCAGTAGCCTTCCACCTATCCACTTCCTTGAGTGGCCGTGGCTTACGTGCAAATTCCCTAGGGATATATTGTTTAAGGTTAACTAGATGATTTGAGATTGTATTAATATCTCTACAGGGAAGTCGCACAGTTAATGGGCCTTTGGTCCAGAGATGAATGAGCCGTCTGACAACACCCAGGCACACCAGATGCATATAGTCTAGTGGGAACTGGGAGACCAGTCCAACATCTAGACCCACAAAGCCATGCGGACCCAGGTGGTGCTCTTCATCGTCCTGTATTAGGAAGGCCTCATCTGTCCTATCCACACTATTCAGGAAGGGGAAGGTCATGCGATTATTGATATATACCCCGTTCTGATTACACTTATCACATCCATGATAGCCATTGAAGGATTTTATGTTTTTAATAAAAGCACGGGCAGGTGTGTCACATATGACCGAATGAAGTCTCATAGTGAACCTTTTCCCCTCATAATTAAAACCTTCCTGTAGTTCTGTAAGCTCATAGACAAAGTCTTCCAGGAGTGTCCGAGAGGAATCAGGTTTCCTTGTACCGGAGAAAAGTCCTATCACCACTGGCTCCTTCATTGGAACACCAACTAGAAGACCCAAAATTGGCCATAGCTGCACATTTGAACTCTTGAAGAGTGGCAGACCGTCTATACCAACCTGAAGTCTTAAACAACAACCATCTACCAATTTGTCTTTCCACTGACACAGTGTCTTACTAAGGGCTGACACAATGCCAAAGTAATGATAGAGACCATTACATAGCTCCTTCACAGTATACACTGTTCTGGTCCATAACAGAGTTCTTGCATCCCTTGGCAACTCAGGGTGATAAATTGTTAAAATGGCCAAGAGAGCAGTAATTGCAATATGGGAAACCCCATAGTTTAAGGCCCAGTTGGATAGGCGACTGTTGAGGTTCTCAGGTTCCTCACAGTCAGAGATTGCTCCCAGACTGTTGGTGTCATCATAATCACATTGACACCTGTCCTCTGATACAGGGCCCATAGCTGCTAAGGGGTCCAATATAACTGCTGAACCTTCAGGTTGTAACCAAGTAGAAGCACCATCATCAGGTGGCAATCGTGCAGTTTCTTTGGGAGGTAGTGTGACTGCACGCACACCCTCACCAATATCCCTCAGCCTTCTGCCCAGCTCTACCCTGGCTCTCCTTCTCAGTGCAGAATTAGACACGGGTGTTTTGCATCTGTTCAATTTTTTTAACAACAATTAATTATACTAACTAAATAATTTGACTCTCTTTCACACTTTCTCTCTCACTTACTCACGCACTCTCTCTCTCTCTATTTATTAATATTATTATTTATTTATGTATTTAAATATATTATTTATTTTGTATTTATTTTTATTTTTGTATTTATTGTTGCAATGTTGAATCCTAAGTGTGTAAGAAGTTATACCTTAATTTGAACAGTATACATCATGTGTGCAGGATCTGGAAAATATATACAAGTGATGATTTAATTAAAAAACACATTTAAGCACATTTTTTAAACTAAAATTAAATTAAAGCCACACATTTTTGATCAATGTTGGAAAGTTTACTAAATTTAGTGCCACATTCAAGTTTTGAGGCACAAACAATATTAAGAAATGCTGAATCCATAGGATACGTAAAAATTGACAGTTGAACAAATGCCCTTTCTCGATTACCCAACCCCTACATGCACAAGCACACCCTCCAAATGTTCAGTCTTTTATTCACATAGCACATTACAAGGACACACATGACAGCGAATCTTAAAGCTGAAGTAAGTCGATGACTCCATGACACAGAAAAGGCGGCTTCACAGGGCAGGACAGATTTAACTTTGGTGAACGAGCAACACACTAATCAAGAAGCGCTACAAGTGGCTTAACATTTCTGGGTAATGGTTCACATTTATCATAATTAATTAATTAAATTAATTTTAAGTAATGTTGTGAATCATTCAGGCTAACTTACGCCCACCAAGATCAGTAAAAAAGCAAATACTTGAAATATAAAATATACAAATTGAAACGTAAGATTTAATAGGCATGTGGGGATGGAAACATACTCGCATAAGTCATTTATATCGACGTCTAAGTTTACTACAAGTTAAACTTATTTTTGTGTGTTACCAAGTTTAATGCCGAATTGAGTCTTCAGCAAACCACTCTGCTGCCATCTGAGCCCGCCTTTAAAAGCACAATGCCTCCACTCACATTAACGTCACTATTCGAATAAAAGTTCAATATTAAAGTTATACATTAATCCTGCTTTTTTTTTTACTTGACATATTGTTCCACCGTTAAATTAATATTAACTCTTCAAGGCTGTAACTTGCTCAGCTATCCTATCCACTGGTTAACGCTAACGTTAGCTTATCTAAACTATGATCAACTAACAGAGTTTTGACAAAAAAGTTCAGCATTTTGAGTCACTTGCGTAACAATCGACGCATACACATATAATACATATATATACCAACCACAAATACAAAATTAGAACAAAAATGTTGGCTATACAGATGTAGCGATTCATTTCAGACAGTTTGAAACGCGAGGGCCGTGATTGGTACGTGATCTGCCCTCGCTCAAGCGAAAACCTCCAGTTTGACTTGAGACCGCCCCCGTGATAGATAAATGTAATTATAATGAAGCCAGCTGCAATGGATCATTGATCCACCAGGGGGTGCAGTGGAGTTCCACACTGGAGCTCATATGAAATAAAGTCAGATACAGTACGCTGGATGTACAGCGGAACTTTGTTAAGATCCATATGTCACGGATATCATACTCTGTGCTAAATAAGAGACATGTAATCATTTACAAAATAATGTTGTTTAGTCGAAAAAAATGAACGGGAGGAAATGCAGCCCGGCCCTCGATTTTTAATCCTAATTTAATCATCATCTTCACCACGATCATTTATGTTTATGTTCGCCGAATTGACATGAAATCACTGACACATATGAATATACTGTATTCAACTTCATTAAAACGTTATTAACGTGCCTAAACTCAGTAATTCACTAAAAATATTTATATTTTAATGGAGCCTCGTCGGCAGATCAGGATCCCAAAGCGTGGCGGAGGGATCCTGATCTGCATGACGGGTACTATTTTCCCCATAAGGAACAAGTCGCTGCAAATTATCCCGCTTATTACACGGCCACATTCTCAACAAAGTAACTACATGACTCCCAGTATTAATTGAAATACTTTTATGGATTTAGAAAATGTTTTTATTGATTTAAAAAATAGTTGTATGTATTGATTTAAATTGACATGCATCCGCTAAGAAAAATAGTCCGTTGTTACCGTTTTTTAAACAGTCTGAATGAAACGGCAGCTCTCAGCTGTGTATTTACACAACTAATGGCCCATCAACCACAGCTCTCTCCCCCCCTCCCCCCCTGATCTTTCTTCTCCAGCAGCTAAATTAACTGGAGGTTACTCTGAGTGACCATAGACTGTATGTGACAAGCTTACAGTTAGTGACGTAACAACACCATAAAAGCTGGTGGGTTGAAAGCAATACGGGAGGTAAAAATAACTAGAATAATTGTGATTCATTTATTGTGGCTTTTATGTAGGTATAAAATGTTATGTAATTCAGGCTTATAGTTCACCCTTCTCTAAAAGCCTTCAACAATGACAATATTCATAGTAATTTAATAAATCCTTCCAACACACATTGTAACAAATAGCCTACTGTAATTTAAGAAATCATTCCAATATGTACATCTTCTGATGTAACAACAATAACATTATAAATAGTAACATAGCTGAACATGGTATTGCACATTTAGCTTTGAGTGTTACTGACCTGAGATATTTTTATTACATGAATTAAGGTGACTGAGGCTTTTTAACATACAGGGATGCAAACTCATCAGGTATGAAAAAGGTGACAAGTATCCGAGCCCCCGGCTCCCCCACCCCACGGAATAACAGAGTATTTTAGCAGTCAGAACAACTAAAGCAGCAGTGTTAATAATAACAGAAACGCCAGAGTCACATCTAATAGAAATATATAAAAGCATTTATTTTAAATTGTGTAGCAGTCAGTTTATAATTTTGGCAGCACTGTTGAGCATTTTGAAAATGTATTTTCATGCCTCTGTGCAAGGCTTAGTCTTTCTATCTTTATAGCCACATGGTGTAAAGTAAGTACTATACTTGGGCACAATTTTGAGATACTTGTACTTTATTTAAGTATTTCAATGTTTTGCTACTTTGTTCTTCTACTCCACTACAGTTCAGAGGTACATGCTGTACTTTTCCTCCACTCCATGTATGTAATACCTTTAGTTACTTTACAGATGTGGATGAATGATGTGAAATATAATCAAGTGTTAATTCCGACTTTAGTTCCACCTGGAGTAAATCCACAAGCTACCCTGCAGTATACAAAGTCATTCAAACTAGCTGCACCTTTACCAGCTTTGAGAACACTTTCATGATCAATCATTATAAAACCTATCATATCTATTATTCTGAAATGGACCAATCTGCACAATGACTACTTTTACTGTCGCTACTTTCACTATATTTTGATGATAATACTTTTTCTACTTTTACTTGAGGAACATTTTGAATGCAGGACTTTTACTGTAACAGAGTATTCCTACACTCTGGGACTATTACTTTTACTCAAGTACAAGATCTGAGTACTTCTACTTTTACTCAAGTACAAGACCTGAGTACTTCTACTTTTACTCTAGTACAAGATCTGTGTGCTTCTACTTTTACTCAAGTACAAGACCTGAGTGCTTCTACTTTTACTCAAGTACAAGATTTTAGTAGGCTACTTCTACTTTTACTCTAGTTCAAGATATGTGTGCTTCTACTTTTACTAAAGTACAAGATCTGAGTACTTCTACTTTTACTCAAGTACAATATCTGAGTACTTCTACTTTACTCAAGTACAATATATATATACTTATACCACCTCTGTTTATAGCCTATGAAAAAAACTATTAGAAATAGAAGGCAAAAGCTAACGTTAGCAGATAGTGACAATGTATGCTAGCTAGCTAGCTCAACGATTCCTTTAATAATATTGCCACAGAAAAACTTTTCAGTTCACATCACGCTCTGCCGCTCCGACAGGGAGCTCTGCTCTGAACACCTGAACGGCCCGTTCTAACAGCTGTTCACCAGCGGTCCAGTCTGTGCCACAGTGACTCCGGACGCACAGTTATTATTAACGAACGCACCCGTAGGTAATGTAGCTGCTGAAGCTAGACCATCATCTCGGAGCAGCAGAGCCTTATTATACATCCATGAGCAGAGCCGACAGGCAGGAAGACTCGAGCACACAGCTCGTACTTCATTATAATATATAAAAAAAGAACACCATGCGTGTCATGATGGCACATAACAGCTCACGGCCGCAGATTACTCCGGGTCCCAGACCCCCCCATACCCCAAAAATATTTTTATTGCAGATCTACATGAATCACACAAACGACTTATTTTGGATTCAAAACGGCGAATTTCGCCGAAAGGTGACAAGTTTGCATCACTGAACATAGACACAACTGAAACATAACATCTGAGATGTAACAACATAATACACTTTTTGGGGATGCTTGGGATGTGAGTGAGGGACACGGCTTAGAACGGGTGTGTCGCCTGGCAGGACAGGAGAGTGTGTGCACCAGTCTGCCTTGATCTATGAATTCATGTCCGTGACACTCACTGCTGCCCACAGCTGTTTTATAGAAGGAAATTCCTGCACTTCATGAAAGTGTTTTAACCACACACACCTCTACACACACATGACGGGTGTTATTTTCCCCATAAGGAACAAGTCGCTGCAAATTATCCCGCTTATTACATGGCCACAACAAAGTAACGACATGACTCCCAATATTCATTTAAATGCTTTTATGGATTTAGAAAATGTTTTTATTGATTTAAAAAATAGTTGTATGTATCGATTTAAATTGACATGCATCCGCTAAGAAAAATAGTCCGTTGTTACCGTTTTTTAAACAGTCTGAATGAAACGGCAGTTCTCAGCTGTGTATTTACACAACTAATGGCCCATCAACCACAGCTCTCTCCCCCCCTCCCCCCTTGATCTTTCTTCTCCAGCAGCTAAATTAATTGTAGGTTACTCTGAGTGACGAGCTTACAATTAGACACAACACTATCATTGCAAGTGACCCTCAGTTAGTTGACTTTTATGTTCAACTGCTAAATTCGTTACTGATAAAAAAAAGGGCTTCTACTGTACCTAATTACCTTAACACTAGAACCGCCAGAGGTTTTTGTATAGGCCTACCTAAACCCGTCAAATCCCGCTCTTAGAATGCAATTTTTAACAACATAGGGTGCTACATAACACACTTTCAGGAAAAAAGTCACGGACTGGGAGACTTTAATATTTTATTGAAAAAAAGTTACATTGCACACACACAACACACATCACACAAATTGACCCGATTGGCGGTTCTAGTGTTAAATAAACTCACTAATTAATGAAACCAGTTCAATACGCATTATTATATTCTTATCATTCTTTATGAGCGCAGAAATAGTCTTAAAATCAGATCTGTTTTTTAAATGAAATCTGACGGCAGGCAGTTAGCTCTGATCACCTATGATAAATGCGCCGCACCTAATCGCTGGCCATTCAGCCACAGACACTGTTCGAAATGGGGGGGAGCTAGGAGGAGCTTGGCTCCCCCGAAGAGGGAGGGAGCTCCCCTGAAGGCTGACTTTGAGATAAATAGGGGGAGCCCAAAACAATCGTGCATATTTGTGTCACACAGATTAGAAATGTTGAGTTTCTGTAAATAACAGTTCTTGAAATAAATAATAGTTATTGTTCCTTACAGTTTCTGAATATTTGTTTTATATTTGTGAATATGTCTGGGTGTTGCCATCTGTACGTGGCGGCGCTGCATTTTTAGTTACGTTGCTATGGTTATGGCGGTGATGCCAGCGCGGTATTTGAAATGTTCATATTGATATTTTTTTAACTGTGGCTTTGTAATAAAAAATATGGCAAAACGAAAACAGCCAAGCATCACAGCTTTTGGATTCACAAGCAAAGAAGCGAAGGAGTCTAAAAATGACAACGTGAACAGAAAACAACTTTTAGTTGGCCGGCTGTAAGCGTCGTTAGGGTCGAGCTTGACAGCTCCACACCGAGGGAGAGTCCTGCCGATGCGGAGCCTGAAGAGGCTTCAACAACGGCCACATCCGCCGGCATAGTGACACCGTCTGTATTAGTAGAAGAGTGTTTTTATAGCAATTGATCGCATCCGCGCTGCTGCGCCAGTCAACAGAGCGTGCGTGTGACATATTTAGTAGCAGGATGTGCTCTGAAAAATAGGGCTCCCCGAAAGCAAATGGGTAATTCGAAAACTGACAGAGCTCCCTCTATAGAAATCAAACTGTAGACGGTGTGAAAGCACCTATTGTTTTAAATAATGGTCGGAATGTGACCTGTGAGCCTTCTGAATTACCGTGGGACAGCACATTCTAAACTAAAATGTTCAATCAATAAAGTAACATCTTATCTTATCTTAATAATATCTTCATATTAATAATAATAATAAATCATACAGTATGTGTCCGAAAGGGAGCAGGAGGAAGCAAACACAAAAATATTAAAAAAATATACTGCATATTAAAGCAAACGATTGTAAAGTTAAAAGTATGAGCATAACAAATAAAGAAGTGTAATGTAAACATTTACATTATAATTATGATTATTTAATATATAAAGACTATATATTATTGAATTACAAGATTAGATATACTTTAGTTGATCTAAAATATTGATGTGTTCAAATGCTCTTCAAAACACAACTGAAAGTCCATGAAACTTGTCTTTCTGTATTTGTGAATGAAGCGCCATCTCCTGGTTAAAACCTGAAATTGAAAATCTGGCAACGCCCTCTTGGAAAATAGTGGGAGGGCATAACATTCCTCTATACTGGTCTTTGGCAGGTCGTAGGCAGGAAGCTGTAAGCTGGAGTCTGAAATTCAGTGCTCCATCTGTACTTACTTGAGTTGATCATTCTTGAGTGAATTTGCCGCCGGCGAACGTTGGCTGTGAAAGCTCAGAGTAGGCTACTTGGATTATGGATAGTGGGCATTAGCGTAATGAAAAAATATGAATCTATCGTTTCATATTTAATTCAATCGTACAATGCCACATTACTGTCGGAGACTATTTTTTGTTAAGTTTTTAGTTTTCAATGTTATATTTTATTTTATTTTAATGTTTCAATTCAATAATCAAATAAATATATGAAGACATTACACCCCCATATCATTTTTGATTTGTTCCATTCCAATGATTTCAGGCGCTTGCGGCTCAAATACGTATTACGGATCTGGGCCAAATCTGTAAACCAGCAAAAATACTGCAGTGCTTGCAAATGGAATGTTTAGGCTGAAAGCTCTACCTGGTGCGGATCTGGCCCACAGTCAAAAAACGTGTGTGAGCTACAAACGGATCTAAAGGCTTTCGTGCGGATCCGGCCCAAAGGTAATTGCTATCTAGTTAGTGTCCGTGCTGCTGGGTTGTCCTTCAAAATAAAGCTTTTCAAAATAAAACGGTGCATCCATTCAATATTCAAGTGTCATATTGATTTTAATTTCTTACAATGGTAACACAAGCCAAACATGCTAAATCATATCAGAAGGCATTACCCAGATTTAGCAATCACCGGAGCCCGGCAAAAGACAACAGCAGTTCAACAGCTTATCCCCGCTGTTTAAGCTAAATTGACATGAAAGCAGAGACCAAAAGAAATAACGGAAGCTTTTGGCATATGTTTTTCAACGGCTATGCCATTCACTTATGCAATAGTAGAGGACCTGAGCTTTTATTAATTGTGATTGAAAGTGATTGATTTACTATCTAATTATTTATTTTGTAATATTTTCAAGACATTTTTTTAGTTTTGCAGCTTATTGAACCATTTTGTTTGACATCAGCCATTATAGATAATATTAATATGGCCATCTGAGTGTGTGTGGTACTGTTTGTGGTTTGATTTTAACTGTAATAAAGTTCATTATTCAAAATATTAGAGTTCCTTATTTTTAAACTGAAACTTCCATTACTGTTCAAAATAAAAAAAATAAAAAAAGCTGCAATTATGCATTTGGGACTTTTTTTTGCTTTTTCTTGTTGTACCGAACCCATACCGAACCGTGACTCTCAAACCAAGGTACATACCGAACCGTGAATTCTGTGAACCGTTACACCCCTAGCCCTAACTATAAGCTTTATCAAAAAGGAAGGTCTTAAGCTCACTCTTAAAAACGGATAGGGTGTCTGCCGCCCGAACACAAACTGGAAGCTGATTCCACAAAAGTGGAGCTTGATAAGAAAAGGCTCTGGCTCCCATTGTACTTTTAGGGACTCTAGGAACAACCAACAACCGTGCATTCTTGGAACGCAATGCCCTAGTACAGGGGTCGGCAACCCGCGGCCCACGGGCCGCATGCGGCCCTTTAAGCCCCCTGCTCTGGCTCCCTTGAGCTTAGACAAAAATAAGAAGGAAATAAAAAAATTTTAAAAAGTATTTGTAGGACTATTTATATTTTCTTGCATGGTTGAAAATGTTTCGTATCTTGAGGTGATACTGTGACACATAAATAAAAAACAAAACCGTTTTAATTAGGTCAACTAAAATATGCGTCACATCCTGCTACGGTCCCGCGCGAGCGCCTTTTCTTGGAGGCGAATAACCTGACCCCCGGCTCGATGAGCGAACTATGGATAAATCAAAGTAAAGTACCGGAGGAACACAGGATTTAATTCTGTGCGGACAGAGTTATATGCTTTCACAGCAAACGATGCTGGTTTACCGGTATGTTTGATATGTAGAGAGAAGTTGTCAACGGTGCTGCAGCCTTTACGTATCGAAGAACAACAAGGGAGAGGAAGGCAGCTGACAATCTTCAGTCATAATTCAATGGGGTATGTAATTTATTTCAGAAAACACTTTTTGTTATATTGCATGGAATGCTCTTAACGTCCCGATAGCAATGAATATATTAAATGCTTTGACAATAAATACAAACAAAAATGTATCTCTGGAAGCCGTAGCGCTGTAAAAAGCACGACCAATCATTTTAGCCGGCCCGGCTAAAATAACTGGATGGCCTACCTGCCTGTCAGCCTTCCATCTGTGCACAGACTTATCTCGTGGCTTCATTGATGATGCACGTTCGTGTGTGTTGGAGGAGGGACTCTGTACGGTACGTCTACACTACAGGCATCAAAAAATGCTTTCAACGCTTCGCCCATTCACTTGAATGGGGTGACGTAGAAGATTTTTAATCTTCGCCGAACTGCATTGTGGGGAGCATGGCATGGCTTTGCAAGCATCACGAGCATCTATCGGCATCAAAAGTTGAACAATGTTCAACTTTTGAGGCTCGATGCTTGGCATCAGCCAATGAAATCCCGTTTATGCAAATCCCGCCAGTGCAAGCGCAGCCAATCAAACCGCGTGCAAGCTGGGAGAGCCAGACCGCAGTTAATTTCCTCATATTCCAAACGAGATATTACGGTAGCAAATCACCCGGTTCTTTACGACCGGAACTATTTACCGGGATACAAACCGGAGGAACCAGGCATGGAGGGAGGTGGCAGAGACAGTGGGTGAAACTGATAGTTTTTTCGCCTGTTTGGAGAGTTCATATCCAGTTTACTTCGTTTTAACATTCCTATTGCTTTGTATGTCAGGGGCGGGAGGTTCATGTGATTGGTTGCTCGCAAAAAATCGCCAAGCTTCAGACACGCCCAGCTCCAAGATTTTTTCATGCCTGTAGTGTAGACGGGCCGTAAGAAAGTCTGAAGGAAGAGGCATATTTTACGGCCCGTCTACACTACAGGCATCAAAAAATGCTTTCAAGGCTTCGCCCATTCACTTGAATGGGGTGACGTAGAAGATTTTTAATCTTCGCCGAACTGAATTGTGGGGAGCATGGCTTTGCAAGCATCACGAGCATCTATCGGCATCAAAAGTTGAACAATATTCAACTTTTGAGGCTCGATGCTTAGCTTCAGCCAATCAAATCCCGTTTATGCAAATCCCGCCAGTGCAAGCGCAGCCAATCAAACCGCGTGCAAGCTGGGAGAGCCAGACCGCAGTTCATTTCCTCATATTCCAAACAAGATATTACGGTAGCAAATCACCCGGTTCTTTACGACCAGAACTATTTACCGGGATACAAACCGGAGGAACCAGGCATGGAGGGAGGTGGCAGAGACAGTGGGTGAAACTGGTAGGTTTTTCGCCTGTTTGGAGAGTTTATATCCAGTTTACGTCGTTTTAACATTGCTATTGCTTTGTATGTCGGGGGCGGGAGATTCATGTGATTTGTTGTTGGTCGCGTTGCTCGCAAAAAATCGCCAAGCTTCAGACACGCCCAGCTTCAAGATTTGTTGATGCCTGTAGTGTAGACGGGCCGCCTGTCAGCTCTCCATCTGTGCACAAACTTATCTCGTGGCCTCATTGATGATGCACATTCGTGTGTGTTGGAGGAGGGACTCTGTAAGAAAGTCTGAAGGAAGAGGCATATTTTTTCCGGTTGTGTACTTTCAAATTCTAGTGCACTCGAGCTGGTTTCTCCATTCTTGCCTACCCTACCTTTAACTCTTTTTAGGGTGCAGCTATATGTTTTATTTATTTCAAAGTGGGCCCATTTTAATTATATTTTTTTTCCCTTCAAATGTGTAGAGGACTCCCCAAGTGCTGTCTTTAATTTATTTTAAAGTAGGCCTTCTACGTAGGAGTCCTTTGTTTCTTATTAGAGGTTAACAGTTTTATATAATGTAATAAATAGCCTAATAAACGCAAAAAATCTTTAGTTTTTGTCTGATATAACAATAAATACAACTTTATTAGCTATCAATCTATGAAATATGTTTTACGGCTCCAGACAAAAAAATGTTTTGGAAAAAGGAGCAAAATGGCTCTTTTGGTCAAAAAGTTTGCAGACCCCTGCCCTAGTAGGACAGTAGGGTATAATGAGTTCTTTAAAGTGGACCTATCATGCTATATATATATATATATATATATATATTAGTGGTGGGCATAGATTAATTTTTTTAATCTAGATTAATCTCACTGTATTCTTGGAATTAATCTAGATTAATCTAGATTAAAATGGCTCATTTGAATTCTGCCGAAGGCATTCAGAATATGTGTGCTACCCAAATAATGACTAAAAGTAAGTCTTTGAGAACGGGTTTCTCAAGCCAGGTGGTGCATTAGACCAGGGGCTCATCTCCAGTTTCCAAAATGCATCACAAACTGCTTGAGAAAGCTGTTCTATGATAATTGGTGATGAAAATAAATCAATGACAATGAGATGTACTTGTGTTTATGAACTGTTTATTTTTAGTTGAACAGTAGGCCTATATAACAGGTTGTAATGAACTGTTTACAGTCAGTAGCTTTGTGTCAGTCAAAGCTCTATTTCTCCTTCTTCCACCAGTCACTCAGGCAGACCAGTTTGTTCACATTTTCTGGTGACAAACAAGCTCTCCTCTTCTGCACAATATGGCCTGCTAAAGAAAAAAGTCTCTCGCATGGGACAGTTGTGGCAGGAGTCCCCAAGTATTTACGGGCAATTTGGGCAATCTTACCATAGACAGCAGTGTGCTCTGACCACCACTTCAGTGGACACTGATCTAGACTGGCACTGGGCTCTACCTTGTACCTCTCCACTGTACTATCTTCTGGTGTCTCCTCATCTGATTCTGAGTCGGATCCCATCAGTAGCAGGGCTGTTTTCTTCTTGGGTGGCTCAGGGTTCTCCTCCCTGAGTGGCTGCAGAGCAGGTTCTTCTCCCTTCATCAACTCACTTAGGTTTGCCCACACTGGCTCCCTCTCTGCTCTGGGCAAGCACTTGAGGTCCTTAAATCGTGGATCTAGAGCAGTCGCCACCTTTGATGAATAAAAAATAATAATTATTGATTGATGAAAATGTCACTTTCCAAATCCAACCTCCATATTTCTTCATGACTTATTCATCTGGCTTTACAGTCTATTATGGTCATACAATGTAGTTATCTTCTGGTCACTCTGACATACCTTAAGCCATTCCAGGTTTATGTTCTCCCTCCGCTGGTTGAGGTCCTTGATGAAGGCAGCCTTGAATCGCACAATATAGGCAGGATCATCATCTGAGATGTTCATCGCATGCTGGAGGTGGCACAGGGCAGGTAGAACCACAGAGCAGGATACATACTTATCTCCACCAAGGAGCTCAGTGATATACCTACAGACAGACAGACAGACAGACAGACAGACAGACAGACAGACAGACAAAAATTATTAGTGACAGATTAATTTAACTCAGATTACACATTTAAGGGCAGGTGTTTCTTACATACAAAGTGACATTTAAAAACTTGTATGCCAATTCATGAACACACTATCTTTTTAGACCATACCTGCATGGCTCCAGCAGTTTCTCTAGCTTTGCCAACTTCTCATAATCCGCATTTGTTGGGAGGGCCAGGTTGTGCTTCTGCAGCGACAGCGTTGTGTGCAGTGCGTCTCTGTTGCGCCTCACGCGCTTTATCATCTCAAGAGTGGAATTCCAACGTGTTGGAACATCTTGCACGAGTGACTCCTTAACTTGTCCAAGGGAGGATTGTTGGACATTTAGCTCGTCTGAGTTGGCCGGACTGTGTTTGAAATGTCCGACCACTTTACGGCACTTGGCCAGTGCACCATCAAAACCACCTTCCCGAAATGACACTACAATAGCTCTCTGTACAACATGCGCAACACAGGGCAAGTGCTCGAATGGAAGTATCCTCCCTGCTGCCACCATATTAGGAGCGCTATCTGTTCCAATAGTGCTTATTTTGTCAGTTATCCCCCACTGATTAGCGACGTCGAGGAACTGCCTTGCACACGCTTCTGCAAAGTGACGCTCCTCTGTTTTCATCACACCTAACGGACAGACAAAGTAAATTAGAATAATTTCACTACTAGTAGTAAACAACTAGCAATTATCAAGAAGCAAACATAACGTGGTGGTAATTAAAAGGCTACGAAATTAAATTATGTAATTTAAAATGACATAACGTAGCATACCTAAAGCGAAGGAGTGAAGTTCCCAGCTAGCATCGATGAGGTGTACTGTAACGCCGAGGTAGTTGTCGTTGTTAACGGACGTCCAATGGTCCCCAGTCAGTGCTACAGACCTCGCCTCTACCATCTTCTCAACTTTCGTAGCTTTCTCTTCTGCGTGCTGGTCATGTATTCTCCTCATGATAGTTCGCCTCGCAGGCAGTTTGTAAGATGGGTCACCTGTGGCCGCCTGGAGAACAAGCTCGAGCCCGTCATCTTCAACCACGCTAATGGGCCTGCAGCTGGTGGCAATCCACTGAGCGAGGAGACTAGTTAGCTTGACTGATAGAGCTGTGCTGACGGGCTTGCCTCGGTTGCACTCAAAGATAGTTGTTTGACGACGAGTCTTCCCCCGCGCTACATCAGTGCTCGGCCCGGCATCTTCCGCATTAGCTAAGGGATGCTTTGCGTTTAGGTGGTACTTGAGACTGGATGAACTCCTACAGTAAACTAATTCCGCATTGCACAAGGTGCAAAAAACCTTATTTTTGTCGAGGTTTCCATCGGGAAGCTTCTTAAAAATAAATTTCCCCTGAAGCAAACCCCGCGGCTTCATTCCTGCTGTATCCATGTTAGCATGTCACGTTTAATGTGGCTGATTTGACCGGGGTCAGATCCATAGACCGTAGAAGAAACACAGGTCAAAGACTCGATCTCGCCCCCTACAGTGCAATTCGGCTAGGTATACATCCGCGCTAAATTATCAAGGTGAAAGTCATCATCGCTTGCGTAGTATAGACCCAGCTCCCAACCCAACTTTGAGAATAGATTAACGGCGATATTTTTTTTTATCGCCGACAAGAGTCTCACGTTAACGCAGCACGTTAACGCCGATAACGGCCCACCACTAATATATATATATATATATATATATATATATATATATATATATACCATATATATATATATATACCATATACATTGATATGGTAGTGTTACCACTGACAGGTCTCTCTTGAAAATGAGACCTAGTGTCTCAATGAGATCTAAACCTGTATAAATAAAGGCTAAATAAAAATAAAAATATTTGAATAATATAGTGTAGGGCCATACCTATATAAGGCATATTTATACTTTTTATTTTTCAAAATACCAAACGGATCATGCATTTTAGCCATTCCTCATTTTGCTCAATTTAACACTGTCTTTTCATGGGCTGATTCTGTGAGAACAGCACCATCTACAGGCCTGGCATATATATGTACTACAGCGTCTCCAGCGCTTTTCGAACAGCAATGTCCGTGGCTGTCTCCTCCTGATTGGTGGAGTTGGCCCAATAGCCGTAGCGCCTTCTTTGACGTCATAGAAGTGTTCAAATCTGTATCAGTCTGTATCAGATCCGTTGCAGCCCCTTTTTAAGAGATTTGGGTATGGAGGAAAATAGAGAGGGTTGTGTTTTCTGACACTTGGTGAGTTTCCTGGAACACCAGGGACACATATTCATGTATAAAAGACGTACAAAAGTGCATTTTGCATGATAGGTCACCTTTAAGGTGAGATGGCGCCTGCCCATTAAGGGCTTTGTACAAATAACTTGTTCTGTTATTAACTTCCACAACAAACACCTAAGCCACAGCACTGCTTACTACAGAGAACTTTAATTCACTTGAGAATTTCTCTTTGTGGCAACTCCACAAAATAACTTACATTACTGCTCGCACTTATCTCTGCATGGATTTAACCTGTTGAAAACTACAGTGTGATGTGTGAAAGTGGAAAATATTTGATCTTAATAATGTTGCTAGCCACACACTTTGGTAGGAAAATGTACTCCTGATGTGTTGAGGCTTCTTTTCACATCCTCTCTTGCCTTGTTTTGATATTGCCGGTCAGTATTTCTTTGGTGAAAAATGAGAATCCACCATAAACTCATCGTATGACGTGACAACTCAATATGTCTCCATGTTATGGTTGAGAAAACCGTTTGTCCTCTGTTGATCATGTTTACTGCATATCCGACATTCACTTCTATGATACAAGATTTAAATGCTACATAATGGCACAATACATAGATTTTCAGTCACAGTCATATACACTGTTTCCTCCCTACAGACCATCATCCCTCTTCGGAGGCTGCTATAAGATCAAACACTGGATTCACATGCAGTCGATAGTGGATACCGCTCTGAGGCCTAAATCCCGTCTCACAGCCAAGCTAGTGTTAATACAAGGAGATTTGTGAGCCCTTCGCTACAAGCAACAGGCAGAGGAGAGGGAGAGCCATCCATCCAGATCAAATGACTCAACTTTCCTGAGTGCTATGCGCTGTCAACATGAAGGATGCCATCCTTATTTCTTTTGATTAGTGAGTATAAATCCATGGGAAACAAAGCGAGGAGGATTCCCTAGTTTACGCTTATGTGCAGAATGGCTTGACCACACTATTGTATGACTTGCTTTATGTTGTCTTCCATGCACTGACCTCTTCTTTGTGGTGTGTTTAAGACTAGAACCGCCAGAGGTCGCTGTATACTTAAAACCGCCAACGGGTAAAATGTACAAGCTATAGAGAACCACAGTGACGCGTCCTAAAACCCGGATTTAAACTCCTTCCGGTTCCTTTGTCAAAAACCAATGCAATTTCTCCATAGGATTTTGGAAAATAGCTCGAAATAAGGTCTGTGGTTGACACACATTTAAGGATCACGTTTTGTTCAGCCGGATAATATCCACATGTCTACCCTACTTTTATAATTTTCTAATCATAAATCTAGTCGCCAGAAGCAAAATGCTAACGTTATGCTAGAAACGAACTACAGCAGGGTCGCTGCTTCAACGTCACGGCAATTTAAGATCCATATTAAAAACTACAGATTCAAAATTGTACAAGTTGAAGCGTTTGTTTTAACAGTTTGCAAGAGCGCAGGTACTTGCTTTCAAGCAGAACAGGGCAAACAAACTTAGCGGGAGTGTTTACGTTTTTGGTGTAATGACGTACAACGTCCTCGACAATTGCTGTAGTCCTATTCAGCCACTTGTTAACAACCATCGTTTTTCAGACATGTAAACTCTTCAAAAATCACCAGTGGGGTCACTGCTGATGTATTTAATGTCGTAGAACAAAATGTGATCTGTCTCTTCAATTTGTGTCAACCACTGTCCTTATTTCGAGCTATTTTCCAAAATCCTACGGAGAAAATGCATTGCTTTTTGTTGAAGGAACCGGAAGTAAAAATGCTTACTTACTTCCGGGTTTTAGGACGCGTCACTGCGGTTCTCTATTAGAATGCATCGATTTTCAAGGTACAATGTTCTTTTATTTATCATACAAGAACAGTGAGTTTTGATCGCACAGGGATGAAACTTATACCACTCTCTCAGCTTTTCATATGATATAGTTTGTGCAGATAGCATGAAGTATAAAATATCGCTATCAGTGCTGATTTAAACGCTTGTGTTTCGTTTTGGTATAAATGGTTCATATCGTCTGATAGCCTTCTACTCATAAAAAAAAACGACTAACATAATATAATGTATTTTTTATATAATTGAACAGCAGATAACACAGAACATATCAAAATAACGCAAAACATCAGAGAAGAAGAAAAAGAAACAATTAGAACACATCGATCATATAACCCTCCCAAACACACAAACACAATTGATGAAAACATTTAGTACCTTGGCTGTGCATTTTCCACAAACAGCATCCCCACACTTGACACATTTGCAGAAGGTTTTATTCTACATGCAGTGCGCCTTCACCATGCAGGTCATTCTCCTGCGCTCTTCTGCACCGGTGAAGGGCACGTCCGCAAGCGGTGGCGCTTTTGATGCCATCAACTCAGCGTGCAGCTCGTGTGCCAGCTGAAGCAGGAAGTCCCTTCTCGGTATGTTTTGGCTCATGCAGCTCCGGTACAGCACCCAGGCATTTATGGCAGCAAGATCCAGCACATTATAGAACACAGCAACGGGCCATCTACGCGTGCCACCTGAGAGAAACAGAGGATTTAGGAAAAAACGATTGACCAATGCAGTGTTTTCTATTGGCCTAAATAATAATAATACCTTTCACCGAATATTGGCGAGCCATTTGGTCGAGCACGTCAACCCCCACTTTTGAGTGGTTATAGTATTCCACTGTCTCTGGCTTCTTTTTTTTCCGTGGAGATGGCCACATGCTGGTGTTGCAGCACCAGCACGTCACAGTTTTGCCGCTGTGAGACGCTACTAGCGCCCCCCCCCCCCCCGCCGCACCCCCAACTGACTTCCCGCGTCCCTGGTGCTGAGTATGGTGACGTTTCTACTAGGCTTACACTGATACACAGAAAGCACCACTTTATCGCTCTTCAGCACCTTGGTGTAGAACAGCTCAGTTCTCCCTTGCACAGAGGGTGGGAAATTGTTGCGTTTGATGGTTCCCACAAGGCTGGTATTTTTGGAGAGAGAGAGTCAGGTAAAGAAATTGTCTGTGGTTACATTTCTTCCCTTACCAACAAAGGGCTCCACCAGCCTCAGCACCACATTTTCTCCTAGCCGTTGTGTTGCTGGCCTGCTGGCATCTTTTCCCAGGTAATGGAAGCCATTCAGCATGTACTTGCTGTCAACATCAGCTGCCAGCCAAAACGTTATGCCAAATGTGTCCGGCTTGTTGGGCATATATTGTGTGAATGGGCATCTAGCTTTTGATGGGAATAGTTGCTCATCCACAGTGATGTCGGACCCTGGCACTTGTCGGTGGTCAACCGGCACCGGTGGGTCTCCTTTTTGTCAAAGCGCAGGTAGCGCATGATGTCTCTAAACCTGTTCCTCAACAGTGTTGCGTTGAAGAACGCGTTGCCCCACTGCTCGGACCAGAAACTCTCCACCTCTATGTTCTTCCCACAATATGCACCTCTCACATAAAGAAGTGCAATAAAGACCTTCAGCTCCATAATATAGGCATCCCAGGTGGCTCCGTCTCCATTATCTCTGCGCCTCAGCAATGGTGCAATCACGGATTTCCTCCAACATTACACTATCACACAGACACATAAAGGCTGTGAGTTTGTCAGTAATGTTGTCACGTACGTGTGTGTGGTGTGGGGCCAGCAGACTCCGTGAGGATGTTCTGTATCTGCCGTCTCCCTGTGCCTCCGCAAGGCTCCATGACCGTCCACTCTTTCCCGATCTCTTGGGCTGGTGACGGCTCAGTGGCACACACTAAATAGGAGAGAGGAAAACACTACTTTAGACTAAAGTATATTTCATAAATGTTTATTTGATAATATTACAGCCTCGTAAGGAAATGAAAAGATCATTTGTAAAAAGAAAATGCATTGTTCATATGCCTTGATAGTCTATCTTATACGATTTGTAGAAATGTAGGCTATAGTCTTATTTTGCAGTATTAGTCATTCTCCCATGAAAAGCAGGTAAACATACACGTTGCTATCTGCAGTGTTGAGTGTGTGTTATCATATCAGAGTCCTATATGTGGCAGAGTGTTTTTAGCAGTAAGATGGTGTGTGTATGTGTGGCTTCACTGTGTGTGTCAGAGCGTGTTTGAGGAATAGCCTATGTTGTATAAGCTATCCCTATTTATTTGTATCTTACCTTCTGCATGGGCTGGTACATCAGTAGGCCCATCTTCAAGCGGAGGGTCAGGATGGGACGGCCTCACTTTCCGCGGAGGCTCAGGATCGCTGTCAGATGAACCATCAGAACAAACCCAGGACACATCACTCAGTCCTGACTAGAGATGTTAAGATTCACCGATTCGCATCGGTGCACCGGCATAAACGTTCAAGATGCGAGTGCACCGGTTGAAAGAGTGCACATCGGCTACAGTTTGGGTTGAACCGGGTTGAACTCGCGATGCATCGATTGCGTAGCGTCTTTGCATCGGTAAAAAAACGATTCATTCATATAAAATCCCCTCATCTTGTCAACGCTCAGCAGAGACGATCTTGGATATTTGCTTCGCCACTACGGAGAACGAGAGTCTCAGTTATCAACACACACGGATGTTGAGGAGAAAGAGAAACACAGCGCACCGAAAAATACCTACAAATCAAACGTTTGGCAACACTTCGGATTGTTCAAGAAAGACGGTGTAATAGTCATTTATGCTATATAGTTGACCGCAGGTCATGGAGAGTAATAAGGTATCCTTAGACCTTTGTATGAGGTATCTTTATGACTTAACAGGTCTACAGCTATGATACATAGATCCGTCCTAGATGCGGACTTGCATACACACAGTATCACTCCGCAGCCGCACCCCATCAGTAACGTCCTGATGGTATATGTGCGCGGCACTATTACTACAGACGGTCAACTTGAAAAATCACTCGCAAATTGTTAACGATGCCGAGCCGCTTTAAAGTACACAAGTAGTACGAGGAACTTAGCGACGCACATAAAGAGGCGACGTGGGGTCTGCGGCTGAAAAGAGAAACCTGAAAGTGAGACATATGAGTTAAATCACTCAGTGAGGTGTTCTGTCAGAGAGAGGTGTTTAGCTTACAGCAGCCTGTGACGGCCAATAATAATTTAAATGTCTTCCTTACTGTAAGCAGTTATGAAATACCTGTTTGTGAAAGGTTATTTGTTTTCTTTATTGTTCAGATAGAAACCACTGCTTTCTGCTCACTGGTGAGTTAGCCTCTGAGTGTTAAGCACATCAGGCTGGCAGCTGTATGGGCATTGCTCTATGGTAGCTGTTATTTGCACATTGTTAATCATGAGCAATGCATCCTTACATTGTTTAACTGTGAGGTGTTATACAATTGTACTCTGGAGAGCTTTTAAAGGTAAACAAAATAAACGGCATGATGAGATGTGCAGTACCAAATATGTAAAGCACTTTTTTTGTTAATGTATGATTTGCTGCATATAAGGAATAAAACAAAAATCCTCTGTCGTACCATATTGAAGTATGATTATTTTTGCATCGTGTTGAATCGCATCGTATCGCCCCGAATCGCATAATGTTGAATCAAATCGTATCGAACTGTATCGCAACAGGGGTGAATCGTATCGTATCGCATTGCCTGGTGTTTCAAAGGTATCGTTAATGTATCGTATCGTGGCAACGTATCGAGATGCGCATCGCATCGGCCTCAGTGATGGAGATGCACGTCCCTAGTCCTGACACCTCCCCACCATCACTCTTTTTCGCTCTGACGGTTTAGCAACACTAATGCCTCCTGTGCATTCATGAGTCTCTTTCTTTTGTCCATTTCTGAATTATGACCGGCTCTCTATCTATAACTATCTATATATCTCTCTCTCTATCTATCTATCTACAACTATCCATCCATCCATCCATCCATCTATCTCTCTCTATCTATAAGGAACTGCAGTAGATAAAAGGCGTTGCTATAGCAACACATCATGTTAATGTTTACGTGCAAAATTAATAGCGCGAAAATCGCTGCATTTTCTATGAGGTAAATATTACCTGCTGGCGTTAATGGGTATAAATGGCAATTTTTTCAATCTGACTTCATATTGACAATTCTTAGCAACAGAGGGTGCCACATAACACGCTTTCAGGAAAAGTCATGAACTGGGAGACTACAAAAAGTTACATACAATCAAAAAACTGCTGTGGGTAAAATGTATCCGTTGGTGGTTCTAGTGTTAAGTGTAAAAACAAGTAAACTTTCTTTTCCATCTTGGGGATTTCGGCACGATCTTTTTTTAAATAAATCCATGTACATCGGAAATAACATTCCAGTGCTGTCCCACTGAATCCATCAACGGAAATGAGAACTCACTATTTCCTCTATCCCTCCCTCCCTTCAGTGAGAACCGACATCCCACTAGACCAGGGGTCTCCAACCTTTTTCTAACCGGGAGCTACTTTTGAAAAAAGAAAGTGGCCAAGAGCTACTCATGTTATTTTATATAGATTTCAGTGCACATCACATTCGTGACTCAAGAGCAGAAACATTAACATTAACATGAATAAACTTGACTTTCTCATGAAGAGAAAAAAAGACAAATAATCACCATGCAATACTGAGTTCTGCTTTAACATCAATAACTACAGTAAACAGTTTTACAGATAAGAGTGCAAAGTTCCTAATTGTAATAATAACATTTCTAGCTCTATAATTTAAATTATTTCAAGCATTTCAAAAATTTGTTTCACATGTAAAAGGGGAATATGGCTTGTGCTTTTCTCAACTTGCATCAAGCAAACATATGTCTTCAAACATTCAGTCTGTCACTGCATTGTTGTCTTTCTCCTGACTCAGCTAATGTGACACCTGGCACTGCATAACATCCACCAGAGCACTGTACTGGGGTGTGTATCCTGACAAATTCACTCTGATTGAGTCATTGAGGTGTTCATCAGTAAGTCTTGTCCTGAATTTGGATTTGATAAAGTTCATATCAGAGAATGCTGATTCACAGCGATATGTTGACCCAAATAAGCAGGACAGTTTCAGTGCAGCAGTTTGAATGTTTTTGAATTTCTCTGGGTCCAATAGCTTCCAGAAATCTTTGTCCATCTGATGTGCTTTCAGCTGAATGTCATTCTGGAGATTGATTATCTCCAGCTCCAACTCTGAAGCACTGAGACTGAAAAGGCTGGCCAGTTGCTCAGACATGTCAGTAACATCCACGATGTTGAATGGGTTAGCAAGGAAACTTGCACAGGGCTCAAGCTGTTTAAAGTCAAGAAACCTGTCCTCAAATTCCTGCCCAAGCTTAGTTAAGCAGTCACAGTACTTTGATAAGTCAAGAAAGCCAGCAGCAGCTTTATTCTCCTGCAGTACTTTTTGAACAGAGGGGAAATGATGCAATTTATTTCCCTTTACTTGCTGGAGATATAGACACAGATTTGCTTTAAAGGCCTTTACAGCACTAATCATGTCACATACTGTTTTGCCATTGCCTTGTAGCTGGAGGTTAAGCTGGTTTAATTTTCCTGTCAGATCAGTCAAAAAGGCCAGGTCAAGTACCCAACCAGCATCAGATAAGATGGAGGTTTCCTCCCCCCTCTCTTCCATGAAGAGCTTTACCTCATTCAGCAAGGAGAGGAAGCGCTGTAGGATTTTCCCTCTACTCAACCACCTCACCTCAGCATGGAGAAGGAGATCTCCATATTCAGCTGACAGTTCCTCAAGAAAAACTTTGAAGCTCCTGTGTTGCTTTGCCTTCGCTCGTATAGAGTTTATTATTTGTATCACAGGTTTCATGACGTGATTGAAGTCCATAACTTTGGCACAAAGTGCTTCTTGGTGAATGATGCAATGGTAACTCAGGAAACGTGGGAAATATGGATCTGACTTACAATTTGCGATAAAACCGTTGTTGCGACCTCTCATAGCCGGGGCTCCATCAGTTGTTATGGATACAAGCTTCTCCATTTGCACGCCTTTATTTATGAAATAATTCTTAATAGAATTATACACGTCCACACCTCTTGTTGTTGTTTTGAGTGGAAGCAGTGTCAGAAATTCCTCTTTTAGCCGTAAAATCCTCAAACACCATCCGGATGAACACAGACAGCTGAGCTGTGTCGCTCGCATCCACAGACTCGTCGCACTGTATGGAGAACCACTTGCACCTGACCATGTCCCGCTCCAACTGTCCCATGGCATCCACTGACAGCGCCGACACTCTCCTCGCCACAGTGTTGTTTCCCAGTTGCACATCGTCAATGGCAGACATTATCTCCGACTTGCTCTTGTGGTCTCTGAACAAAGTCTCTGCCATAACAGACATCGCTCCCTTAAGAACACCGCCATCAGTGAAAGCTTTTTTGTTCTTTGCCAAATACTGAGCGACTCGGAACGATGCTTCTGTAGCTAGGCTAGCTTTCTTGGCAGGCTTCGTGAACAATGACTGCTGCCTTTGTAGCGTAGCTTTTAATTGTTGTACCTTCTCAACGCGAAGTCAACTGCCGGCGGGATACTCCTTTGAAAAGTTTTCGTGAAGTTTTGTGAAGTGCCGCTCGACATTTCCCTTCTTCCCCACCGCAACACTCGAGCCACAAATTAAACACACACACTTGTCTTTGATGCTCGTAAATAAAAATTAATGTTCCCACTCGTCATGAAAGTAGTATATTTTAGATTTCTTCTTTGACGGAACTTCCTCAGTTGTCATGACTGCATCTTACATCTCTTTTTCTCTATCTTTCTTACTCTCAAAATATACTACATAAATAAATATGTCTCAACATGTCAACTGCACTTTAGCGCCCTCTGGTGAGCTACTCGGAAAACCTCCGCGAGCTACTGGTAGCTCGCGATCGACGTGTTGGCAACCCCTGCACTAGACCCATTCTCTCCTTGAACGTTTAATCCAAGGTCTGAAAGGCCAAGACCAACGTGGCCTTTATGCAACTGGCGCTTTATTTGATTCAATTGATCATGTGGAAGTATAACAACCTATTTCAGTCCCCTTGCTGGTGAGAGGCAAGCACTGGCTGGGGAGGTTTGGCAACATGCAGCCTTTTCCTAATAAATATGCAAAAAGGCTCACTGTGCACTTGTGGGAAATGCATGTCCTGTACATAGTTAATAATGTATTGTAGCATAACCACTACAAAATATCAATTATGTTGTAATACAGGTACTATGACAACCAAAGCACCTCAGCGCTAGCATCTTAATATGAAAACCCTGTGATGAGCTCCCTGTAGGATAAGAACGGTGTCAGCTCAAACAAAATATCTGTGCTATTTAAAAGACTCTGTTGATCAATTTTTAACAGCTTGTGTTTCAATGTGACACATTTATTCTATGTTCAGATTTAGGTCAAATGTGTTTTTCTCTATTAAAGGAGTTGTTGGGTCAGTCTTCACAAACGACCGTTCCACTGTTTCAACAGTCCATTTCACATGCAAAGTCACCTTACGCCAGTGGTTCTCAAAGTGGGGGGCGCAGAGGCATGCCAGGGGGGGCGCGAGAGACCAGGAGGAAAAATGGCTATAAAAAAATGATTGATTCGAAAATAATATGATACAGTACTATTACGTTTGGGTCTTTGTTTTATTCAAGCGCGGCTGTGTGTGTGTGTGTGTGTGTGTGTGTGTGTGTGTGTGTGTGTGTGTGTGTGTGTGTGTGTGTGTGTGTGTGTGTGTGTGTGTGTGTGTGTGTGTGTGTGTGTGTGTGTGTGTGTGTGTGTGTGTGTGTGTGTGTGTGTGTGTGTGTGTGTGTGTGTGTAAAACGAGCCATTTTGTGTGCGCGAGCGAGAGAGAGCACCGGTACCGGAGATCGTTGTTGTTAGCTTCTGGTGCTAGCGAGCTACGCTAATGGATATTAGGAGTTTTTTCAACAACAAAGTGGAGGAGAGTCCTCTCCTGTCAGACTGAGAGACTCAGTGAGCTAAAGGACTCTCTCAGTGTTATCTCAGTGGGCAGTGGTGTAGTGGGGATTTTTTTACTGGGGGGACGCTATTTTAACTAGCTCCAAACAATGCCGCACGCACTGCACTCACAAAACGGGCAGACAGGTCCACAGAAACTACCGATATGCTTAGTCCTATAGTTACTGTACTGCAAAAAGCAGACGGCGCTGCGCTCAACACACACAGACTCAAAACCATGGACACACTGGCACATAAACAATTTATAGGCCTAAATTGCATAAGCTACAGTATTGCAGCTAAGCAGACAGCGTCTGTCTGTCTGTCTCTCTCGAGGTCACAAGCGTGATGACGAATCACATATTTTTTTAAGAAAATCTTTTTATTTTTTATTATAATTACTGTGAAATGTATTATGTTTTTGTCATTATTACAACAAATACACAGTTGCAACTGATAACAATGGCAATTATTTCATATGTATTAGACTATTGAAAAAAAGATCATGCTCCAAATAAGTGGGGGTACGGCGTACCCCCGCGTCCAACGCCCACTACACCACTGTCAGTGGGTCTCAAACGTTTTGGTCACCGTTAATGTAAACAATTATTTCCGAGACACATGTTTATATGATCATTATAGTTATAAAAAAATAAGAGAATAAATGAAAAACAGGTATGAAATACTATATGACAGTAAAACAAGAATTAAGTTTAAAATCTCTGGCGCCGCCACTGAGCCTGACTATTTGTGTTGGGGGGGCTTGATTTTTTTTTTTCTCCAAAGGGGGGGCCTGACAGAAAAAGTTTGAGAACCACTGCCTTACACCAAACATGACATGGAAGACAAGTTCTATTACTAAGAGTGTATTTACACAAGCCATGTTTAGTACAGTTGAACAGAACCCTGGAGCGTTCACTCCCTTGGTGCAGTTTGTGTTGGTTAGTATAGTCTGTGACCCTTATCAAGGGAACTCTTAAGGGTTACTTTCTGCTGTGAACACCATTCAAATTAATCACAGGTGAACTAATAGTCTTTTTTCATTAGCTTCTTCTGAATATGGTGTTAGAAATTAAAATCAATGTTTTGATGGTATAATGTAGCTTAAACATACCGTCAGTTTAAATGCTGTTTTATACTGAAAGACCAGAAATTGTAGTGCACAACCAGTTAAGCTTTTATTCTGAAAATCCTTCATCTTCGGTTAGCATTTAGCATGTGGCTAATATACCATTTCCTATAGACTAGAGGTGAATTTAGCAGCGAAATGACATGGAGTGATGTACACCGAAACCTACTGATTCTAACACTACAACTATAGACGTAGAGATATTATTATTGCTGAATATTAAATGAAGGTACAGTTTCTTTGAATAAAGTTATTGTTTTCAGACGTGGGTAGCATGTTACAACATCCGGAACGACCGGAAACCAAACCAGCCATGAAGTATTTTCTGTATTTTTTAGAGTATTGATTACAGCGTTTAGAATGTGTTAAATGAAAAGTGATGAAAGAGAATATGAGGAGAAGAGGCGTGTTAAGCATATATTGAATGTGAAATGTACCAATCCTCTGTTTAAATGCAACAACGGACATTAGAGACGAGGCGAGCCGGCTCACAGGGAGGAGCCAGCAGAGGATATATAACAGCTGGAGAGGAGGGGTTCGCTCTCTCTTCTTCGCTCACGAGGACAAGATCACAGCTGTTTTGCTGACTGAACAATATCCTGCTTGTAACATACCCGCGCCTTTTTTAATTAAAGTACCCAATTGAACCTTTTCAGAGACTCCATTTAGTCTCCTTTTTTAAAGCTTCTCTCCTGGACGCGAGAATAACGATCACAGTTTACAATCTGGTGACCCTGACGTGATCTTCGTTGGACCGGGAGAGACTAACAACCAGCTGTTTTCCGGGGACGCGGCATCCGTTCGACACACAAGCGAGCTCGAATAACTTCGGTAGGAGGAAACCTGTTATATTGAATTCCTCATAGTTTATGTAGGACAATGTTAGATTTGTGTGTTTGACGGCTGCCGGCGGATCCTTAAAATAGCTGTGCATTTAATCTCAAAACAACCAAATTTATAACGATAACAATTCTATAAAACGTGGCGCTGCTCTGTTGCAGGCAGGATGAGTTCACACTTTCTTTTGTTCTTCTATTTAACCCTGCATGCTATTAACCATGTGTGTGTGTTGAATTTTAAATATAAATATGTGTGGTCACTGTACTTCGGATAGGTGTCTTGTTGCGTTTTCACGTAGGTGTCTCTTGTTACGTTAGTTAGCCTATGACGTAAGGTTATATATGCCCATTTGACGATTTTTGTTAAGATCTTGAGACATAGCGAGTTGGTTAACCTCTTAAGCACTGAGCCTGTTTTTCAGGTTTCAGGCTCCAAAATGCCACTAACACAGCAAAGACTATATCTTCACTTCTAAAAAGGGGTAAATTAATAATATTTTCTCTCAAAGCAAGGTTACATCTGTGAGTTGGATGTAGAAGTGTCAGAATCAATCTAGATGTTTTTATTTTAAAGTAAATTCAGATGGAACATAGTGTTGAGATTTGATGGGATATATGTCCTCACTTGTATGTGGTACTGTACTGTTCCATGTGATGTGCAATGTTGTGCTTGTGCCACAGTGAGGCGCAAGGACAAGGGGTATAGGATGCATGCCTGCCTCCTATAGGCTAATCACAGCTCTTGATTGCCACGTGTGTGTGGAACCAGTTCATTCCAGTGGAGGCTGTCCCCGTGAGAGTGATGCGTGCAGCCCTTATAATAAAATATGCCAGGCTTGGCTAAATGGATTACATCTCCGTGTTTTTCTCCGAATGCAACGTTAAGCTGAAGAACTAAGCGTAACTTAACAGGTTATGGGCCCAGGAGTCGTTCGGAAGAAAAGTTTGTCGGTTTCCACCGTGTAGTAGTCGCAACAAACAGCGTGCTAACGGGTTGCTAAGCTAGCAAGGAGAGCAAGCTAGCATCATGGATCAACGAGGAACAAGCAGGTTGCCTCGACTGGCGTTCGACGGAGATGAGACCAAATATGAGATTTGGGAGACCAAAATGTTGGGACATTTCCATTTAATTGGACTAAAACACACGGTCCTGGGAGAACCGAGGACTGAAGCGGAAAGAGCGGCAGACGACAAGAAAAATGCAGACGCGTATGCCGAGATGATTCAACTGTTGGACGACAAGAGCCTCTCATTAGTTATGAGGGATGCTGCCGACGATGGAAGAAAGGCTCTAAACATATTAAGAGAGTATTATGCCGGGAAGGGAAAACCCCGGATAATTAACCTGTACACCATGCTTACATCGCTCCAGAAAGCGGGCGACGAAAGTATTATGGACTACATCATCAGAGCAGAAACAGCCATCACAGCACTGCGAAATGCAGGTGAGACGTTGGGAGATGGTCTACTAGTAGCTATGGTCTTAAAAGGACTGCCTGGGAGTTTTAAGCCATTCGCAATACATGTGGCACATACAAATGATAATATCACATTTGCTGAATTCAAGACTAAGCTACGAAGTTTTGAAGAAACAGAGAAGACAAATGCAGCTGAGTTGGGCGACAGTGTGATGAAGACCCAGGGGAGAACCGGGCGGCGACCCGCCAAGACAAACGCACGTGACCGGTACAAAGAAGACACAGAGATGGTGTGCTTCAAGTGTGGCACCAAAGGTCACCGAGCGAAAGACTGTCGACAGAAGACATGGTGTAGTCGATGCAGAAGCGACACACACAAAGACGCCACATGTAGGCGTAAGGATAAGGACGGTAAGGACAAAAGGGATGGAGCGTGTAAAATCACAGAAGATGATGACGGCGCCGACTTCGCGTTCAAGATGAGGGACGGGGAGCAGCAGCAGCCGGCGAGCGGCATCCAGGAGAAGGGCCTGATGGTGGACACGGGAGCCACATCACATATCATCACCCACGTGACCCAGTTCAAAGATTTCGACAGCGCGTTCAGACCAGAAAAGCACAGCGTCGAGTTGGCAGACGGCACCCGATGCAGCGGGGTCGCTCAGAGAAGGGGAAATGCTGAGGTTTCCCTAATCGACAGCGGAGGACGGCGACACAAGGCGACGCTGATAGACGCTTTATTCATACCGTCGTACCCCCAGAACATCTTCTCGGTAAAGGCGGCGACTACCAGTGGGGCCACGGTTGTCTTTAAAGAAGAGGAAGACGCACTGATAACCAGAGACGGTACCAGATTTGACATTCATGTTTATGGAAAATTGTACTATCTGCATACTGAGGGTGAGTCTAATGACAAATGTAATGCATGTCATGACATTCAGACATGGCATGAGATATTAGGCCACTGTAATTATGACTATGTTCTTAAGTTGCAGAATGTGGTTGAGGGTATGCAGATCAAGGGCAAAGCAGTTAGGCCCGAACATGAGTGTGAGGTGTGTATTCAAGGAAAGTTTGCCCAAACGAGAAATAGAAACCCTGATACCAGAGCAGAGGCTCCCTTACAGATGGTGCACACAGACCTAGCAGGTCCTGTAGCCACACAGTCAGCAGATGGTTACAAATATGCGCTGTCGTTCACTGACGATTACTCGAGCGCAGTGTTCGTATATTTTCTGAAAAAGAAAAGCGACACAGTACAAGCTACGGAAAAGTTCCTAGCAGATATATCCCCTTATAGGAAAGTGATGTGCATGCGATCAGATAACGGAACGGAGTATACATGCAATGATTTCCAAACACTGATGAGGAAAAAAAAAATCAGACATGAAACGTCAGCTCCGTATTCCCCGCACCAGAACGGGACTGCTGAGAGGGGTTGGCGTACTCTATTTGAGATGGGCAGGTGCATGCTAGTTGAAAGCAAGCTACCAAAACAGCTATGGCACTATGCAATACAAACAGCAGCGGTGGTACGTAACAGATGCTTTAATAGGCGTACAGGGCAGACCCCTTACCAGCTGCTGACAGGCAAGAAGGCTAATGTATCTAACATGCAGACATTTGGGTCTGTATGCTACATGTACAAACAGGATAAGGGTAAACTGGATTCCAGGTGTGACCAGGGGTGTTTTGTGGGATATGACAAAAACAGCCCGGCGTATTTGGTATATAATCCAGATACTAATAAAGTACACAAACACAGGCTAGTGAAGTTTGTGAGCAGGGCAGCTGTAGAGAAACAGACACAGACAGGAGAGACAGACCCAAATGATGGCTATGGCCATATGAGACAGCCTAGGACTAGCGAGACCACGCAAGAGGTCAATAGGAGAGCGGAGAATGCTCAAGAGCCAAGTGTGCGGAGTAGAAGTACACATAGTGGTGGTCCAGGTGCAGTTATGAGGCCAAATGGCCATAACCAAACACAACAGAGTGTGACAGGTGATGAACCTGAGACTAGGAGGTATCCAACTAGAGAAAGGAGGAAACCTAGTCACTTAGATGACTTCGTAGATGAAGACAGTGATAGTGATGGGGTTCATACCACTGTAGACTACTGCTACAGAGCGGTATATGGTGTTCCACAGACTTTTGGGGAGGCTATGAGGTCGGCTAACTCAAAAGAGTGGGTAAAAGCCATGGATGAGGAGGTCCACTCATTAAATGAGAACAAAAAATTTACCCCAACAACCCTGCCAATAGGCAAGAAAACAGTGGGGGGTAAATGGGTTTACTCCATCAAGAGCGATGTAGAGGGAAGAGACAAATACAAAGCACGGTTTGTGGCCAAGGGTTACAGCCAGGTAATGGGAATAGACTATGGGGAGACGTTTTCACCCACAGCAAACCTGACGAGTGTAAGGGTGGTGTTACAGAAAGCAGCGCAGGAGGACCTGCTCCTACACCAGATGGACGTGAAAACAGCGTATTTGCACGCTCCCATAGACTATGATATATATATCAATCCACCAGAGGGTTATGAAGAGAAGGATGATGGTCTAGTGTATAAGCTAGAAAAATCACTTTATGGTCTCAAACAATCAGGGCGAAATTGGAATAGAGTCTTGCACGATTGTTTAACTGAAAACGAATACACACAAAATCCAGCCGACCACTGTGTTTATGCCAAAGAGTCAAAAGACAAAAAGGCGATCATAATCATATGGGTCGATGACTTGATCATTGCAGCCAGCAATGAGAAGATTTTGAGAGAGGTGAAAGAGATGCTCGCAGGAAAGTTTCAAATGAAAGATCTAGGCAGACTCAAACATTTTCTGGGTATCGATTTCAGCCAATCTGATGGATGTGTAACCATGTCACAGGAAAAGTACACTAACAAGATACTACAGCGTTTTAATATGGAAAACTGTAGAACCAGAGAAACGCCCTGTGAACCAAAACTAGAATATACTGAGGATGCAGTAAAAATGAATGATGTCAGGATGTACAGGGAGGCTGTAGGAAGCCTTATATACCTAACCACTTGTACCAGACCAGACTTAAGCTTTGTGGTAAGCAGGTTATCACAGTATTTTGCTGAGCCTACAGAAGAGCAGTGGGTTACTGTGAAACATGTTCTAAGATACCTCAACGGTACTTCTGAGAAAGGGTTAAGTTTCAAAAGAAACAACAGTGAGAAGCTAGGTATACAGGCCTACAGTGATGCTGACTGGGCGTCTGATGTCAGCGACAGGCGCAGTACCACAGGATACTGTGTGAGTCTTAGTAAGAACAGCTGTCTAGTTTCATGGAAAACTAGAAAACAGCCCACAGTAGCGCTCTCCACATGCGAGGCGGAGTACATGGCACTGGCTAAAACCATACAGGAGTGTCTATACCTAGAACAGTTACTAGAAGGTATAGATAACTACAAGTACACACAAACTGTAGTACATGAGGATAATCAGGGAACGATTGCTCTCGCCAAAAACCCTGTAAACAGACAGAGGAGTAAGCACGTGGACATAAAGTACCACTTTATCAGATCCACTGTGAGTGAGGGGAGAGTCATTCTGATGTATTGTCCTACAGATGATATGGTTGCTGATATAATGACGAAACCTGCAACTAAATTGAAACTGAAGAGGTTTGGTGCAATTATTTTTGGAGTTTGAAATGTGTAACAAGACACAGGGGTTCACATTCATTCTGTATTTTTTTTCTGATGTTTTTGTTTTGTTTTTCTTGTTTAAGATTATAACAACCTGAGAACAAGTGGGGGTGTTGAGATTTGATGGGATATATGTCCTCACTTGTATGTGGTACTGTACTGTTCCATGTGATGTGCAATGTTGTGCTTGTGTCACAGTGAGGCGCAAGGACAAGGGGTATAGGATGCATGCCTGCCTCCTATAGGCTAATCACAGCTCTTGATTGCCACGTGTGTGTGGAACCAGTTCATTCCAGTGGAGGCTGTCCCGTGAGAGTGATGCGTGCAGCCCTTATAATAAAATATGCCAGGCTTGGCTAAATGGATTACATCTCCGTGTTTTTCTCCGAATGCAACGTTAAGCTGCAGAACTAAGCGTAACTTAACACATAGTAAAAACATGTAAATTATAATGTCCGCCTAAAAAAAAAAACATTACTTATAGTGAAAACCACCCTTGAATGATGGGTTAGTAGACTAAAAGCTTTAGGAATCCAAACTATAACATATAATAAGTACCCTGTATCAAGATTGATGCAAAACAAGTGAAATTTGACCTTTTTAGAGAGGTTTAGAAAAATAAAGTCCAGGCGGACTCACCTCTGCATAATTTGGGAACCATCGGTTCCATTTGACCTTTTTCACTGTAAAAATAATTGTATTGCTTTGAATTATCACAAAGTATTCATTCCATCCAAATACAACTGTTGTGAAAAAATTCAAAATTTAAAAATTTAAAAAACTTACTCTGTTATCCTCTTAGGCCCCACAATGCTAACAGTGAGCCTCTGGATTAGCCCCGAGCGAAAAGTGCTAACCTATTATGCACCGGAAATCACTCCTAGCTCCCTTATTACTTATCCCAGCTGCACATCCAACAAATCGTTTATGATCGTAAAGACACAGAATCTAGCGGTGCCCACCTCAACACTGAAAGATAAACACTTGCAGCGTTATCAACAAAAACGTAAATCAAAATAAGTGGTGCTAGGTAGCTACACAATGCTAACGTGGTTTACCTTTGTCTTTGTCTGGTCTAAACTGGTCTTCAATGGCATTAAAACGATAACAACGATGATGTAGTTAATCCATAGGTTAATATCCAATGTGGCTTTGTCCCCTTTGAAATGTTCTGATAATCTATAAGCAATAAAACTGCAATTCCGTTATCTGCTGTCCGCTCTGTGTTCCGTGCGCTCTGGGTCCTGCAATTCCTGCTTCCTTACGTAGTAAACAATAAGTAAAGTCTGCTGCGTAAAGGGTTTACGCCGACTGGCATTCTTCATAATTTACGCAGGACCATATCTTTCTGGAACCCATTGGTTGATTTGGGTGATTTACACCTTTTTCTTAACCAAAATATCCAATAGAATCAAGGGGCAGTTCCCAAATCCACGTAAACATTACCATAGAATTATATAATAGAGAAGCAAACAAAGCACATCTGAAAGTACAAGCCTGGACGGCAAAACTTGATATCCAGTATATTGCCATAAATATGATGGTGGATTATCAGTAAAAAATTATACGTGACACAAAGACATTGGATTAACCTTGAGCGGCGTTTTTATTCCGGTGAACACAACTTTTGATCACAAATCAAAAAAGGTAAAACGTAATTATTGTAATATTTTTGAAACCGGATGTTGTTTACTTTCTCTTTTCTGGCTGATAGCTCCGCAATTCAGGGTCCTACAGTGATGACATTACATGTGTGGAATCTGTGGAGTCTCAGCTTTAATCAAATATCTTGTTTGTGCAGTGACGATGAGTAATAAGCGCATTGCTACCGTGAGTGCTGTGCAAAAGTTTGTTAGCATTAGTTAGCATTTTTTCGCTACATGCTAATTCAAAGGCTTGGTATTACTTTTAGCTAAAAATGGTTCATATTGTTAGTTAGCTGAGTTTCTTATCGTTAAAAGGGTATGGAACATTAATAGTTTCATAAATGTTAAGAAGCCCTGAGACATAGTCTCTTAAAAAAACGGTGGGGTTAAGCACCGAGTAAGTAAAAACCAACAAGGCATAGCGAGTTAACTCAGGGTTAAGTAACTGAAGTCAGTGCTAGTCGAAAACAGTTGAGAACTGTTTTTAAAAAAGTCATTTTTGAAGAAAAGGCTTGGTTAAGGTCTAAGCCTTTATCAGTGGTTAAACTGTTCTGTTTTTAACCAAGATATTGCAGGGGGATTACGGTAATTGGGGTTTCTGCAGCATTACGTTCATCTTTGATGACGGTCATTTAATAGTCGCTGATAGGTTTCCATATTACTCCCACCTAACGTAGGGTGACCAGACAGTCCCCGTTTGTATTGACCTGTCCCCGGTTGAAACTGTCCCCGTTTTTTAATATACGTTAAAAACACATAGCAAGGTGAAATAAAACGTTTCATGTCAGGAAACACTGGGTAAACAGACTGTGGTCAAGCCAGCCCCCACTTCGAAAAACACAGTCAAGCCAGCCCGCACGTTGTATTGCGGTGCGCGAGTATCCTATGCACTACGGTAGAGCTGGGGTCTGCAACCTTTTTGACCAAAAGAGCCATTTTGCTCCTTTTTCCAAAACATTTTTTTGTCTGGAGCCGCAAAACATATTTCATAGCTTGAGAGCTAATAAAGTTGTATTTATTGTTGTATCAGACAAAAACTACAGTTTTTTTGCATTTATTAGGCTATTTATTACATTATATAAAACTGTTAACCTCTAATAAGAAACAAAGAACACCTATAAGGAGAATTAAAGATAATACACAGGCCTACTTTAAAATAAATTAAACACAGCACTTGGGGAGTCCTCTGCACATTTGAAGGAAAACAAATATTATTAAAATGGGCCCACTTTGAAATAAATAAAACATATAGCTGCACCCTAAAAATAGTTAAAGGTAGGGTAGGTAAGAATGGAGAAACCAGCTCGAGTGCGCTAGAATTTGAAAATACACAACCGGAAAAAATATGCCTCTTCCTTCAGACTTCCTCACAGAGCCCCTCCTCCAACACACACGAACGTGCACATGACCAATGAGGGCACGAGATAAATGTGTGCACAGATGGAAGGCTGACAGGCCATCCAGTTATTTTAGCCAGGCCAGCTCAGATGATTGGTCGTGCTTTTTACAGCGCTACTCCAGAGATTAATTTTTGTAGGTATTTATTGTCAAAGCATTTAATATATTCATTGCTATCGGGATGTTAAGAGCATTCCATGGAATATAACAAAAAGTGTTTTCTGAAATAAATGACATACCCCATTGAATTATGACTGAAGATCGTCAGCTGTCTTCCTCTCCGTGTTGTTCCCGTTGTTTCTCGATACGTAAAGGCTGCAGTGCAGCACCTTTGACAACTTCTCTCTACATATCAAACATACCGGTAAACCAGCATCGTTTGCTGTGAAAGCATATAACTCTGTCCACACTGAATTAAATCCTGTGTTCCTCCGGTACTTTTCTTTGATTTATCCATAGTTCGCTCATCGAGCCGGGGGTCAGGTTATTCACTCGCAGAAAAAGGCGCTCGCGCAGGACCGTAGCAGGATGTGACGCATATTTTAGTTGACCTAATTAAAACCGTTTTGTTTTTTATTTATGTGTCACAGTATCACATCAAAATACAAGATACGAAACATTTTCAACCATGCAACAAAATATAAATAGTCCTACAAATACTTTTATTTTATTTCCTTCTTATTTTTGTCTAAGCTCAAGGGAGCCAGAGCAGAGGGCTTAAAGGGCCGCATGCGGCCCGTGGGCCGCGGGTTGCCGACCCCTGCACTAGGGATAGCTGTTGCAAAACTAACCTCTATTTAACAAGAAGAAGCTTACTTTCCTTCTTAAAATGGGAAGAAAACTACACTATGGTTAAACAACACAGCACATAACCGCCAAAACACATTTGCAAACAGGAATATTTCAAAATCAGATTGGGTTTTTAGGAAGTACAATGGTTACTTCAATAAAAATACCAAACTTCCAACATTAAGATAACCTGACTATTTTCTAGTTTCAACTCTGCCAAGAAATATGATTTGTCCTTTTCATGTTAGTGGTACTGGGTGTATTAAAACAAACAGAGTACCTTCAATTAGCATTTCACGAAATGGCGACTGCCGTGTAGCTGATTGTCAACATGAGGGCAAGACAAGATGGCAACTGATTTTCCAATCTTTAACCTGAAGAACAAAGGGATTTGAAAATACACCTCGTGGCTCTCACAGGGGAGTTGAAATAATGGCGGTGTATTTTTTAGTCTAGAAAATACAACAAAAAACAATACTAGTTTAAAATGATAAATGGGCCTCATACCCATTACGCCATTTTTTGACTTTAAAAGCCAGTATGGTTATCTCTTCTGTTTAAACACGCTATAATGGGACAAAATGGGACGCTATCAGAACACAATCAGAAGAATATCGTCTATCTGACGCACAAATGTCGCATTTCCCCTCATAATCCACACGCAATGTCTGGTTGAAAACAGAAAAGAATAACCACTGATAAAGCTTCAAACTTTTCAGGCCTTTTCCTCGAAAAGGACTTTTTTAAGACAGCCTTCTACTGTCGTTTACACAAACACTCACTCCAATTTCCTCAGCTTCCAACTGTGGCTGTGTCCTTGCCTCAAACAGTCCCAAACTGTTTAATGGCCTAAACAATTTACGTTAACTTAAAACGTAACAACAGAAACTTATTGAAGTGATTGGCCTCAAGCCGACATGTAATAACCATAGACTGTATATATTAATGGACGTAGTGTCCGTGACGTCACGCATAGGATTCTGCGGAGTTGCCGAGAAGCCCTTAATAGGCGGAGTCGGCCACTAACGGCTTGACAGCGACGTCAGAGTCTAATCCCGCCTGCTCCAAATAAGGGCAAAGAGGCGGAGCCGAGGCAGGACCTGCGGAGCCGAGGCAGGACCTGCTGCCTCCGAACTGGAAGTAAACAGAGCTAGCTCAGGCTAAGAAGCTAAGCTAACATGAAATACATGCATACCAAGTTTCTGCTAACAGTGTAGTTCCCCTATATAAACGTTACATTCATAATCAAATGAGACAATCTGCAAGAGAATTAGCTATATTTTGTTATTCTTAATGCTTGTCATTCACACGTTAAGAAAAGACGGACTCCACCGCCCGGACCTAACGGAGCCGCGGTGGGCTAGCTCCGGGAAGCGAGCTAGCCCACTGCGGCTGGAGCTAGCCCCCTGCGGGACCGTTAGCTCCGGCGGCCACCACTGGGATAATTGGGTCCCCTATTAACATTTGCTCCCATCTAGCATTATGGGCGTCAAAGCCATAGACTATAAAAGTCTTACCCAAGGCTGAATCATAAACTAAAATGTATATGTATGTATAAAGGGTTACGTCCTTAGCTGGCTAATAAGTAACAAGCTAAGCTACCAAGCACACAAACACCTATGAACGGGACATGTATAATATTATCATTTTAGACTTCTTGGAAGTTCTGTTAGTACATTCAAGCGCACAGCACAACATTTTAATTGTATGGTATTTGTAACAATATTCCCTAAAAGGCACAATCCCCACGAACACGGCTAAAGCTAAAGGGTCAAGTACAGTAACTAACTAACTAACGTTGTAGCCTAGCAGAGTGGACAAGTGGCTGTTAGCTGACAGTGAGGCATGTACATGTCCATCAAAGTGACCACGCCCTAATTTATGCAAAAGCTTTAAGGCTTAATATTAATTAAACAGATGAGTTGAGAAAAAATTCACCCCCCTAAACCATATTCATGAAGGGGGGATCTAACTATACAGAGAATATGGTTTTTTGAACCACGATGTAAACATGTTTAATTCTGCTCTAAAGTTGGGCATTTTAACATGGGGGTCTATGGAAATTGCTCCCTTCTGCAGACTGCTCCTACTGGCCACTAGATGAACTGCAGTTTGAGGCACTTCCGCATTGGCGTCCCGGCTCTTCCCCAGAGTTTGCCGCTTGCTAATAACAGACAAACAAATAGCATGCAGGGTTAAATGTAAGAAAAATAAGTAATTTGAACTCACCCTGCTTGTGACAAAGCAACGCCACGTGTTATAGGATGCATATGTTTATACATTTAAGTTGTTTAACATTAAATTACGCAATTTTTCTTAGGAGTCCAACTTACCAGACATACACACACTCCGATTGTTCACTATGTAATCTATTGAAGATTTTGAATAAACAGGTACTTCTTTACCTTTCTGTGTGGGCCCGAGTGTATGTCTGCCAGCATTGTTCAAGCTCCTTTGAAAACTGCAACTGCTCTCCCGGTCCAACGAGATCACTTCAGGGTCGCACCAATTGTTAACTGTGTTCGTTATTCTCACGTCCAGGAGAGAAGCTTTAAAAGTTAGTAGACCAATGGAGTCTCTGAGAAGGTTCAAATTGTTAGTTTAATTAATAAAAGGCGCGGTAATGTTACAAGCAGAAGATGATTCAGAGAGAGGGATGTAAAAAGCTCCCTCTCTGTGGTCGGCTGAGCAGAAGAGAGCCTCCAAGCATTCATCCTTCCCGCTTGCTGGCTGTTCGCCCCTCCTCTCTGGGGACCGTGGTGACGTAGGGGGTCCTCCCTCCTCCGATCTTCAATGTTCGTTGTTGCGCATAACAGAGGATTCAGACATTGTACATTCAATATATAACTAAACACGCCTTTTCTCCTCCCTATCTCTTTCATGACTTTTCATTTAATACATTTTAAACGCTGTAATCAATACTCTGGAAATACTTCTCGGCAGTTTGGTTTCCGGTAATGCTACCCACGTCTGTAAACAAAAACATGTTCAAATAAACTGTACCTTCATTTAATATTCAGCAATAATAATATCTCGACGCCTATAGTTGTAGTGTTAAATCAGTAGGTTTCGGTGTGCCTCACTCCATGTCATTTCACTTCGAAATTCACCTCTATAGGGTAAGGCACTGGTTCTCAACGGGGGCGGTACCGCCCCCCAGGGGGCGTTCAGAGAACATCGGGGGGCGCTGGAAGCAATATTTTTGAAAGGGGGGCGTTGAGGTGTTCTTGGGGGGGCGTTCACGCATAATGTCTTTTTGTCATGAAAAACGCTGGCCACAGCGTCTTTTCCTGTACAAAAAGCAGCTGTCAGCATCTTTTGTTGCTATAGGAAACCACAACTCTGCTTGCGATTGGTCAGCTGTCAGCAGTGTTATTACGGTTACGTTTGTAAATGCACGAATGGTCAGTCCGCTCGGAAAACCCGTCTGTTCCGCCAGAGCACCCAGCTGTGAGCGCTCAGAGCGCAGCGCTCTGGACTGTGGAACGGGGACGCTCGGAGCGCTCTGAGCGCATTTACGAACGTACCCTAAAAAAGCAGCCGGGAGCGGACCGGAAGTCGTTGTAATTTTGGGATCGCGACTGTTAATAATCTGTGTCACTTTGTTAAATTTTGATATGTTTTGATATGACAAATTCCACTAACAGATTCGAACTAAGTGGTCAGTTTATGAAAATAATACCCGTTTCGATGTCTGCTACGACATGGAAGAGCTGGCTAGCCAGGCTGCTCCACACAGAGCTCTGTTTGTTCAAAATTACAACGACTTCCGGTCCGCTTCCGGCACGATGTCTTGTCATGTCACCAGCTAGCCCTCTAGCGTTTGCCGCCATATCGTGACACTACCCCCCCCCCCCCTAAATATTAGCATCATAAAACAACAAAAATCATATCACATCAGCAAAATGGCCGCGAAAAAGATAAAATGCAGACAGTACTCTATTGAATATCTTAGCTATGGCTTCATACCGTCTCCTACCAATGCACAACTCCCAATGTGTTTACTTTGCGAACATGTATTTTCCAATGAGGGAACGAAACCCTCACGTTTAAAGGAGCACCTTACCAAGATCCACCCGGATAAGGCAGATAAGGAGCGTCCGTTCTTCCAGGCCCTCAAAGAGAAACATGGTAGGAGCACCATCAGCAGTCTCTTCGCTAGGAAGACCACCCAGACTGACAGCGGGCTAATAGCGTCATATAACATCTCCTTGCTGATAGCCAAATGTGGGCAGCCGTTCACAATCGGAGAGAAGTTGGTACTCCCTGCCATCAAAGAGGTCATATCTACTGTGATGGAGCGTGATCCCACACAGGTGCTGAAATCCATCCCACTCAGTAATGACACCGTAGCACGCAGGATTGATGAAATGGGCGCTGATACAGAGGAGCAGCTGTGTGCCACCCTGCGGGAAACTCCATTCAACCTTCAGCTGGATGAGACAACCACTTCTGACAACAATGTTCTGTTGATGGCCTATGTCCGCTATAGCACCTCCAACAGTCAGGAGATGGCTGAGGAATTTTTATTTTCCAAATATCTGGTCACAGACACCAAGGGCCAGACCATTTTTAATGCACTGGATGCTTATCTACAGGAGAAGTCAAGCCCGATCAACAACATCCTCGCATGTGCTACTGACGGTGCCCCTTCCATGGTTGGCAGGTACCGTGGCTTCACCACTCTGCTGAAGGAGCAGGTCCCGCATGTCCTCACAGTCCACTGTGTCTTGCACCGCCACAATCTTGTGGCCAAATCTAAAAGTCCACCTCTCCACGAGTCTCTCAATGTTGCAGTAAAGGCAATAAACAAAATAAAAGCCCACGCCCTGAATAACAGATTGTTCCGACAGCTGTGTCAGGAAAATGATGAGACCTTTGAGCGTCTTCTTCTCCACACTGATGTCCGCTGGCTCTCAAAAGAAAACTGCCTTGCTCGTTTTTGTGAGCTGTTTGACAGCATCGTGGAGTTCCTGGAGGAGGTGGATGCAGCTCTCGGGGAACAGGTGTCATCCAGCCGCTGCGACATCATGTACCTCGCAGACATCTTTGGCAAAATGAATGAAGTCACGCTGAAGCTCCAAGGAAAAGGAGTTACTCTGATCCAGAGCAAGGCGGTCATCCACAGTCTCACCTCCAAGCTGGATCTATACCAGCAGAGCATAGGCAGGAGGCAGTTTGCTTATTTCCCGCTGTTGACCAAGGTGATCTAGCCTAGGCTAATAAATAATGATAATTATAAATAATACATGAAATAAATGTAGGCTACTCTATGCAACACTATATTTGTGTTCCTGGTTAGTATAAATAACTTATGTTCTGAATGTATTATGAGAATAAAGAAACATCAATTAGTAAACTAATTAGCAATAAAATAACCAGTTTAAAATCGGATGGTAACATTCTGCACCGATAACAATTTCCTGGTTACTCATTGCAGGTGTCTGAGGCTCTTACCGATGAGCGCCTCCTCATTTACACAGACCACCTGAGGATGGTGACTTGAAGATCCGCTTCAGAGATCTTTTGGACCTCGATGTTCCCACCTGGGTGGTGCAGCCCTTTCAGGCGGACGTGGCGGAATGCGAGCCAGCAATACAGGAGCATCTCATCGACATCCAGAGTGACGATGAGGCCCAGGCTATTTTCCGCACCTCTGGCTGGGGCTACATGTGGGTCAAATACTCTCAGCGTTACCCGGCTCTCTGGGAGAAAGCGAGGCTGCTTCTTCTGGCTTTCCCAACCACATATCTCGTGGAGCAGGGATTCAGCCAGGTCCTCCACATGCAGTCCAAGTACCACAATTGCTTGAACTTGACGGCCTCAGGTGCACTGCGACTGAAACTAAGTTCTCTGCAACCCGCAGTGAAGAAACTGTCGGAGAACCACCAAGCGCAGGGCTCACACTAACCTTCCCCCCCCTGCAATTTGGTGAAATGCAACACCTTTCCGACCTGTTAGTTCTGTAGGCCTAATGTACAGTTTTGTAGCCGACTGTTTGTTCTGCACTGGACATGTGTGAAATTGCTGCTGTTCCGTAGCAGTCTGTTTGTATTCTCTGCTCTTGTCTGAGTTTGTTTAACACTCATAAATATCATTTTTATTCACATTCGCATGGCTTTTCTGCTCTCTGGTAAACTAATGATAATGATATTCCAACTGCCCAGTTAAATCAAATCTATTATTTGGCATTCAGTGACATGCTTTTTAAATGATATAACACAGAATATTAGTCAACATTAATATTCAGGGAAGAAAATAAGTCTACTTTTTTTGATGGGGGGCGGTAAGAGACCTGGATAATGGACAGGGGGGCGCTGGCCCAAAAAAGGTTGAGAACCCCTGGGGTAAGGAATATTAGCCACATGCTAAATGGTAACCGGAGATGAAGGTTTTTCAGAATAAAAGCTTTACATCAGACATTGTCCACAAGAATTTGTGGTTTTTCAGTATAAGACAGCATTTAAACTGACTGTATGTTTAAGCTACTTTATGCCATCAAAACATTGATTTTAATTTTAACAGTCGTCATGGGGGTCCGTCCTGTACTGCAGATTGAAGGTGTGGATATCATCCTGGGTAACGGCCTGGCTGGCAGCCGGGTGTGGGCTGAGGGTCCTCCACCTCCAATAGTGTCATCTTCACCCTCGGAGACTGGTTACCCCGATGAGATCGCTAGGTGTTTTCCTGATGTGTTTGTTGCTTGTGCGGTGACACAGGCTGGGAGCCGTGTCCAAGAGGAAACTGAGGAGGATGCGATTGATGTAGATGTTGTGGTTGTTCCTGACTCATTGTTGTCTGTCTTCCGCAGTGAGTTGGAGGTAGAACAGAAGGCTGACGTCTCCCTCAGTCGGTTCTTTGAGGCGGTTCTCTCCACTGAGGATGGAAAGAGCGCCGCCGGTGGTTATCTGCTGCGGGGGGAGCTGCTGGTCAGGAAATGGTTATCACATGGGGAGGATTTCATCGGTGAGCCAGTGTTTCAGGTTGTGGTCCCGTTAACATTTCGGGAGGAGGTCCTTAGGACCTTACATAATCAATCGGGACACCTGGGCGTCCGTAAGACCTATAACTACATCTTGCGGTATTTTTTCTGGCCTCTGTTAAGGAAAGATGTGTCTCAGTATATTAAATCGTGTCACACATGCCAAATGACGGGTAAGCCAAATCGGAAAGTGAAACCCGCCCCATTGTCTCCCATCCCAGCGGTAATGCAGGCTTTTGAGTATTTCATTATTGATTGCGTTGGGCCTTTACTTCGTTCTAAAGCAGGTAGTAATTATTTGCTTACTGTGATGTGTCAAAGCACAAGGTATCCGGCTGCGTACCCGCCGCGTTCCATCACCACAAGGTCAGTTGTTAAAGCCCTGACACGGTTCATGTCAATCTTCGGAATCCCGAAAATTATTCAGAGCGATCAGGGTTCAAACTTCTCATCACACCTTTTTGTGCAAGTGGTGAAGCAGTTGAAGGTCCAGCATAAGCAGTCTTCTGCATATGACGCACAGAGCCAAGGAGCGTTAGAAAGGTTCCATCAGACTCTGAAGTCTCTGTTACGGGGTTATTGTGTGGATATGAATCAGGATTGGGAGGAAGGGTTGCCATGGCTTATGTTAGCGGCAAGAGAGGTTGTGCAGGAGAGTACAGGGTTTAGCCCTAATGAACTTGTTTTTGGCCACAGAGTGCGTGGGCCGCTTGCACTGTTGAGCGATGCTGTCACGCCATCAGAAACCCCTAGGAATCTTGTTGATTATGTAAACGGGTTCCGGCATCGGCTGTATTCAGCTGCGGAGATGGCCAGGGCAGTGGCGTTTTCTCCTGGAGGCCAAGGGAAGCCAGGCTTCCCCTGTTTTTTCGGATTGTAGTTATAATTTTAATAAATAAATAAAAACACTTTGTTTAGTTTCGGAAATTGTTTGTTCTGTGTTGCTGCCGGCCCGTCTCTCCCCCATTGTCATTGATTATTTTACAAAGAGTGAAACAGCGCCCCTCTAGATGTTATGGTGAAACAGTAGATTGCACTCTCTGTTGCGAGAGGAGGCCAGCCGAAATGTGCTTCCCTTGGTGAAAAAAAGTGGAGGGATTGACCAATCAGATGAGGCTCACGTCATGCCCCTGCCAACCTGTGATTGGTCAGGGCCATGCCAAGGGAAGCCAGAGGTGGCTGGCTTCCCTTGCCTCACAATCCAATCAAATCGCATCAACTTAGTGGTGCAGTGACGCGTCCCAAAAAGCGGAAGTAAGCTGCGCTCGGTTTCCCTCGACAAAAAGCAATGGGATTTCTCCATAGGATTTTGGAAAATAGCTCAAACAAAGGTCAGTGGAAAACGAACCTGTTAGGTAAATGCAAGTTTTGTTCAGTCGGATAATATCCACATGTCTACCCTACTTTTATAATTTTCGAATCATAAATCTAATCGATAGAAGATAGATAGCGTCACTGCACCACTCTCACCGCCGTTAGAAAGTAGCAAGCAACTGAAGCAAGTGCAATTATGGAGGGTGTAGATTTGGAGTATTTAATCAAAAATAATTGTACTAAATTTCCGCTGCAGCAGCAACAACAAATACAATCTGATGACAGGCCAATGCCCAAACTGGAGCTGTGTACAGCGAGGAACAAAGGAGCGAACCGGACGTAAAACGTTAAAGGTCTCCTGATTTAGTTTGTGAATGAATGCTTATTAGAGTTTCGGCTGGAGAGTGCGTGCGGACCTGTCGGTCAGATAACAGGCGTGTGTAAGTCCTGCATCTGTATGATACAAATGTGTGTAAAATGATACGGGGCGCAGTAATCACTCATCTGGTTACGTTATTACATTGACCACCACACCCCCCCCCCCCACCCCAAAAGAAAGGACGTATTATTGGCTTCCCCTAATTTTTTCCCCACGCCAAGCTCCTGGGCGAGGGAGAAGTTGTCGTCTGCTCAGGGACAGATGAAGCGCCTGTATGACCGGAAAACCGAGCAGCGCTCGTTTAGTCCTGGGGATCAGGTCCTGGCTTTGTTGCCAATGGTTAATTCGCCGTTTCAGGCAAAAATGTCTGGCCCTTTCACAGTACTCGAGCAGGTATCTGACCAAAATGTACTCCTGTCCACGCCGAAGCGTAGAAAAGCCACTCAACTCTGTCATGTGAACCTGCTGAAGTCGTACTATGGTGGTGAGGCTAGACCTCTCTCAGCAGCAGCGGCAGTGGGGAGTCAGTTCTTCGGAGGTGAGGATGATGGGGTTACAGCGCCTGATGAGAGCTTGTTGCGGGGAAGATTGAAAAATACTGAAACTTTGCAGAATATGGAGTCACTGTTGGGTCATTTGTCGGCAGAAGAAAGGTTTGAGTTGACTGCTCTGATTCATAGTAATCTGTCTGTTCAGTGATACACCTAGCCCAGGGGTCGGCAACCTGCGGCCCTCGAGCCGCATGCGGCCCTTTAAGCCCTGTGCTCTGGCTCCCTTGAGCTTAGACAAACATAAGAAGGAAATAAAATAAAAGTATTTGTAGGACTATTTATATTTTCTTGCATGGTTGAACATTTTCCGTATCTTGTATTTTGAGGTGATACTGTGACACATAAATAAAAAACAACAGTTTTAATTTGGTCAACTAAAATATGCGTCACATCCTGCTACGGTGTAGCAGGATGCTAGCGCATTTTCTTGCAGGAGAATAACCTGACCCCCAGCTCGATGAGCGAACTATGGATAAATCAAAGAAAATAAAAGTACCGGAGGAACACAGGATTTTATTCTGCGTGGACAGTTACAGTATATGCTTTCACAGCAAGCGATGCTGGTTTACCGGTATGTTTGATACAGTGGGGCAAAAAAGTATTTAGTCAGCCACCAATTGTGCAAGTTCTCCCACTTAAAAAGGTGAGAGAGGCCTGTAATTTTCATCCTAGGTATACCTCAACTATGAGACAAAATGAGATAAAATCACATTGTCTGATTTTTAAAGAATTTATTTGCAAATTATGGTGGAAAATAAGTTTTTGGTCAATAACAAAAGTTCATCTCAACACTTTGTTGGATACCCTTTGTTAGCAATGACAGAGGTCAAACGTTTTCACACACTGTTGCCCATTCCTCCATGCAGATCTGATGTTTTGGGGCTGTCGCTGGGCAACACGGACTTTCAACTCCCTCCAAAGATTTTCTATGGGGTTGAGATCTGGAGACTGGCTAAGCCACTCCAGGACCTTGAAATGCTTCTTACGAAGCCACTCCTTCATTGCCCGGGCGGTGTGTTTGGGATCATTGTCATGCTGAAAGACCCAGCCACGTTTCATCTTCAATGCCCTTGCTGATGGAAGGAGGTTGTCACTCAAAATCTCACGATACATAGCCCCATTCATTATTTCCTTTACACGGATCAGTCGTCCTGGTCCCTTTGCAGAAAAACAGCCCCAAAGCATGATGTTTCCACCCCCATGTTTCACAGTAGGTATGGTGTTCTTTCTCCTCCAAACACGTCTAGTTGAGTTTTTACCAAAAAGTTCTATTTTGGTTTCATCTGACCATATGACATTCTCCCAATCCTCTTCTGGATCATCTAAATGCTCTCTAGCAAACTTCAGACGGGCCTGGACATGTACTGGCTTAAGCAGGCGGACACGTCTGGCACTGCAGGATTTGAGTCCCTGGCGGTGTAGTGTGTTACTGATGGTAGCCTTTGTTACTTTGGTCCCAGCTCTCTGCAGGTCATTGACAATGTCCCCCCGTGTGGATCTGGGATTTTTGCTCACCGTTGTTGTGATCATTTTGACCCCACGGGGTGAGATCTTGCGTGGAGCCCCAGATCGAGGGAGATTATCAGTGGTCTTGTATGTCTTCCATTTTCTAATAATTGCTCCGACAGTGGATTTCTTCACACCAAGCTGCTTACCTATTGCAGATGTGATTTTCTGGACTTTTTTTCTCATTTTGTCTCTCATAGTTGAGGTATACCTCGGATGAAAGTTACAGGCCTTTCTCATCTTTTTAAGTGGGAGAGCTTGCACAATTGGTGGCTGACTAAATACTTGTTTTCCCTCCACTGTATGTATATATATATATATATATATATATATATATATATATATATATATATATATACACACTGTATATACAGTATATATGGTCTGACTGGCATTTGCCTCACCTTTGTATGGTACCATTCATCTTCTCTCCCAGCTCATTTGTTTGAGGGTGATAGGGCGAACAGAGACTTATCTGAATCCCCAGCTTGGAACATATAAAAAACATTGTATAACGTTTTATATGGACGAAAACACAACTAAAATATTTTTGCAAAATGTTTAAACCATATAAAAAATTACCACATTGAAAAACTATTTTCCTTGGTCAGTCAGTATTCTTTTTGGCACATCAAACTGATGGAAAAACTTGACAATACATTCTGTCACCTCAGTTGCTGTTTTTGTTTTCAGAGGATAGGCTTGTGGCCATTTGGTGAGGTAGTCTACCATTACGCATAATAAACATGCCCACCATTGGTAGTTTTTAACTTACCAATTAAGTCCATTTCAATGAGCTCAAATGGATGTTCAACCTTGAAAAAAAGGACAAAAAATAATTATACATTTTATTCTGGATATAATATATGGTTTGTGAGCATTTTGTGTAGGGAAAATAATTCTGCTTAAATCAGTCGGAGCTTTCTTCCTACATTCTTTGCAGAGATGGATGTGATATCTGTGAGGTAAATGTGTTTTGGGATACAACAACAGACATTGATTTTGGGAATGTGGTAAAAACTATGACCTTTATTGGGGTATATTCCACTTCCTGTTTGATAGGATGAGCAGCTGCCTGGCACGCCGCACATTCTGACACCTGTTCAAAACACATACACAGGTTAACTATCTGAATACTTTTTCTGTCAGTTCACACAGGACCCGACGAAGTAGAACAGGTTCTTACATTTCTGTAATTTAAGGAAATAATACATAAACTTAAATGCAAGTAGGATATGTAACTTTATCTGCGATGAACTGAAGCTATAAAAAGTGAAGAGCTTACTTTTCAGCAGTTGCAGTGCTAACCCATTTATCTATGTCAGAAGACATCCAAGCCAAAAAAACTTTTCGAGATGGCGTCTCTGGTCCTTTTTTGGCCTGTATGAGCACCTGTGGCGCTATCGTGGAAATAGATAATAAAGATGCATGGCGTTTGCTTCCTCCGTGCCTCTGACCACTTTGGTCTTGGTGGCCTTACCAGGACCCTTCATGTAATGCAGTGCTCCATCTTTAACATAAATTGTAATATTCGTTGACATCAAATAAATGAAATTTATACAATCCGCATATTGACTTACAAAGGTTTGCAGGGTGTCTATGATTACTTAAACAATTAATCCAAAACTCACCATCCAGGACATAAGTGGAAGCCTTTCTTCTTATTTCATTTTTCAATGTCTTTGTGCTGTCTAGAGAATACTGGCCTGTATGCTTGTAATCGAAAATGGTTTGGTACCAATTATTCTCCATTTAACACCAAACTCAGAGCAAGCTTCGAGGTGTAGCTGTCGGCTGTACAACAAATTGATTACATTTACCAATTAATTCATTAAAAATCTTACAATGTGATTTTCTGGATTCTTTTCCTAAAAATAAAAGATTGTATTTGTATCAGCAGCTCTGACGCGTCCCCCCTCAAAAGTTTTCGCGCTGTCTGTTGATTAATCCCGATCGTACATGATGGCAAAAAGATGGTACAAAGAGGAGTTTTTAAACGCTGGCTTCACAAAAGCTGTTAGAAATGGAGAGGAGCGGCCTCAGTGTGTTTTATGTGGAGAGTGAAGTATTATTTGAATTATTTGAAGTATTAAAGTAACATGTTATGGCAGGAAAGTTCAATCTGGTATATTCATTTTAATGTTACCTTATATAGAATGTGTGTTAAACTTGTGATTTCTGCATTGAGTGACTTCTGCCTAGCAGATACCAAGAAGAGGCCCCTAGGGTCTCTCTGTTAATTATCAATAGTCCTTACAATTAACAGGGGAATTCCCAGATACATTTTCAGATATAAGGCAGTTAAAGTCTTGTAGAATTAATGATTTATCTCCTACAGACCCCAAAAGAGGCCTTGAGACTTGGGTCACCCAGCAGTAAACAAGATAAACGTCCTTTTGAGCTTATCAATAAAATGTATTCATTCCTAGTAAGCTGACTTTGGGGTGAAGGGAAGTTCAGGGAAGCCATTAAGCCACAAGAACAATTAACTTATGTTGGTTGACTGATGCGGTGACTGTCATGGGATGATGGCGTTTGGATATTTACAAATATGGCTTTCATAAAGAAAAACAGGTGACTGTTGTGTGATAAGATACATGATACGATGTTTGTGTGTGTTGAAGATGTTTAGGGGGAATGAGTATGTGTCCTGTCAAAGAATCCTCTGTCATGACTCCAAATCATTGATTGGGGGATCTGCCTAAGGGCAGAGGGACAGAAACACACACACACACGCGCACAGAAGCAACATGGAATCAACAACTGCGTACTTACTACCTGGGGTCCCGCCCAGAAGTGAAACCGACCAATGGAACACTACCAACTCACTGGCTAGCTCGCTCAGAAGTGAACTCGCCAATAACAAATAGCTAGGGAAGATCAAGCGACAAAACTCCTCCCCACCTGTGTATAAATGTTGTGATCATTTTGAAGATCGGCGCTCTTGTTTTTGACTTGCCGTTCCTGAGACGTGTCTCACACGGTGGTAGAACCTGAGCCCGGAGTACTCTGCAGAGTGCTTCGTGATTAGGTGATTTATTTGTATGTTTTTGCCATTAAAGCAGATTATTGTTTAACCCTTATCCTGGCTGCTTTGAATTTTTCCTTCTTTTGAGAACCCGCTCATATAGGAACGGCACGGAGCAGAGATTCTGCCCCAACAAGAGGTGCTCAGTAACGAAAGCTTGAAAATGAATAAATTGGACCGGCATCTCCAAACAAAACAAGAAGCAGTGTTTTGATGGCGGAAAAGTAAGTCACTCATTTTAATCATTTGTTTTGTGTTTTTGTGAGTTTGTCAGGGTCTGTTGTGAAATTCTTTCGTTAATGCAAAGTTGGATGAAATCCAGACTGAGCCCCGGAGCGGGCTGCGTGCTCCCGCGAGTCCACTACATTCTGCAGCGGCACAGAGCGGTGTTTCAACTTTTACTAGCCTGAAATGTTTTTAAAACGGCCGGGAGAAAAACAGAGAAACAATAACCAAAGGAAGATTAGAGGGAAAGTGACAGGCAGTATGAGAAGGGAAGCGAGAGAAAGTATCAGCCGCACGGACGTGACTGCTGCAGTGTGATGCACATAGGAATACATATGGGGGTTATTACCTATCTTTATTCAAGAGAGTGGTCTTTAAATTTGAGAGCATACTTTATTGATTTCACGTTCAGAATATGTATTTATTTCCCTCAAACCCTGTCCTCACACTCAAATAGTGCCTGCTTGCGCTTAGATTTGCTCCGCTTCTGTTCAAACTGTACGCTTGCACTCAGATATATTTCTGCTTAAAGATTTCCTGTGTTCCAGCTTAAAACCTTCTCCTCGCACTCAGGCTGTTTCTGTGCGCTCGTGAAATGTCTGCTCTCAAATTTCTTCTGTGCGCGCTTGGATCTTTTGTGCAACAACCCTGTCAAAATCCCTCTGTGGGGATTCCCCACAGTATTGAGTAAGTAAGTCGCTTTGGATAAAAGCGTCTAACAAGTAACATGTAATGTAATGCGCTATAAATGCGGTTGCCAGGTCCACATTGGGTATACAGCGTACGCCGGCTGGAATTAAAAATGTCCCAATAACCCAGCAATGTTAATGATAATATCTTCTCTGTTATTTTCAGGCATTCAAAGGGAACAGAGGGACACTGAGGGCATCCTATCAAGTCAGCCTCCACAAAAAAAAAGTTAATCAGTTGCCAAGTGTTGGAGTTTATTTGTCTCTCAGTGTTTTAAAACAGCTCTGTTCATTTAAAAGTGTTTAAAAATGTGTGTACATAGTTTTTGATATAGTGACAAACTTAATGTTGCACTTCTGATAATTTAAATTTGGTTTCACCTGTGATGCACTGAATACACTTGACTGCACTTCCTATAGTTAGTGTTTTGTCCCTTCCTGCTTACAACATGTTTGTTCTTTGTTCATTTAAAATAGTTTAAAATGGTGTGTACATAGTTTTTGAGCTAGCGACAAACTTAATATTGCACTTTGATAATTGTATAATTTAAATTTGATTTGTACTGTATATACTTGACTGCAGAGAAGTTGTCAAAGGTGCTGCAGCCTTTACGTATCGAGGAGAAAAACGGAAGAGGAAGACAGCTGACGATCATCAGTTATAATTCAATGGGGTATGCAATTTATTTCAGAAAACACTTTTTGTTATATTCCATGGAATGCTCTTAACGTCCCGATAGCAATGAATATATTAAATGCTTTGACAATAAATACATAAACAAATTAATCTGTGGAAGCCGTAGCGCTGTAAAAAGCACGACCAATCATTTGAGCCGGCCCGGCTAAAATAACTGGATGGCCTACCTGCCTGTCAGCCTTCCATCTGTGCACAAACCAGGCACAAACTTATCTCGTGTGTGTGTGCGTTCGTGTGTGTTGGAGGAGGGGCTCTGCCAAGAAGTCGCAGATTTTTTCCGGTTGTGTATTTTCAAATGCTAGCGCACTCAAGCTGGTTTCTCCATTCTTACCTACCCTACCGTTAACTCTTTTTAGGGTGTAGCTATATGTTTTATTTATTTCAAAGTGGGCCCATTTTAATTATATTTGTTTTCCTTCAAATGTGCAAAGTAAAAAGGTAGGCCTGTGTATTATTTGTAATTCTCCTTATAGGAGTTCTTAGGGAACTGCCGTTTTTTGACATCACTCCAAAACTTCGCTGGCCCGTTAGTGCGCTGCATGTCAATAAGTTCCAGTGTATATTTCCCCTTGTCGATGCAGGGGACCACTTCCTTTGCTCTGGTTGATACGTCCCCCTCTATTGCAACAGTGAAGGGGTCTCTGGCAAAGCCCATCACCTCTGTGGGCAGAGCAAGTCCATCCAATCGACCGGCAAAGTTCTCTTTCAACCTCGCAATAAAATCTGTAATCACATCCGTGATTTGTGCCGGAGATGTGATGTGTTTGGGGAGCGTCGGAAAATGCAGCATCCGACCCGTGCTCAAGTCGGTCGCGAAAAGGTACAGCTTGACTTGGATCTGCTCCACAAGATCAATGACCGTTTTGTCTCTGTTTACGCTTCAGAGTTGAGAGAGACATGTTTTAGAGTTGCTATCATAGGACCACCGTTACTAGCACCACTAGATGCACTTTCAAAAAACGTGCTGCGTTGTGGTTTGGTGGTTTCTATGCAACGCGGAGTGTTGCGTTCATGGTCTGTACTAGTGTAGGAATTTGGCTACGAGAGGCTGGGCCACTCGGGAGTTGGTTCTGGGCCGCATCTGGCCCGCGGGCCGCCAGTTGAATAGGCCTGATGTAGAGGGTGCGCATCCCATTCGCCAGCGTTTCTATTGTGTGTCTGAGGTAAAACGCCAGGTAATGGACACAGAAATCAAGTACATGCTCGAAAATGGCTTCGCCGAACCGTCTTGTTCAAGCTGGGCATCACCATGTCTGCTTGTGGAGAAGTCTGATAAAAGTCCTAGGTTTTGCACAGATTATCGGAAGGTTAACGCGGTTACTAAGCCGGATGCGTATCCACTGCCTCGTATGGAGGATTGTATTGATCAGGTTGGTTCTGCGCAGTTTGTGAGCAAATTTGACCTTCTAAAGCAGGGGTGGCCAACCAGTCAGAGGTTAAGAGCCACATTTTGTCTATGTTACTGCAAAGAGCCACATCAAACACAGTGTCACTGATACCGCTTTCTGTTTTTTTTCTGGAGACAAGATTTCAAACACGTCTGATGCGTTTTTGTGGCATTGGGATATATATTTTTTAAATGATCTGGAACAGAGAGAGGAGCTGTGGATTATTATTATTGATTAATGCATCAGTGTTTCTTAGGGTCAAAAACACTAAACTCTTAAACTTAAAATGAAAGCGTTTAGTTTATTTAATAAAAGAGCAAATGTTCAATGTGAAAAGTGACAGTACTTATAGATTATTTGCAATTTGGTGCTATATATATTTTTTAACAACCTTGAATTTCAGGGGGGGCGCGGGACTCCGTTGGCGGGACGCAGCGCCCCTCCAAGACAATGGTAGGGGAAACACTGGATAGTGTTTAATCAACGATAGGTTTTCCCCTCCTCAAAGGTGATTGGTTCAATGCATCGCAGGTATTATTGTGATTGGCTCTTAGGCCACATCGAAATTAGACGCGCTGTCATCCTCTCATACGGGACGAAAGTAACACGGGACGAAAGTAACGGAGCAATTTTATTCGAGCCCAAACAACTTTGACCGGCCATATTACTTCAGAATTATCAGCATTCAATACTTAACAGACCTACTAAATATCAGGTTTAACTGTCAGGAGTAGTGTTGTCACGATACCAACATTTTGGTTTCGATACCGATACCAAGTCAATAATTGCGATTCCGATGATTTTTCGATACTTTTCTTAAAAAAAGGGAAACAGTCTTAAATATAATTATTGTTCTTTATTTCACACCAGAACCATAACACAAACTTTTAAACAATGAGAAAAATAAATAAAATAAATGACAAGAATTTGTATTAAATACAATTAATACATTTCTTACAGACTTGCAGGCTTGCCCTCACTGTCAGAGATATAGCTAAAATACATCAAAATTTCGCTTCTGGCGTCTTTTTTGTCAACAAACCGAGGCGCAGCGGCAGTTGCACTCCCACTTGCAGCCATGCTTCTCGTTTTCTCACATGCTCTGAGAAGGGTCTAGCTCAGTCCCGGCTCCAGCTCAGTACAGAGGGGGGGGCAGCTGAAAACCGAGGGGGGGCGGTGAGTCACAGCATCATGTGACATGTCACCGCCGGTGACATGTCACATGATGCTGCATAGAATGAGAAAACATAACGGAGCAACATCAAAACAGACTCCACAGATCAGAGGCGCTGATCTAACATATCCAACAACGGATGATCAATAACCACATTGCTAACAAACAGTAGCAACAATACAAATGATAAAATAACCAGCTCTTACCTTCAGTAGAGTTGCAGTCTCCTCTTTCCTGACGAGTGGAACCTCCTCAGCAGCATCTCCTTCCACTCATCTTTGAATTTCCTACTGAGGTCATTCTCAAAGGCCAGCTGGATGAGATGGGCTTTGCGTCGATGCAACATGCTGCGTCTGTGCTCACTAAATACATTCTTCAACGTGGAGAACGAGTTTTCACATGTAGCAGTTGATGCCCCGAATGTTAGTGCGTGTTTGAATGCTGTCATTACCGCTGGCATGGCACTTAATACCCTGGACTCCTTTGCAACAAGGTGACTCAAAGTCACTCTCTCTACTCCCTGGCCTGTGCACCGGCTTTTCAAAGACTCTCGCGCAACTGTGAACTGTGCCTCAACCATGTCTGTGTTTGTTAAATCCAGTAATGGTTTCACTTTCTCAGCCTCCAGGAAAATCACACTGGCGGGGTCCAAAGCGTCCAAAGCTGACATATATTTCCCGTTACGCTCGCTGAAACGTGCAGCCATTTCACTCAGAATAGAGTCGATGATGCCAAAAAACAGCCGCTTGCACTCTTGTTGAATGTCCACTTCGCGCTGCCCAAGGCTTTCACTCACCACGTAGTCTTGTAGCGTCCTGGTGGCCTGCCGCTGCCGTTTTGGAGGAGCAGGTGCGCCGGCGCCCTCACCTGCATCCCCGCTGTCAGCCCACAGTTTCTGAAATTCCGCATCTGATCGTAGATCCTCTATGCAAGAAGAGGCACTTTGAATGAGCCGGACTGCAGTGATTAGATCTGTTTCTTCGGCTTGCAGCATCCGATTGGCTGGGTCCATCAGCCCCAATACTTTGTGCATCACACCGGTGAGAAATGTGAAGCTCCGTTCTGTAATGGCCTTGTGAAGTCCAACAGATTCAATTTTCACATCAGCACTTGCTCCCATGGTTCCGATCTCTTTCAGGAAGTCCACCAGTGCAGTGTGTGACTTCAGCACCACAGACACCGTGTCAAGGTGTCCGGTCCATCGCTGCTCTAACAGCCTTTTAAGCTTCTCTCCTTTGTACTGTGCGGCTACAGTGGGCTTTTTCATACATTTATAAAGGGAATTGCACACTTCAAAAAAATCCCCAACTGCACTCTGAGGAAATAGCATGCACGATCACCAAATGCAATTGGTGGTTGAAACAATGGATGTAAGGCACTTCTCTGTTTAACTTATTTTGAATAAGCTTCTGCATGCCTCCCTCTCGTCCCGACATGACGCTGGCTCCGTCATAACACTGACTAAGAATTTTGTTTGCGTCAAGGCCAGCATTTGACAGTTCATCAAGCACAACATTAGTGAGTGACTGGGCATCACATTTGTCCGTTGTCTGCATTGATAACAGCCTCTCTTGCATTTTGTAGTCCTTGTCCATATAACGCACAACTATAGATACATTTTCACTGCCTGTCGGGTCTTTAGTTCCATCCACCTTGAGTGTAAACCATGACTCCCCGACATCTTTAACAATTTGCTCTGTTACGATCGTGCTCATCAGTTCAATGATGTGATTTTGAATATCATGTGATGTGTAAGTTGCGTTTTTTGGAATTGTACTGAAAGCCTTTGCAAGCTCTTGGTTTTGCCTCAGCGTGTAATCAAACAGTGAGAGAAACAGTCCGCTTCCCAGTTCATCTCTGCTATTGACTGAATCCACTTCACCCCTCAGTGGCAGTTCGTTTGAGACAAGAAATTCAATTTTGTCAACAATTGCAGACACATACAGGCGGTTTCGCGCAAGCTGATGAGAGTTAACCATGGTTGAAATTTCACTGCCTGTGTTGCATCGCATTTCCTTCTCTTTCCAGCTAACATTGCATGCTTGATGCTCTTTGCTGTTACTGTGCCTGCTAAATCCCTTTGCCTTATCATTAGCATGCTTCCAATTAGTATACCCAGTTCTTGTGAAAACGGAGTCACTCCCTCCAAATTTCCTGCAGGGAAAACAAAAGGCTGCATCTTCTTGCTGCGAATATTCAAGCCAGTCTCTCTCGTTGTACCAATTAGCCGAAAATGACCGTTTACAGTCATTATTATGCTGTTGCTTCTTTGGAAACTGCCTGAGATGAACCTGAGCTGGCTTGTCAACTCCGAGGTCCTCTGGTAAACCATGCTGTGAGTGCGACGGCGGGCTCTCCGGTCCCAGTGAACCCGGCTCACTCTCCTCACTGCGAGGCTGAACCCGCGGCTCCTCCCTCGGCAGGTGTTCCTCGTCCTCTCCGGTGCTCCTGCTGCTGCTGCTGCCAGGCGGCGGGGATGCCGCCGACGGCGTGGTTGTTTCTGGCTTTTTCAGCCATTTGCGAATATCCATTCTGTCCATAGACTGTATAAAATATTCTGAATGTCCGCTTGAATTAAAATAGCTGCTACGTTGCTTCGTTTGTTTTTGTTTTATGGCGGGATGACGCACTGACCGTCAGTGACCGTCAATTTACGTCTCATGACGTAAACTGCGTAAATTGCAAAGCTGTTTTTTTATTTACCCATGCTGTTCATTTTGGTTTGTCAGTGGAGTTTTCTGTTGTTTTTAACACATCATAAACTGTTGTAATAAAACTAAAAACAATAAAAAATAAATAAAAAAAATACTATTTTGATTGAGGGGGCGGACAGTCCGCGTGAGGGGGCGACGCCCCCTCTTGACGCCGGGACTGGTCTAGCTGCGGCCGCGGACAGTACAGTACAGTACACTACACGACACTACACGACACGCCCACCTGACACGACACTACAGTGGCTGAGAAGGGTCTAGCTGCGGCCGCGGACGAGAAGCCCATCACTGCAGTGCGCAGTGCCTCATGTGGGGGGGAGCTCAACGTGGGTGGAGCTTCACAGATGACGCGTTGCATCCTGTTTCCCGGGTAGCAGTTCTCTTCCCTCCCTTCAATCTAACCCTTCCCTTCCCCCCATCCTAACCCTAACCACTCCCTACCTTTTTACCTAATCCTAATCTTCCTTCCTCCCTCCCAAACCCCAAAACCTCTCCTCCTGTCGTGTAGTGTCGTCAATTAGCTTTTAACGGTAGTGCCTCTCAGCCACAGTAGTGTCGTGTCAGGTGGGCGTGTCGTGTAGTGTCATGTAGTGTCTGCGGCAGTAGCTAGACCATATTTCATGCTCTGGCAGCTAGCGCGTGCACGAGAGAGGGGAGGCACTTGAGCGTGCACTTGAGAGTGCAAGAGAGGGGAGGGACTGCAGGCACGGCTGCAGTGCAGGGATTGAAAGCGCTGAACACTCACGGCTCTTATTAAAACGGCGCTTTCTCACCGGAGTACTTTCCCCCTTCATTCTTAAAGCAGGGCTGCCAACACTCACGCATTGAGCGTGAGAGTCACGCAATTAACCCATATCTCACGCCCTCACGCCACACTTGCCTTTCCTCACGCTAAGTTTTCGTCCACAATAAATGTACATAAATATAAAAATAAAGTGAAGGAACAGCAAACCGAGCAGTCTAGGAAATGAGACGGTCTTCTTGCTTAGTTCAGTAAAGTTGGAACAATATTGGGAGATTCTGATTTCACGGATCAATAACTCATGAACAAAACGTTATTCAGACACAAATGACGTCTCCTAAGTACCGTGGTAAGGTTGACAACGAACTACAATCACATTTTGATTAAAAAAAAGCCAATACGCGCCGTCCTCCGAGCTGGACACATTACATTGGTCTCTATCTGCAGCCGGAGAAGAAACGGGTGCTCAGGGACCGTCTGCAAAGTGCAACTGCGAAAAAAGAGAATACAATAATATTCAATCACTATTATACAGCTTATTACTACCAAACTCACTACACACATCAATAATCTCCTGTGTGTCATACTACAGCAAAGAGTTTGGAAGAATAGGCCTATGCTTTTGAATAATTGTGGGGAATATTTATAATGTGAAATCTTCAATAACAATGGCATCATCTTAAATAACTTTACTATTATACAGTATATTTTTACCAAACTCACTATTTGCATTGTTGTTGTTGTTAGCATCTGGTTAGCTTAACGGATATTAAAAGCTGTTTCTAAAACAAGGAGAGGGAGAGCTCTGTCCTTTCAGACTGAGAGATAACAACGTAGAACCTTTCTTTTTAAAGATAGCTGCAGATTTTATTGCTCCACCTCTTACTTCTCTTTTTAACCTCTCCCTCAGCACAAATACAATTCCTAAAGTATGGAAGTCTGCTTATGTCCTGCCTCTACTGAAAGGAGGGGAGGCAACTATTTTAAATAACTATAGGCCAATCTCTAAATTGTCAGTTTTGGCTAAGGTGCTCGAACGACTTGTGAGTGAACAAGTAAAGGAGTTTTTATGTATAAATGATATCCTGTCTAAACATCAGTCAGGCTTCAGGAAGAAACATAGCACCATCACTGCAACAATGAAAGTGGTAAATGATATTACTAGTATGCTAGATAATAAACAGAGTTGTGCAGCTCTGTTTATTGACCTTTCCAAAGCGTTTGACACCGTTGATCATCGTGTCTTAAAACAGAGGCTACTCAGTACTGGCATATCCAGCCATGCAGTGGGGTGGTTTGTGAACTACCTCTCTGAAAGGTCCCAATGTGTTCACTTTGATGGGCTGTCTTCTGAGTGGTTAAACATTGCTAATGGTGTTCCTCAAGGTTCTGTTTTAGGTCCACTTTTATTCTCCATATATATCAACAGTTTAGGTGAAAATGTGGATGAAGCTACTTTACATTTTTATGCGGACGATACCGTGATGTATTGTGCAGGTCCCTCCATTCAGGAGGCGGTTGTTAAATTACAGGCTGTTTTTAACATTATTCAGACTCAGCTCTCTGAACTAAAGCTTCTTTTAAATGTGGATAAAACCAAGATAATGCTCTTTTCAAAAGCTAAAAAGTCACCAGAGCCTGTTTTAGATATTGTATCAACGCAAGGAACAAAACTTGAAGTTGTTGCCTGTTACAAATACCTTGGTATCTTGCTTGATGACTGTCTCTCTTTTAAACTTCATGTCAATAACCTGCTTAAAAAACTGAGGGTTAGGCTAGGTTTCTTTTTCAGGAATAAGTCCTGTTTCTCGCTTGAGGCCAGGAAAAGGCTAGTCACTGTGACCTTTTTACCTGTGCTGGACTATGGTGATCTGCTGTATATGAATGCACCTGCCAACTACCTAAGCAAACTAGATGCTGCGTATCATAGTGCTCTGAGATTTGTCACTAACTGTAAAGCACTTACTCATCACTGTACATTGTATACCAAGGCAGGTTTACCATCACTCACTGTACGGAGGCTCAGTCACTGGTACACTTTTATCTATAAAGCTATGTTGGGCAAACTCCCGTATTATATCTGTTCATTGATAAAGCAGAAAGTTGCAAGCAGCTATTGTCTGCGATCACAGGATATAGTCTTGTTAGATGTGCCAAGAGTAAGGACTGTCTTAGGTAAGACAGCTTTTATGTGCGCAGCTCCACTTGCTTGGAACAGTCTACAGGCAAAATTGAAATTGAGCATTTTTATTTCTTTGAATGTATTTAAGGCATGTCTAAATGAAATGCTTTCTGACACTCTGGGTTTTTGTAAATGTTGAATATGTAAATATGATATCCTCTGTTGTTTGTATGTTGTTTTTATGTTTCATGTGGAACTAAATGATGCAGGTCTCCCTTGTAAATGAGATCGATGATCTCAAGGGACTAATCTGTCTAAATAAAGGTTTGAAATGAAATGAAATGAAATAACTACAGCTCAGTGAGGTAAGGGACTCTGTTTAGATAGTTAACTTTAGTCTAGTTATCTCAGTGGGTCTCAAACGGTTTGGTCACCATTTATGAGAATACATGAAAAACAGTTATGAAATACTATGACAGTAAAACAAAAATACAGTTTAAAAGGGTGATTTGTAAAATATCCATGGAGAAAAAGAAGATCTGTTTACAGTTCTGTTTCATATGGGTGTTGAGACCATTCATTTTGCTCTCAAAGTGCACCAGGTTGATGCATTTAACTTCAACATAAAAAATAAAAAAATCTTCCCTGGGGAGCATGCCCCCGGACCCCCCTAGAGGAGGTGAGGGACCCCCCCCCCCCCCACACACACACACACTTATAAAATAGCACTTTACCTCTGCTTGCACCTATATGCCATTTTATATGCTGTGAGCTGATTATCGAGCCTTCATTATAAGAGCCGCGGGTACACTGTGTATGTGCGTGTTCCACTGTAGCGCCCGGTACATTAATGGGAAACCCTAGTTTGTACATGTTCAATACATTTGTAACACTGTACACATGAAATTGTCTTTTTTCGGTTCACCAAAAAAAATCTCACTCCAAGCTGAACTCAAATGTTGGCAGCCCTGCTTAAAGTACCGATACTAATGAAACGGAGGAATCGTAACGTTTTTAACGGCAGGGTATCGCGGTATCTTTCAAGTATCGGTACACCGTGCAACACTAGTCAGGAGTCAGTGTCTCTCCCCCAAACTCACACATATAAAATTCGATATGAAATGAAGAGCCGCATGAAACTAGGCAAAGAGCCGCATGCTGCTCAAGAGCCGCGGGTTGGCCACCCCTGTTCAAAAGGGTTACTGGCAGATTCCACTCTCTCCAAGGGCCAAGGAAATCTCCGCCTTTGTTACACCCTCAGGATTATATTCCTATAATGTGATGAGTTTTGGTCTGCGTAATGCTCCTTCCACATTTCAGCGACTTATGAACAGGGTGGTGTCGGGGTTGGAAGGTTGCGCCGTGTACTTGATGACGTTGTGATCCATAGCGATACGTGGGAGGAACATTTGGCCCGTATTAAGAGACTGTTTGACCGGTTGAGTGAAGCGTGCCTGACGGTGAACTTGGCAAAGTGTGACTTTGCAAAGGCCACAGTCACTTACCTCGGCAAAGTGGTAGGGCAGGGGACTGTGTGTGCCGTCGAGGCCAAAGTAAGTGCGATAACTAAGTACCCAGTTCCTACTACCAAAAAAGAACTTCAGCGGTTCCTTGGGTTAGTTGGGTATTATCGCAGTAATAACTGTAAGAACTTTTCAACTGTGGTAGCACCCCTGACCGATTTGCTGAAAGGGAAAGCCTGGTATGTTTGGTCAGACGTGTGCCAGCAGGCTTTTGGTAATGTCAAGTCTGTTCTGTCTTCACCTCCTGTGCTGGCCGCTCCTTGCATGGTTCGACCTTTTGAACTGCATGTGGATCCAAGTGATGTCGGGACAGGAGCCGTACTGTTCCAAGCTGATGGTAGGGGGGTGGACCGCCCCGTGAGTTTCTATTCCAAGAAATGTAACTCTTTTCAGAATTACTCGGTAATCGAAAAGGAAACCCTCGCGCTCATCTGGGCATTACAGCATTTTGATGTGTATGTAGGCTCTCGTGTTCCGCTGGTTGTGTACACAGACCATAACCCCATCACTTTCTTGAACTCAGTTTGTTGCCCAAATCGTAGGTTAATGCCTGGACATTCGCCACATTAAAGGTTCGGATAACGTGGTAGCCGATGCGTTGTCTAGAACTCCGAGCTTTTGAAATGCCTCTTCGGGAGCCGGAGCTGGTGAGGTGGGAAGGAGGAAAGTCAGGAACTACAAAACGGTCTGTATGGATCCGTTCAGAATTACAATGTTAATATTGTTAGGTTCTGTAATTTTCGGACTATAAGGCTCACCTGAATATAAGCCGCAGCAGCTAAATTGAATGATGTGTACATATATAAGCCGCACTGGACTATAAGCCGCAGGTGTTTTAATGTTTAATTACCATATGTAAGGGTTCGTGCACAGAGGGGATTGTCGGGAAAGAAATGGCTGTTTGAGGAAGCTCCCATTTATTAACATTTCAACAAACAAGTTGCATATTTGCATAACGTATTCAAGTGTTACCATTTAGTGCAATAGTAGCTACAGAAGATGTACTGTGCTGTGTAAACTGTACTGTATCACATAGCGTTTCAGACACACAAACTTTTCAACTTTCAAACTTAAACGGTGCACTCCCAGCGCACGTACCGGCAGTGATCTACAGCAGTGGTTTTCAACCAGTGGTACGGGGACAAACTATCTCGCTCTCGTAATGTCTGTCTGTCTTGCTCTCATTCTGTCTCTCGTACCACTCTTGGTTTCACTTTTACTTTTGCGCGCTACCTGTCTCACTCTTTTCCGGCCTCCAGCTTTTCCTGCTGGAGCCCGCCGCTTAAAGGTGGGGGGCGCGGACCGGCCATAGAGCCCATAGAGTTAAAGGCGATGGACTGTAACCTGTAAAATCCATAGATTTAGGAGGTCCCCTAGTGACCGTTAGCTGTAAAAATCCATAGATTAGCCGAATTCGAAGCACCAGGATAAAGGATAAGACAATAATCAGTTTTAATGGTAAAAGCAACAATACAAAATACAGAGTACTCTGGGCTCAATTCTACTACCGTGCGATAAACGTATCGAGATGGTCAGTCAGAAGAGCGCCGAGCATGAATATTGGACAGCTTACATACAGTTTCTGGGGGAGGAGTTGTGTCGGTTGCTTCTCCCTTCATATTTATAATTGGTTGCTTCACTCCTGGGCGGGGCCCGAGGCAATGAGTCAGCAGTCGTTGATTCCGTCTGTTTCGCCCCATCTCCTTACAAGGAGATGTTAACAGATGACGAATGTATAGCTGGGATCACACACACGTGCCTGTGTCCTTATAGGGATGTTTCACTATATCGTTGCACATAACAGGTATAGTTGATCAATGATTATTTCCTTGTACAACAATCAATAGTAACGAGGAAAACATTACCGCAGTCCTACAGCAATGCTTTGGAGTAGTAGAATTGTACATACATAGGACTCTTTGACAGAACGCACACACATTCCCCTTAAACATCCAAATGCTGTGTCCAAATAAGGATGTCTCATCTCCCACATCTCTAGTCTCCTGCCATGCAAACTGCTCCTACAGAGTAATTAAGCACACACATATGTTTAAGCCAACTACTCCAAAATGTTGTGGCAATTTAGCACGCACAACATGAAAGAATAAAACAGAGAGGAATCAATAAAACACAAACACAGGTATAGTTGAGCAGTAATCATACAGCATATATAGCTGCTGCAATGAACACACACACATTTTCCATATGCAGCCTACCACACAAATGTCACATGTTTATCTTTCTGAAAGCTATACTCGTATATGTTTAAACGTCCTAGTCTCATGACATCTTTAGGATTAGTTAACTAACAAAGGTTAACTGTTCTTATACCCTAAGGCCTTCTCTGAACTTCCTCCAACCTCGAAGTCAGCTCACTTAAAATGAATACATCTATTGATAATTCAGAACGACCATTGTCTCTCTAACTGTGTGATCAGTGGCGGCCGGCCCATAGGGGCGGTAGGGGCTCCGCCCCACCTCTTCCCACATACAAAAAAAAAAATGTAAATAAAAAAAAAATATTAAAAAAAATATATTTAAAAAATATATATTTTATATTTTTTATTTTTAATGAACAAGGTAAATATCATACAATTGGTATCAGTAAAATGTATAATCTACAATAAAATCTTGTTTAAAATTGTGTTACGATGTCTAAAGTTAGTGATAAGTCACATGTTTCCTGCCTGGCCTTGCCCTTGGCATTAGTTTATCATTACGGGGCGCTGCCCCCGAGCCAAACAGCAGCAACCAGCACGTTGCAAAAGTCTCAATAGTAAACTGTGCCGCGGAAACATAATTTCAGCCAATCAGCGCCGCCAAATATACTGGTCACGAGAGCGCTCACGTTGGCGCCCACGTTGCTTACGTGCGTTGACGTGAGTTGTTTTTTAGACTCGTGAGGAACTGGGGTAGTATCTATAGTAACGCAGTGTAGGCGGAGCCGTGACGTTATCTTCAATGAGCTCCCCAGAAAAACAACACAGCTGTTAGCTCTTAGCACTCAGAGCTCACAGCTCTTCATATCTGTTCAGAAACTAGACAAAAGTTAAACAAGTACAAACCACATACTGTCTGTGTCATGGCGAATACAGTCGCTGGTTAATTTATTTCTGTATAGGCCGTTGTTGTGAGTGTGGACGGTCGGAGCATTTACAACGTTAGCTTAGCCAAATCTCCATTAGAAAATACGCATTTCAAAAGGTTTTTCGCCTGCCGTCTGTCTGCAGACTTCTCAAAGCCTTAATTCATGGTTTTTACTATCCGGTATCAGTATGTTTTTACTTCGGCATCATTTTGAAACGTTTATTACAATTAAATTACGGTCAAATATGTTCATCTTGTTGTAGTTGTAGCCCCCTTGACAGCGATTATCTCTCTAGTTTAGATTGCGGTCAAGCCAGCCTCAACTCGGAAAAACCTAGTCAAGCCAGCCCTCACGTGATATTGCAGTGCGCGAATATCCTATGCATTACGGTAGAGTAAAAAAAAATCCTCCCTCTGTGTTTAGATGAGAATAAAACAAAAACTGTCCAGTATCAAAGACTCATTTCACTTCAGGGTGATAGCAGGACATCCCAACTAGTCACTCAGAAAAAATCAGGACATTCTGATGTAGAGTTTCAAAATAAAAGACCATCATAACAACTTCTTATGACAGTGGAGAGAGACCAAAATATGTTAAAAGACTGCGTCCTTGTCTGCTCAGTCATCGTATCCGTCCTCTCCATCCGAGGCATAAGCCAACAGGAGCATTTGGTACGGAGGGGGAGGAGCAGCTTTTCCTTCAATGGTGGAACTGATTAGTCTGACACATAATGAGCGGATGCACGGCACACAACAACAACCACATGTTATTAAAATGGCAACAAAAGTAGCTATAGAAACCAAAAGAGACATTATTAAACCTTTCCATTGACCAAACATGTTAGTAAACCATTCTTCAAAGGGATTGTGTATCCCTGATTGTTCATACATAGTTTTGGATAGTGTACGAAGGCCTACGAAGGCCTGAAAGCCTTTGTGACGGAACCGTCCGGAGCCGTATTGTTTGGAATGAAAGTACAACACATATCACCAAACATTGAACACACACATATTTTCAAGCAAACTCATAGCTGGACACTGGGAACACAGGTTACTTTAGAGCCGGGTTGTAACACCTCACATCGTACAAGGAAAAAACCAACAGTTTAAAGGGAACAATGGGAGAAACCTCAGGGAGAGCAACCAAGGAAGGTTCCCTCTCCCAGGACGGACAGACGTGCAATAGATGCCGTGTGTAAATTTTACTGCGTAGGTAGACCGAATGTTTGGAAATGCATGTGTCTGTAATAACACATTAAATAAACATTTATTTTGAAGATTGGAGTCCAGTGACATGGTAAGCAATCAAAGTCAGTGTGTGTCTAGCAAATTGTCTTCTGTGAAGGCTGTTCAATTTTGGGACAGTTGCAACAACTTGTTTAATTTGTCCCCAAGCTGACCAGCCATATCAAGCTAGACGACACAACAGATGTTCTCCATTAAGGGATACATAAAGGTATATTTAACCTAAATGCAAGTTCGTTCAACAAAAAAGTACATTTGAGGTAAATATGATCCTAGTTCTCCCATTTATATAAAATTGACTACCGTTGTCTTCTAAGTTGGCATATTGATGTCATATTAAAATACATAAATAAGAGTATCTTAAATTGTAAACATTTATATGTACATTTAAGTTATTCAAGGTACACAATCATTAGGGATATACATGTGATTATATATTAATGTAATCTTATTATTGTAATGGTCAATTAGCAAATAATAAGCCATTATTGCTTGTCCATTAAATTGCATATTGTGAACAACATGTCATATTCATCTTTAAAATGGTATAGGCATTTTTATAGGCAAAGTTTAATATAAGAAACCTTGCCGTCTCCCCATATTATAGCGTAGCCAGATCAAGTCAAGAAAGAATGTAATGCAGGTAATTATCTTATATCTGTCTGTCTACTGGATTGCTTTTGCGCATTACCAACACAAGCAACTTGCACACTCGTCCCCCACTCATTAGTGACGGAGCGAAAACCAATTTGTGGTACAGCCGACAGCTACACCTCGAAGCTTGCTCTGAGTTTGGTGTTAAATGGAGAATAATTGTTACCAAACCATTTTCGATTACAAGCATACAGGCCAGTATTCTCTAGACAGCACGAAGACATTGAAAAAAGAAATAAGAAGAAAGGCTTCCACTTATGTCCTGGATGGTGAGTTTTGGATTGATTGTTAAAGTAATCATAGACACCCTGCAAACCTTTGTAAGTCAATATGCGGATTGTATGAATATTACAATTTATGTTAAAGATGGAGCACTGCATTACATGAAGGGTCCTGGTAAGGCCACCAAGACCAAAGTGGTCAGAGGCACGGAGGAGGCAAACGCCATGCATCTTTATTATCTATTTCCACGATAGCGCCACAGGTGCTCATACAGGCCAAAAAAGGACCAGAGACGCCATCTCGAAAAGATTTGTTTGGCTTGGATGTCTTCTGACATACAGTGGGGCAAAAAAGTATTTAGTCAGCCACCAATTGTGCAAGTTCTCCCACTTAAAAAGATGAGAGAGGCCTGTAATTGTCATCCTAGGTATACCTCAACGATGAGAGACAAAATGAGGAAAAAAAAATCAGAAAATCACATTGTCTGATTTTTAAAGAATTTATTTGCAAATTATGGTGGAAAATAAGTATTTGGTCACCGACAAACAAACAAGATTTCTGGCTATCACAGACCTGTAACTTCTTCTTTAAGAGCCTCCTCTGTCCTCCACTTGTTAACCGTATTAATGGCACCTGTTTGAACTCGTTATCAGTCTAAAAGACAGCTGTCCACAACCTCAAACAGTCACACTCCAAACTCCACTATGGCCAAGACCAAAGAGCTGTCAAAGGACACCAGAAACAAAATTGTAGACCTGCACCAGGCTGGGAAGACTGAATATGCAATAGGTAAGCAGCTTGGTGTGAAGAAATCAACTGTGGGAGCAATTATTAGAAAATGGAAGACATACAAGAACACTGATAATCTCCCTCGATCCGCAAGATCTCACCCCGTGGGGTCAAAATGATCACAAGAACGGTGAGCAAAAATCCCAGAACCACACGGGGGGACCTAGTCAATGACCTGCAGAGAGCTGGGACCAAAGTAACGAAGGCTACCATCAGTAACACACTACGCCGCCAGGGACTCAAATCCCAACCCAGTCTCATGGCATTTCGTGTTCACCAACACGATTTTTAATCTATTGATTCGTGTTCACCAACACGATTTTCCCCTTTTTTCGTGTTGCACAGCACGATTTTAAAAGCAATGTATTTCTATTGGTAGTCTCACGGCATTACGTGTTATAGGAAGACCGGAAGCTGTGTGGTTCATAAAAGCATGTTCTTACTCAATATCAAGCCACAATTATTGCTTTTATTTTAAATCGTATAATTTCGGACTTTTGTTGCCGTCTGTGAGGAAAATAAATGGGGCTGAGAGCCTCAGGATACTGAAATCTGTATATTTGTAAAACTTTTTTTCCTTCTAAGTTGTTATTCTTTTCAAAATAACACACTGTTATTTACTCACCAATAACACACAATTATCCTTGTTTTTATTTATTTGTTTAATTCCATAAACTCTGGCTTTTTTGTCGTCCGTCAGGAACTGAATTTCAAAATAAAAATAACCGGAAACAGACGTAGGCATTTCGAGCGATTACCCAAGATCCTCAGCTATGGTTTAAGCTCGCCGATTGGATGTTTTAGCCGCAATGCATGCTGGGATTTGGTGTTTATATGATATGAAATCCGGAAAACATTTTAAAAGAATAAAATAATACTTAATTCCGTGTGTTCTTGCTTTTCTCTTTGAAAGTTATCACAAAACGGCATTGTAATACACGGTTCGGCTGCATTAAATATTACAGATCTGCCGTAGTTCTTTATTTATAGAGCCCTGTTGAGAAGACCTTTGGAAAAACTGGAAGAAATGCCGCCGAAACTGAAGACTTGACGTGGATCATATATATATCAACTAGGGGTGCACCGAATGGGAAATTCTTGGCCGAAACCGATACCGAAAATAGGAAACAGTTGGCCGAAAACCGAATGCCGAAAGGCCGAAAATGATTAATAGAAATATATATATATAATGTATACATCTTTTACCAATGTTGTTCAGCTACCTGATTATGGAAAAAGACATGATTATGTCAAAAATTAACTTAAATAATAATCACTATTATGCGTCCATAAAACATTTATTCAGCACTTTTGAATGCACACAGTACATTAATTCCAAGTCAAGTGAATTTTCTTTTCTCTGTAGGATAACTACAACAAAGTGCATTCAGAACAAAGCCAAGGTGCTCTAAAACTGCATAAACATCTAGGCCAGTAGGCCTACAACAAAATAGTGTAAATAAAGACTGTAACAGCCAGGCCTTCAACAACAACAAATGCACCTATAAGTGCATGCATACAAATGTGCAAACTGGATAAATCCACATGAATGTAACTATTTACAAATGAAATTACAATTGAATTTCAAGAATCTGTAAATAAGGCTGTCTGTCCTCATAAGCAAAGTAGTAAACATTGTATAAAGATACATAAACTGAAAACTGGATACAAAATCCACAATCAATTACAAATTAAATTACAATTTCAAGAATCTGCAAATAAGGTGGTCTGTCCTCATGAGCAATGTAAACAACATTGTATCATTTAGATACCGAAAGTACAATATATTGAACACTGTGCTGCTGTCATTTCCCCCTAATGATAACCTGAGATGGTGAATTATAACTCAGAATGAAAATTGTTCAGGAAAGTGGGTATAGAGTAGACATGTAGAACTAGATAAGCTTATGATAAGCCAGCCTGGTCTACTTATTAAGGAAAAGTGGGAGGTTCTTTTTAATGAACGTTAGCTTCTCTGCTTTATCAGCCATAAATCTGTTCCTCTTCTCATCAAGCGCATGACAGGCAGCGCTGAACAGTCTCTCGCTGTCAGTGCTTGTGATTTGATCTTACTCCGCATATTTGTCCGGGTGTTTTGATTTCAAGTGGTGGAGTAATCCCGAAGTGGTGAAAGTCTTTGCAGTTACACCCCCTCGAGAAATGTCAGCTGAACAAGTTTTACAAATCGCAATCCGCACCTCTTTCTCTGATATTTTTAAATATCTCCAAGCGGCAGACATGTTGGCTGTGAGCCAGCCGCGAGCATGGTCGCGCGCCGTGCTTGTCGCCGCGTTTTGATTATGTCATCACAACAACACGTTAGCTTACCAACGTAACCCTGTTCTCTGACATTCGGTGATATTTTTTCGAAAGCCGAAAGGGTCTTTTTAACCATTTTCGGCCGATAATTTTCGGCGGCCGAATATTCGGTGCATCCCTAATATCAACAACTAAACAACATCTTCAATTTTTCTTCACACAATTCGTCTCCTTGCAGTATCAACACTAATTCGGCTGACTTTTACATTTGATCCAATTGGTAGATAGGTTATATTTACACCATAACAGTGCACAGCTGATATAAAAGGACTTGTAGTTTTTAAAGATATTACTGATTTTCTTTGAATATAAGAATGTAAATACTGAGTCTGAAATAGTATAGCAATATGCTGTAAAATTATGTGAAAGCATGAATAAAACCACGTCTTCAGATGTTGTACAAACATAAGTGTCCTAAACTAATAATAAAAAGTTATTATGGCTGTGTGCACCTTGTGTGCATCGCCTAGTGGTTAAAGCATGTTATTGAATTATTGTTTTTATGTGTTATATTTGATTTAAAAAAATATTAAGAGTACATACTTTCATAGGGGGAAAGTAGAAGGTCTGTGATAGAAATATAGAATATAAAAAATCAAGAAGATACTGTAAGTCAGGGTTCCCCAGACTACGGCCCGCGGGCCGCATACGGCCCGCCACGCCCCTTTGACCGGCCCTCCACCTCTCTGCACCTCACCATTTGAACTGGCCCAAAGAAGAACAAAAAAAAAAAAAAAAAATTATAAAATATTTTTTTAAATATTTTATTTTAGTTGTCCAACTTGTTTTGTGAAATAATAACATGACTCTCCAAACGAGGGCGGTAATCGCTGTTCATTCCGTCACCTGAGATTAGAACTCGAGGCCGTCAGTATGTAGTGGCCAGAGCGGCTCTGGTAGTGGCCATGAGCCAAACAGTGGAACTGTCAATCAGATCGCCAGCGCCTCTATCACGCTTTAAAAGCAACGTTATGTAACGTTCTGGTTAACATCTGTTACATTTGCATCTTGTTTTTTTAACACTAAAATATTTTTTTATTAACCATTTATATTTTATATAATTTAATATGTGTGTCTGTATTATTTATATGACGTATGTTTATGACCGAATTTCCGCCACCTTACAAGCTGATCGAAGTCATGCGCAGAAAATATTATGCTACAGTTGAACAGCAGTGTAATGGCGTGCAGTAAAGTGAGGAAAATTGACAGAGAGTGTCGGGTTTTTATAGAACAATGGACCAAGGATTATTTTTTTGTTCCATGGAAGGACCGTGCCATTTGTATTATATGTAAAGAAAATGTGGCCGTGTTTAAAGAATTCAACCTTCGCCGCCATCACGAAACCCGGCACAGAGAGTATGCTAGCTTGAGCGGGCTAGCGAGAGATGATAAGGTTCGGCGTCTGAAAGGCGGACTAGCTGTTCAACAGGATGCCTTCCTTCGTCAATCCCGGGTCAACCTGGCTGCTGTCCGAGCTAGCTACAAAGTAGCTAACCTACTGGCTACCCACGGCAAGCCGTTCACAGACGGAGAATTCAGGAAGGCCATGATGCTGGCTGTGGCCGAGGAGGTGTGTCCCGAGAAGACAGATGCCTTCCGTGGGGTGAGTCTCTCAGCACAAACGATGACGAGACGAATTGAGGAGATGGGGGGAAACGTGTTTGACCAACTGAGAGAGAGAGCCGCAGAATTCAAGTGTTTTGCTTTAGCCATGGATGAAAGTAATGACGTACAGGACACGGCACAACTGTTGATTTTTATTCGTGGAGTCAACACACGTTTTGAAGTGTCAGAGGAGCTGGCATCACTGAGAAGCCTAAAAGGCACAACAACTGGAGAAGACCTTTTTGTCGAAGTGTGCAAAACAATGGGCGAACTTGGTCTGCAATGGGCTAATTTTGCCAGTGTCACTACAGATGGTGCGCCTAGCATGGTCGGATCTACGAGGGGTCTAATAGAGCGCTTGAACGGCGAGTTCGAGGAACGAGGTCTCGCCCCACCGATTCAAGTCCACTGCCTGATTCACCAGCAAGCGCTGTGCTGCAAAGTTTTGAAGTGGGCGTCTGTGATGAAGGTGATTGTGCACTGTGTCAACTACATCCGGAAAAATGGGCTGAAACACAGGCAGTTCCAGGCCTTTCTCTCCGAGCTGGGGTCTGCTCACCAGGATGTGCTGTACTACACCGAAATCCGGTGGTTAAGTCGAGGCAAAGTATTGCGCCGTGTCTACAACCTGCTGCCCGAAATCAACACCTTCCTCCAGTCTAAAGGTGAAACGGTACGGGAGCTGACCGACCCGGAGTGGAAATGGGACCTCGCGTTTTTAACTGATGTGACTGAACTGTTGAACCACCTCAACCTACAGCTCCAAGGCAAAGGGAATCTCATCAGCGACATGTATTCCCACATAAAAGCATTCGAGGTCAAACTGCAGCTCCTTGTGCGACAGGTCCAAAAGCTGGACTTCACACATCTCCCTGCCACCCAAAGCTACTGCGCCGAGAAACCAGCCGCCCCTTTCCCAGTCGCGAAGTGCAAAGATGCCCTGGAGATGCTGCAGCGAGAGTTCAGTGTGCGCTTCCGCGAGCTTCATGTCAACAACAAAGACATAAGTCTGTTCCAGAACCCCTTTACTGCTGACATTGACGACGCACTTCCCTCTCTTCAGTTTGAACTAGCCGAGCTGCAGAATTGTGATGTCCTTAAAGACGCATTCAAGCCTGACCACCTCCTTGAGTTCTATGCTGAGCTACCATAGGGCACTTACCCAAACATTAAACAACATGCTCTGAAGATGTGTACCGTTTTTGGCAGCACCTACACCTGCGAGCAGACGTTTTCCCGCATGAAGCAAATAAAAAATCCAACGAGGAACAGACTCTCAGATGAACATTTGCATCAAACTTTGAGACTGGCAACCACTAGGCTACAGCCAGACATCGGACTTCTCACCAGCCAGAAGCAAGCACACAGTTCACACTGATATGGTAAATATACTGATTTTAACTATTACAATTTGATATGGCTGTAAACATGAACTATGATTTTTTGATGAAATATGATTAATGTTTTTAATGAATAATGCTACACTGTATTTGTAAAATCACATCACAAGGAACAACAGGCAGCATATTTATGTAATTTACTGAATGTGTCCAATGTCATCCCTTTATGCCAGGTTTCCAGGCAGGAAGAGAGGAGACTGCAACTGCTGACCTCAAAGATCACTGCCCATCCATCCTTCCTTCCACCCTGGCTACAAGTACCAATTCAGTTCACCTACTGCACATATTGCTGACTTCCCATTCTGTTACTCTCTTCTAGTTTAACCTGCCGAGGGTTTACTGCTCAGTCTCTCCTCCCAATCTCTTCTCTCAGCATCTGCCTCTCCATCGTTGTCTCTCTCTCTCCCTCTCTCTCCTCTCTCTCCTCTTTCTCCTCTTTATGCACTGCCCCTGATCTCAATCTCCTATTTCAAAGGGATGATAATTGTGCTGTAAAAGTGTTTGGATGCTCATTGCATTTTCACCTTGAACAAAAAAAATCTCACCTGAATATACAAATAAGAGTTGGTTAGTTGATATATTGTTCACCAAGTTTCTTGTCTTGATGATTTCTCATCTCACTGTAATATAGGCCTACCATTTCTATTGTATCACTCATAAACTGTCAATCACCATGTTTTTCTAACCTTTCCTTGCTATTTTTACATGGTTGTTATTAGAAAATAAAAGGAATACCTGTGGTATTTCAAATTGAAAAACATGTGAAGTACTCACTTCTTTTGCAAATCACTTGTAATGATGAACTATTTTGTGCTAGAAATTATGGCTATAACAGGCAGTGGCCTAGTATACAGCCCACATGATCGATCCCGGCCCCTCATCACAGTCAGGAACGATAATGTGGCCCCCAGAGAAAAAAGTTTGGGGACCCCTGCTGTAAGTGATCTCTACAATAAAACAGTTTAGTGCTGGATGTACAAAGATATTAATATGAGGATGTGCAAAACAGAAAAACGAATTAACCTTTATTCAAACATTAAATAATACTTTAGATTAAGGTCTTCTTTTAAATAAGAAAAAAGCTTTGGGGGTATCTACAGATAAATATTAAGCCTGACAAAGTACTTAACGTCTAATATATTGCTTTCCTGCAATGTTGACTATGTTGAAGCACTTATTTTAACTGATATCATACATATGAACTATACTCTTATGTATGTAGATAGTATAAGAAATGTGCAGAATATGACAGTTTAATGGTGGGGGTACCATGGTGGTACACACATATTGATAGATGTCTTGTAATGCGCTTTTGAGGAACCTGTGACCCAAGTTTTTCATTCATTGCATACACAGTTGTGTATTATGATATGTCAATAAACCTTTGAAAATCTTGAAATCTTGAAAGGGATGTGCAAAATAGCCATTATACAGTCTTTAATGAACTATTAGTAGAGAATAACGAGTAATGAATATACTTTATTACTCGTTTCCATTCATGTCAATTGCAGATAAATGTTTAGTCTTCTCAAGCACCAACTATCAAATATCTCTCCTGATTGTTGGCACTTGACAATAACCTTCCCTGAATTTTACTCAGGTGTAACTAAAGTCTGCTTTAAGGGTTGTTTATATTTCACATCATTAATCAGAATCTGCAAAGTAACTCAAATAAATGTAGTGGAGTAAAAATACCATGTTAACCTCTGAATAGTAGTGGAGTAGAATTACAAAGTAACAATGAGCTGTCATGTGGGTATATATTAATGCTGCGCATTATGGACACAAGCGATTTTCACCCATTTATTAATTATATGTTTTACATTTGATAACACCAATGTGTTTAATACTGGCAACTTCTAATTGTGGGAAAAACGAAAACGTTCAGTAGAGACGTCCCATAGCATGTGTAGTCCTGGGGGGGCGTTCGATTCCAGTTTTGGATAGTCTGGCGTGGTTTCGTTCCATTTCAAACAGCTGTTTGACGCTCGGCGTAACCTTGGCGCATTGCCATTCCGACATCCAATCCCAGAGCTTGAAGATTAATCACGGGGACTGTAGTCCTAAACGATAGCTGGGTATTATGGGTAGTGTAGTGTCTTCGGTCATCCTGAACTCGAAATGCGTACGTCTGTTTCCGGTTATTTTTATTTTGAAATTCAGTTCCTGACGGACGACAAAAAAGCCAGAGATTATAGAATTAAACAAATAAATAAAAAATAGGATAATTGTGTGTTATTGGTGAGTAAATAACAGTGTGTTATTTTGAAAAGATGAACAAATTAGAAGGAAAAAAAGATTTACATATATACAGATTTCAGTATCCTGAGGCTCTCAGCCCCATTTATTTTCCTCACAGACGGCAACAAAAGTCCGAAATTATACGATTTAAAATAAAAGCAATAATTGTGGCTTGATATTGAGTAAGAACATGCTTTTATGAACCACACAGCTTCCGGTCTTCCTATAACACGTAATGTCGTGAGACTACCAATAGAAATACATTGCTTTTAAAATCGTGCTGTGCGACATGAAAAAAAGGGGGAAATCGTGTTGGTGAACACGAAATGCCGTGAGACTGGGTTGCAAATCCTGCAGTGCCAGACGTGTCCCCCTGCTTAAGCCAGTACATGTCCAGGCCCATCTGAAATTTGCTAAAGAGCATTTAGATGATCCAGAAGAGGATTGGGAGAATGTCATATGGTCAGATGAAACCAAAATAGAACTTTTTGGTAAAAACTCAACGAGACGTGTTTGGAGGAGAAAGAATGCTGAGTTGCATCCAAAGAACACCATACCTACTGTGAAACATGGGGGTGGAAACATCATGCTTTGGGGCTGTTTTTCTGCAAAGGGACCAGGACGACTGATCCGTGTAAAGGAAAGAATGAATGGGGCCATGTATCGTGAGATTTTGAGTGATAACCTCCTTCCATCACCAAGGGCATTGAAGATGAAACGTGGCTGGGTCTTTCAGCATGACAATGATCCCAAACACACCGCACGGGCAACGAAGGAGTGGCTTCGTAAGAAGCATTTCAAGGTCCTGGAGTGGCCTAGCCAGTCTCCAGATCTCAACCCCATAGAAAATCTTTGGAGGGAGTTGAAAGTCCGTGTTGCCCAGCGACAGCCCCAAAACATCACTGCTCTAGAGGAGATCTGCATGGAGGAATGGGCCAAAATACCAGCAACAGTGTGTGAAAACCTTGTGAAGACTTACAGAAATCGTTTGACCTCTGTCATTGCCAACAAAGGGTATAACAAAGTATTGAGATGAACTTTTGTTATTGACCAAATACTTATTTTCCACCATAATTTGCAAATACATTCTTTAAAAATCAGACAATGTGATTTTCTGGATTTTTTTTTTCTCATTTTGTCTCATAGTTGAGGCATACCTAGGATGAAAATTACAGGCATCTCTCATCTTTTTAAGTGGGAGAACTTGCACAATTGGTGGCTGACTAAATACTTTTTTGCCCCACTGTAGATAAATGGGTTAGCACTGCAACTGCTGAAAAGTAAGCTCTTCACTTTTTATAGCTTCAGTTCATCGCAGATAAAGTTAAATAACCTACTTGTATTTAAGTTTATGTATTATTTCCTTAAATTACAGAAATGTAAGAACCTGTTCTACTTCGTCGGGTCCTGTGTGAACTGACAGAAAAGGTATTCAGATAGTTAACCTGTGTATGTGTTTTGAACAGGTGTCAGAATGTGCAGCGTGCCAGGCAGCTGCTCATCCTATCAAACAGGAAGTGGAATATACCCCAATAAAGGTAATAGTTTTTACCACATTCTCAAAATCAATGTCTGTTGTTGTATCACAAAACACGTTTACCTCACAGATATCACATCCATCTCTGCAGAGAATGTAGGAAGAAAGCTCCGACTGATTTAAGTCGAATTATTTTCCCTACACAAAATGCTCACAAACATTATATCCAGAATAAAATGTATAATTATTTTTTGTCCTTTTTTTCAAGGTTGAACATCCATTTTAGCTCATTGGCATGGACTTAATTGGCAAGTTAAAAACTACCAATAGTGGGCATGTTTATAATGCGTTATGGTAGACTACCTCACCAAATGGCCACAAGCCTATCCTCTGAAAACAAAAACAGCAACTGAGGTGACAGAATGTATTGTCAAGTTTTTCCATCAGTTTGATGTGCCAAAAAGAATACTGACTGACTAAGGAAAATAGTTTTTCAATGTGGTAATTTTTTATATGGTTTAAAAAAAAATTGCAAAAATATTGTGTTTTCATCTATATAAAACGTTATATAATGTTTTTTATATGTGCCAAGCTGGGGATTCAGATAAGTCTCTGTTCGCCCTATCACTCTCAAACAAATGGGCTGGTAGAGAAGATGAATGGCACCATACAAAGGTGAGGCAAATGCCAGTCAGACCATATATACAGTATATATATATATATTAGGGCCGGGACTTTCACGCGTTAATTAAGATTAATTAATTACACAAACATTAACGCGTTAAAAAAATTAACGCATTTTAATCGCACTTATTTTTGCCCTGCGGAACGTTTCTCACTGGATGAGTTTCAGGCGTACCGATTATACTGGAGCACCAACTAACGTTCATGACTTCAGACAACAACAAACCACAGTGAACAATAGTCAAACATGAACGAAGAAGCTGATGAGACCGCTTTGGTTGGCCCCGTGGATGGGAAATTTTGTTTTAAAAACGGACGGATGGAAGCGTCGATAAGAGAACGGTTGTATGCAAATTATGCAAAAAGGAATTCGCATATTACCGCAGCACATCAAGCCTCAAGTATCACCTCAATGCAAAACATATAGCAGCTAGCGTGGAAGCTAGCGTGGACGTTAGCCCGACTCCGAGCACAAGGACCCACACCATAGTTGCCCTCAGAAATCGGGAGCATTTCAAAATGCAAAATTGGGGAGGGGGGGGGGGGGGGGTGCTAGTGGATCGCCGGAGCTGTTAGATTAACATTAACATGCTTATTGTAGTTTTAAGTGCACTGCCTTGCGGCCTGTTGCACCGTCCTTGATGGAGCATATGTGTGGAATGGACCTGCATTTTACAGGAAAGGAGTGAGCAGAGTAGTTGTCGATTCTTTTATCTGTTTTCTGTGAATATCTGCCTCACCCTCTCAGACTTTGAGTTGCGCGCGCTACTAAAGAGGCGTGTTACCATGGAAACCAAACAATGGTGTAGCTGTATTAAAGTCAGAGTGGAAACAGTCGTGTGTAAATCTGATTTTGTCAGAAATCGGGAGAAATGCGGGAGAAATATGACCGCGGGAGGAAACCGGGAGAGGGCAATGAAATCGGGAGTCTCCCGCGAAAATTGGGAGGGTTGACAAGTATGACCCACACCCAACCCCCACTCAACCAGATGACTGGTTTCAGGGCCAGGATAACTAAGTCCACGTCTGAAAAAATAACCAGCTCACTGGATTGCACTCGACTGTTGACCACTTGGAGTGGTAGAAGATAAGGGGCTGCAAAAGGTACTACAGATTGCATCGTCTGACACAACATATGAGCTGCCATGCAGAAAGACAGTGACAAAAAGAATCCAGCAGCTTTATGACAATGAAAAGGAAGATAAAGAGAATTTATTGGAGAAAGCCGAATGTGTTGCCTTGACTGGGGATCATTGGACCTCGGTAAGCAATTCAAATTACCTCTGTGTGACGGCACACTTTATTGACATCTTCTCACTGTTCTCAGGTCAAATATTTATATGTGATTAAAAATGCGATTAATTAATTACAAAACCTCTAATTAACTAGATTAATTTTTTTAATCAAGTCCCGGCCCTAATATATATATATATACAGTGGGGGAAAACAAGTATTTAGTCAGCCACCAATTGTGCAAGTTCTCCCACTTAAAAAGATGAGAGGCCTGTAACTTTCATCCTAGGTATACCTCAACTATGAGAGACAAAATGAGAAAAAATATCCAGAAAATCACATCTGCAATAGGTAAGCAGCTTGGTGTGAAGAAATCAACTGTGGGAGCAATTATTAGAAAATGGAAGACATACAAGACCACTGATAATCTCCCTCGATCTGGGGCTCCACGCAAGATCTCACCCCGTGGGGTCAAAATGATCACAAGAACGGTGAGAAAAAATCCCAGAACCACACGGGGGGACCTAGTCAATGACCTGCAGAGAGCTGGGACCAAAGAAACAAAGGCTACCATCAGTAACACACTACGCCGCCAGGGACTCAAATCCTGCAGTGCCAGACGTGTCCCCCTGCTTAAGCCAGTACATGTCCAGGCACGTCTGAAGTTTGCTAGAGAGCATTTAGATGATCGAGAGGAGGATTGAGAGAATGTCATATTGGTCAGATGAAACCAAAATAGAACTTTTTGGTAAAAACTCAACTAGATGTGTTTGGAGGAGAAAGAATGCATCCAAAGAACACCATACCTACTGTGAAACATGGGGGTGGAAACATCATGCTTTAGGGCTGTTTTTTCTGCAAAGGGACCAGGGCGACTGATCCATGTAAAGGAAAGAATGAATGGGGCCATGTATCGTGAGATTTTGAGTGACAACCTCCTTCCATCAGCAAGGGCATTGAAGATGAAACGTGGCTGCGTCTTCAGCATGACAATGATCCCAAACACACCGCCCGGGCAACGAAGGAGTGGCTTCGTAAGAAGCATTTCAAGGTCCTGGAGTGGCCTAGCCAGTCTCCAGATCTCAACCCCATAGAAAATCTTTGGAGGGAGTTCAAAGTCCGTGTTGCCCAGCGACAGCCCCAAAACATCACTGCTCTAGAGGAGATCTGCATGGAGGAATGGGCCAAAATACCAGCAACAGTGTGTGAAAACCTTGTGAAGACAAGTACGCCAACACAAGTAGAATACGCCAACAAAGGGTATATAACAAAGTATTGAGATGGACTTTTGTTATTGACCAAATACTTATTTTCCACCATAATTTGCAAATAAATTCTTTAAAAATCAGACAGTGATTTTCTGGATTTTTTTTTTCTCATCTTGTCTCTCATAGTTGAGGTATACCTAGGATGAAAATGACAGGCCTCTCTCATCTTTTTAAGTGGGAGAACTTGCACAATTGGTGGCTGACTGAATACTTTTTTGCCCCAATGTACATACTGCATAGAGAGGCGAAGTCCCTCCCCTTCCGGTTGAGCTCCATGGGACCTTATTTAGGAAAAAGTATGTATTGAATTTAATGGAGAGAGAAAGATTATATTTCGATCCCGTTTGACTTGTGCCACGAATTACACATATGATGTTTGTTAATTTAAAAGATAATTTTACAAGTAAAAAAAAAAAATTCCTAAAACTTTGAAGTACAGATGTAGCGATTCATTTCAGACAGTTTGAAACGTGAGGGCCGTGATTGGTACGTGATCTGCCCTCGCTCAAGGGAAAACGTCCAGCTTGACTTGAGACCGCCCCCGTGATAGATAAATGTAATTATAATGAAGCCCGCTGCAATGGATCATTGATCCACCAGGGGGTGCAGTGGGGGTCCACACTGGAGCTCATGTGAAATAAAGTGAGATACAGTATGCTGGATGTACAGCGGAACTTTGTTAAGATCCATATGTCACGGATATCATACTACTGTGCTAAATAAGAGACATGTAATCATTTACAAAACATCACCATGTTGTTATTTAACCAAATAATTTTGTTATTCGAAAAAAACGAATGGGAGGAAATGCAGCCCGGCTCTCGATTTTTAATCCTAATTTAATCATCATCTTCACCACGATCATTTATGTTTATGTTCGCCGAATTGACATGAAATCACTGACACATATGAATATACTGTATTCAACTTCATTAAAACGTTATTAACGTGCCTAAACTCAGTAATTCACCAAAAATATGTATATCTTAATGGAGCTTCGTCGGTCGATCAGGATCCCAAAGTGTAGCGGAGGGATCCTCATCTGGATGAAGGGTGTTATTTTCCCCATAAGGAACAAGTCGCTGCAAATTATCCCGTTTATTACATGGCCACATTCTCAACAAAGTAACGACATGACTCCCAATATTAATTTAAATGCTTTTATGGATTTAGAAAAAAAAATTATTGATTTAAAAAATAGTTGTATGTATTGATTTAAATTGACATGCATCCGCTAAGAAAAATAGTCCGTTGTTACAGTTTTTTTAAACAGTCTGAATGAAACGGCAGCTCTCAGCTCTGTATTTACACAACTAATGGCCCATCAACCACAGCTCTCTCCCCCCCCTCCCCCCCTGATCTTTCTTCTCCAGCAGCTAAATTAACAGTAGGTTACTCTGAGTGACCATAGACTGTATGTGACAAGCTTACAGTTAGTGACGTAACAACACCATAAAAGCTGGTGGGTTGAAAGCAATACGGAAGGTAAAAATAACTAGAATAATTGTGATTTATTTATTGTGGCTTTTATGTTTTTAGGTATAAAATGTTATGTAATTCAGGCTTATAGTTCACCCTTCTCTAAAAGCCTTCAACAATGACAATATTCATTGTAATTTAATAAATCCTTCCAACACACATTGTAAAAAATAGCCTACTGTAAGTTAAGAAATCATTTCAATATGTACATCTTCTGATGTAACAACAATAACATTATAAATAGTAACATAGCTGAACATGGTATTGCACATTTAGCTTTGAGTGTTACTGACCTGAGATGTTTTTATTACATGAATTAAGGTGACTGAGGCTTTTTAACATACAGGGATGCAAACTCATCAGGTAGGAAAAAGGTGACAAGGATCCGAGCCCCCGGCTCCCCCACCCCACGGAATGACAGAGGATTTTAGCAGTCAGAACTAAAGCAGCAGTGTTAATAATAACAGAAAAGCCAAAGAGTCACATCTAATAGAAATATATAAAAGTATTTATTTTAAATTGTGTAGCAGTCAGTTTATAATTTTGGCAGCACTGTTGAGCATTTTGAAAATGTATTTTCGTACCTCTGTGCAAGGCTTAAGTCTTTTTATCTTTATAGCCACATGGTGTAAAGTAACTAAGTTCATAAACTCAACAAGTACTATACTTGGGCACAATTTTGAGATACTTGTACTTTATTTAAGTATTTCAATGTTTTGCTACTTTGTTCTTCTACTCCACTACAGTTCAGAGGTACATGGTGTACTTTGACTCCACTACATGTATTTAATACCTTTAGTTACTTCACAGATCTGGATTAATTAAGTGAAATATAATCAAGTGTTAAATCAGACTTTAGTTCCACCTGGAGTAAATCCACAAGCTACCCTGCAGTATACAAAGTCATTCAAACTAGCTGCACCTTTACCAGCTTTGAGAACACTTTCATGATCAATCATTATAAAACATATCATATATATTATTCTGAAATGGACCAATCTGCACAATGACTACTTTTACTGTCGCTACTTTCACTATATTTTGATGATAATACTTTTCTACTTTTACTTGAGGAACATTTTGAATGCAGGACTTTTACTGTAACAGAGTATTCCTACACTCTGGGACTATTACTTTTACTCAATTACAAGATCTATGTACTTCTACTTTTACTCAAGTACAAGACCTGAGTACTTCTACTTTTACTCTAGTACAAGACGTGAGTACTTCTACTTTTACTCTAGTACAAGATCTGTGTGCTTCTACTTTTACTCAAGTACAAGACCTGAGTGCTTCTACTTTTACTCTAGTACAAGATCTGTGTGCTTCTACTTTTACTCAAGTACAAGATTTGAGTACTTCTACTTTTACTCTAGTACAAGATCTGTGTGCTTCTACTTTTACTCAAGTACAAGATCTGAGTACTTCTACTTTTACTCAAGTACAAGACCTGAGTACTTCTACTTTTACTCAAGTACAAGATCTGAGTACTTCTACTTTTACTCAAGAACAATATATATATATATATATACTTATACCACCTCTGTTTATAGCCTATGAAAAAAACTATTAGAAATAGAAGGCTAAAGCTAACGTTAGCAGATAGTGACAATGTATGCTTGCTAGCTAGCTCAACGATTCCTTAAATAATATTGCCACAGAAAAACTTTTCAGTTCACATCACGCTCTGCCGCTCCGACAGGGAGCTCCGCTCTGAACACCTGAACGGCCCGTTCTAACAGCTGTTCACCAGCGGTCCAGTCTGTGCCACAGTGACTCCGGACGCACAGTTAATATTAACGAACGCACCCGTAGGTAATGTAGCTGCTGAAGCTAGACCATCATCTCGGAGCAGCAGAGCCTTATTATACATCCATGAGCAGAGCCGACAGGCAGGAAGACTCGAGCACACAGCTCGTACTTCATTATAATATATAAAAAAAGAACACCATGCGTGTCATGATGGCACATAACAGCTCACGGCCGCAGATTACTCCGGGTCCCAGCCCCCCCAATACCCCAAAAATATTTGTTTTGCAGATCTACATGAATCACACAAACGACTTATTTTGGATTCAAAACGGCGAATTTCTCCGAAAGGTGACAAGTTTGCATCACTGAACATAGACAGAGCACAACTGAAACATAACATCTGAGATGTAACAACATATTACACTTTTCGGGGATGCTTGGGATGTGAGGAGTGAGGGACACGGCTTAGAACGGTCGTGTCGCCTGGCAGGACAGGAGAGTGTGTGCACCAGTCTGCCTTGATCTATGAATTCCTGTCCGTGACACTCACTGCTGCCCACAGCTGTTTTATAGAAGGAAATTCCTTCACTTCATGAAAGTGTTTTAACCACACACACCTCTACACACACATGACGGGTGTTATTTTCCCCATAAGGAACAAGTCGCTGCAAATTATCCCTTTTATTACACAGCCACATTCTCAACAAAGTAACGACATGACTCCCAATATTAATTGAAATGCTTTTATGAATTTAGAAAATGTTTTTATTGATTTAAAAAATAGTTGTATGTATTGATTTAAAAAATATTTGTATGTATTGATTTAAATTGACATGCATCCGCTAAGAAAAATAGTCCGTTGTTACAGTTTTTTAAACAGTCTGAATGAAACGGCAGCTCTCGGCTGTGTATTTACACAACTAATGGCCCATCAACCACAGCTCTCTCCCCCCCTCCCCCCTTGATCTTTCTTCTCCAGCAGCTAAATTAACGGTAGGTTACTCTGAGTGACAAGCTTACAGTTAGACACAACACTGTAATTGCAAGTGACCCTCAGTTAGTTGACTTTTATGTTCAACTGCTAAATTCGTTACTGATAAAAAAAGAGCTTCTACTGTACCTAATTACCTTAACACTAGAACCGCCAGAGGTTTTTGTATAGGCCTACCTAAACCCGTCAAATCCCGCTATTAGAATGCAATTTTTAACAACATAGGGTGCTACATAACACACTTTCAGGAAAAGTCACGGACTGGGAGACTTTAATATTTTATTGAAAAAAAGTTACATTGCAAACACAAAACACACATCACACAAATTGACCCCATTGGCGGTTCTAGTGTTAAATAAACTCACTAATTAATGAAAACAGTTTCAATACGCATTATTCTTATTCTTATCATTCTTTATGAGCGCAGAAATAGTCTTAAAATCAGATCTGTTTTTTAAATGAAATCTGACGGCAGGCAGTTAGCTCTGATCACCTATGATAAATGCGCCGCACCTAATCGCTGGCCATTCAGCCACAGACACTGTTCGAAATGGGGGGGAGCTAGGGGGAGCTCCCCTGAAGGCTGACTTTGAGATAAATAGGGGGAGCCCAAAACAATCGTGCATATTTGTGTCACACAGATTAGAAATGTTGAGTTTCTGTAAATAACAGTTCTTGAAATAAATAATAGTTATTGTTCATTACAGTTTCTGAATATTTGTTTTATATTTGTGAATATGTCTGGGTGTTGCCATTTGTACGTGGCGGCGCTGCATTCTTACTTACGTTGCTATCGTTATGGCGGTGATGCCGGCGCGGTATTTGAAATGTTCATATTGATATTTTTTTTAACTCTGGCTGTGTAATAAAAAAATATGACAAAACGAAAACAGCCAAGCGTCACAGCTTTTGGATTCACAAGCAAAGAAGCGAAGGAGTCTAAAAATGACAACGTGAACGGAAAACAACCTTTAGTTGGCCGGCTGTAAGCGGCGTTAGGGTCGAGCTTGACAGCTCCAAACCGAGGGATAGGCCTGCCGATGCGGAGCCTGAAGAGGCTTCAACAACGGCCACATCCGCCGGCATAGTGACACCGTCTGTATTAGTTGAAGAGTGTTTTTATAGCAATTGATCGCATCCGCGCTGCTGCGCCAGTCAACAGAGCGTGCGTGTGACATATTTTGTAGCAGGATGTGCTCTGAAAAATAGGGCTCCCCGAAAGCAAATGGGTAATTCGAAAACTGACAGAGCTCCCTCTATACAAATCAAACTGTAGACGGTGTGAAAGCACCTATTGTTTTAAATAATGGTCGGAATGTGACCTGTGAGCCTTCTGAATTACCGTGGGACAGCACATTCTAAACTAAAATGTTCAATCAATAAAGTAACATCTTATCTTATCTTAATAATATCTTCATATTAATAATAAATCATACAGTATGTGTCCGAAAGGGAGCAGGATGAAGCAAACACAAAAATATACTGCATATTAAAGCAAACGATTGTAAAGGTTAAAGTATGAGCATAACAAATAAAGAAGTGTAATGTAAACATTTACATTATGATTATGTAATATATAAAGACTATATATTATTGAATTACAAGATTAGATATACTTTAGTTGATCTAAAATATTGATGTGTTCAAATGCTCTTCAAAACACAACTGAAAGTCCATGAAACTTGTCTTTCTGTATTTGTGAATGAAGCGCCATCTCCTGGTTAAAACCTGAAATTGAAAATCTGGCAACGCCCTCTTGGAAAATAGTGGGAGGGCTTAACATTCCTCTATACTGGTATTTGGCAGGTAGTAGGCAGGAAGCTGTAAGCTGGAGTCCGAAATTCAGTGCTACATCTGTAACACTTTTTTTGTGTGAAACCGCTCAACAAACTACATCTCCCGTCTCGCACCACACACCAAGACGGCCGTCACGTTGGCACATTTCACTTCTTTCTTTCAGAATGAGGCGAAAAGTATTAAAAGAGGTTAAAATCACTACAAGTCTGGCCATGTTGAGATACACACAAAAGGGGAGTTAGTCGGTTCCGTAAGAACCAGCATGCAGGACCGGGATTCTGGGATTTGTAGTCTTTCTAGTTGCATTTTTTTCATAGTCTTATATTTCAACAGTTTTACGACAAACTGTGACTTTTTTGACATTGACATTATTATTTAAGATTGACAAACATCATATGTGTAATTTGTGGCACAATTCAAACGGGATCGAAAGATAATCTTTCTCTCTCCATTGACTTCAATATAAACTTTTTCCGAAATAAGGTCCCTTGAGTCCCACCGGAAGGGGAGGGACTTCGCCTCTCTATTACAATTCATGAACTTTGACTGCAGTCCGGTGCCAGCCGTCAGCGATACGAGCCAGCCCGCTAATTTCCGGCCGTTCTGTGATTCTCCAGAACACACAAGTGCACACCGGGATAAGTCCCGATTCTCCAAACCACATTGACAGTGGCATTTCAATTGGTGCACTAAATGTAAATAAAGAAAAATCAGTTTTTCTAATTTACACCATTCACCAGCAGGGGGTTCTCAGCACCTCCAGCACCCTGGCTATGTCCACCAGAGTCCTGCACGGGTCTGATTTTCAAGACCTGCTCCCACCCCGTGCAATACCGAACCCGCCCCGCTACCCGCAGATGTTTGCCAATTAGTTCCGCAACCCGACCCGTCGGCACAAGATCCGCAACCCGACCCGAACCCGCATATATGAGCAGTGAAAACGTGCAATTAACACACGCAGTTGCGTATTTGTCTCAAAAAGAGTGTTGGTTATTTTCTCCATCTAGGATGTCGCCAAAAGCCTCCCAGACGTTGGATTTCGCTCTTGAGGAAGTGTTATTTAAAATGCAGTATTCTCCCCTAGAGAGCTTCACCTCAGCCATTTCGAATGTGGCGCGCTCAGCAGCAGATTGATGTGCTGCAGAGGTAATGATTATGCACGGTCCCGCGGGGGAGAGGTCTGAGGATTTAAACATTAAACTAAATTATTATTATTTTAATATATTTATTATGCAACACCCACGATCCGACCCGCATCATCTTTGTTTTACACAGAACCGAACCCAGAAAAAAGCGTTTGAAAAAATACCACCCACAAATCACTTTTTTTGCGGGTCGCCCGTCGGGTATACCCTGACCCGATGCAGGACTCTGATGTCCACTGCTATCAAGTGTTCCGCTTCCAGGATGAACGCAGATTGCTCCAACTTCCATGACAGCAGATGGTCAATCAATACTTGGGTGTAATGATTGACCATCTGCTGTCATGGAAGGATCACTTTGAATATATGTGCAAAAGGACAAAACAAAGAATTTATTTTATCCGCCGTCTTAGGTCTTTTGAGGCGAGCAGAGACATTCTTCTGTTGTTCTTTACATCTGTGATCATGTCCCTTCTACAGTACTGCAATACTACTTAGTACAAATGTTTGTCAGCAGCTTTAAAAATCAAAACTGCTCCACCTGTTAAAAATCTGATCAAAGATTGCTGGTCAACCCTGTCAGAGACTCTATGACTCAGCCTCATCATAACAACCTAGAGAGGATGTCCAACAACATCATCTCTGACCCAAACCATGTTCTGAACAGTGAATATGAACTGCTACCATCTAATCGGAGATACAGGGTCCCACGATTCAATAAAGTCAGACTGAAGCACTCCTTCGTGCATCAGTCAATCCTCACAGTAAATACAGAGCTAAATCCCAGGTCAAATGCACGCTAAAGGCTCTTTGAGCAGCTTTTCTCTCACTGATTGTGCTGTTATGTTAAATGTTTGTTGTTTGTGTTTCATGTATTTGTGTCTGGATATTTGTCTGTTGATGTTGGACATGGAGCTGCTGTGACGCAAGTCAAATTTCAGAGTTGGTCTGACAAATAAAGTAATATCGTATCGTAACTCCACACGCGGTCTGGCAGAGTCCAGGCGTGGGTTCAGTTTTGAAACTTTACCGTTGAAACTCAATAAATATGAGTTATTCTAAGTTAGTATTTCTCTGTAGTTGAGTCAACGGAGATTTATTTTTTCAAAATTATTAGATTTGTAATTAACATTTGTTTTGGTATTTTTCAGTTTGACCGACTTAATAAAATGAGTAGTAAACTTGGGTGTCTTGTTTGATTTTAAATAAACAAAGTATTGGCTTTCAGAATATGAAACTGTTATTGCCAAAATCTCATGATAAATACATTTTTAAAGCTTGTAAGGGAAGAAGAGGCACCACTCAATTCACACCTTGCTCTTCCGCAGCACCGCTCCCCCTCCCTCTGCTGAAGTTATGAAGTAAAGGCGTATAATAATCATAGTTATTACATGGCTTAGTTGAATACTCGATTCTGATTGGTCAATTCAGAACACGTGACACGTTGTTAATACCAAACAGACAGACCGCTGTCAAGCACTTATTGATCATTGTTAAGGACGCTCACATCTGCACAAACAACTCAGTTTGATTTAACTGTATACAGTTTGGCTGAAAAGCAAACTGCATGCAGTTCATGCCTTCATGCCGATCTAGATCCCTCCGCTTCGCGTCGGGCTCCTGATCAGCCTGTCGGTGTTCTTTTCCCCATAATGACCGCGCCGCAGCACATTATCCCTTACATAACACGGCAGGGTCCGGGACAGTTTGTTTTCATCTGTTTTCAAATAAACAAAGTATTGGCTTTCAGAATATTAAACTTGTTTTGGCCGATTCAGATGATAAATACAACTTTGAAGCTTGTAACGGCATAATTACAAGCGGAAAACGGAGTCATTTAACGTCACTACAGGCATAACAACAGCCGGTGTTTCTTGTGAGTGTTTCCCCGGTACACAAACACAAACGCAAAAATACACAAACACACACTTGCGAGCTTCCCCCAGACCAGTAATACAAACGAGAATGTGTCTTCGGGTCAATGTGACTGATTTCGATAGAGCAAGTCACATTTGGTTTAGGCACGAAACATACTACCAGTGGAAATACATTGCTTTCAAAATCGCTCTGTGTCGAATCAATAGATTATATTTCGTGACTATAACACAAAATGCCGTGAGACTGGGTTGAATTACAACAGTGAGTGCTTCATCCTCTGAACACCACAGGATGGCGACTGTAACGCACATATTAACATAGGTACGCTCCTCTGAAATGATTGGCCCCTGCAATTATTATTATCCCTCATCGAGTTCGCTATTCAGCTTGCTAATGTTAGCTTAAAAAAACTTAACATGCAACGTTAGCCTAATCTAAAATGCTCTACTGCGGCGTACCTTTCATGTGGCTCGTCAGCACAGACCCTCCCATCGTTATTTGTTACAAACTTTGCAGGAGGCTACTCGTGGGCTTGACCCCATGGATGTATACTGTAATAAGAACAGGAACAATGCTTGGCTTGTGTTTGTCTTCTGCTAGCCAACGCTCATTGAAACTGCAACCTCCTGGGCTGGCATACTGTCATCTATCACTCTCGTCAGAATGCCCAGGTCACACGTAACAAAAACACTTGCAGGTCACGCGCATAGCGCAGGAAGGCTGGAGCGGAGTTGTTTTATGTAAAAGCGAAGCAATTAAGCGCGCTCCGGCTTCTTTATTTTCTTTTCATCTAAAAAGTCAAGTAAAGCATTTACAATTTCAAGCACTTTTCGAACCTTGAAAACACCTCGTACAATTTTAAGCATTTTCAAGGATTTCCAGCACCCGTGGGAACCCTGATGGAAGCTCCATCAGTGCCAGCTCCATCAGCGCCAGCGTCACCTGCTGCCCAATCAGTGCCAGCCTCACCTGCTACCCCATCGGCCCCATCAGCGCCAGCCTCACCTGCTACCCCATCGGCCCCATCAGTGCCAGCCTCACCTGCTCCAATAAATACTCTAACTGACAAATGTAGGTGTTTTGATATTGAGTGTTACTTTTGAATAGTAAACATGAACTAAATCTTTAACTATATCATGGTTGGTTGCTATAGCATGGGCTGGGAAGGATGTACACGTCCTCCTTTCAAAAATAGGGCCATACAAACTGTTATGTTGGGATACTACAAACACTGGTCCAAACAAGGAGCTGGAGAGTGAGGTATTGCTTTTTTATATTTTATATAATTCCGTTCCCTAATGGGCAATATTTTTTTTAATGAAAGTCACAAAACATTGTATTAGTTTTATTGACTTCAATAATAAAAGGAAATTCAGTGACGTTACAACAATGTCGCTGATAGTAGTACAGTAAACATGCCTGTTTTTAATAAATTGTGATAATTTCTCTCATAGGTGATCAATGCCTACCTTACACTCATTGTAAGAAAATATAACCAGTGCAATGACGGTCAAGCAGCTGTTATTGACAGCTACGCTATGACCGCCATCTGGAAACAGACATTTGGAAGAATCCGGGTATGTACATGATTGGAATGACTTCGCATTTTGTAAATGTTGCAAATGTGCGTTTTTCAACAGGGATGTAATACTTTAGCAACTATACTCAGGTTGATCCAATGGCACACACAGTCATCGTGGGAATTGTTAATGAGAGCCATCCCTGGATGTTGGTGGTGAGAATAGGAGCATATTTTAAGCTCCAATCTGTATCTATAGTGCTGTATACACCCTATATAATTAGCCATTTTCAAGATAACCTGGCCACACATATTATGAATAACATCTAAACAATACCCTACATTGTTCCTGCCTAATGCATGTTGCATTTCCATGTGAATAATAAAAGGTAATGTACCCCCATGAGAAGAAAACCCTCTTCTTGGATCCACTTAGGCAAAATGAAGGTGTGCCTGGAGTCTACAAGGTACATTTCCCACAGTGCCTGTAAACCGGAGGAGAACGCTGGCAATTCTCCTCCTACTTGAACGCTTATGGAGGGATAGGGTCTGCAAAATTAGTTTATTTTGGGGATGGGCCGGATGCTCTGACCGTTCCACTTCCTGCCCGGCGCCTCTGCAACGCCTCGCGTCGAAAATAGACTTGCATCCTATTTTGATCGGAGCCCAGCGCCGAGACGCTTCTGAGCCGTAACGCGGCACGTCTGGTGGAATAGCAGAATACCTGAACATCACTATGGTTTAACCAAATGACGGAGATATTCACAGAACTGCCACTGTTTTTGTTTAAATGTAAAACTGAGTGCAATACACTGTTACAACAATGACATTACCAGTTTGTTTACATTGATTTAACTTTCAAATATGTGATTTGAATATCAATCCTTTCTAAATATTTCAGTTTTTTCAGTATGGACTTTCAAAACAGAAATTGAGTTCCTGCCTCCCCATATCTCACCCTTACTGATGAATGGTTTTAGTTACCAATAAGGCAAACTGTAAGGAATGAAGAAGCAGTGTCTTAGGGGTATGTATATAAAAATGTTCTTCATTGTTCAAGACAAGATTACAAGGATATTTAGCTTTTTTCTGGATGTAAAAGGGTTGGGCTTAGTTGTTTGCAGGTATTGTGCTCAAATCTTAATTATGATTTCAATAAAAGAATGTGGATCCAGAGACCAATGACTTCTTCCAAGTATGCCAGTCTTTTCCAAATACCAACCTCAAGGTAGCTTATCAAGCTCCACATTTGTGGAATCAGCTTCCAGTTTGTGTTCGGGACAGCCTATCCGTTTTTAAGAGTACGCTTAAGACCTTCCTTTTTGATAAAGCTTATAGTGATAAAATAATCTAATAAGAGTGCATTGACGTAGATACATTGTGCCTCTTCACCTATACATTTTAGTTCTTACTCTTTCACTTAAATGTAAAACTTTATCCAAACCTTTCCCCTCTATGACCTCTTGAGGTTTATTAGAGGGTAACAGCTTGCAGAGAACACCTAGCCCGGCCGGGGAGTGTGGAATGTAGTCACTGACCCACTCCTACCTCTTACAAATTCAGGTTCCAATGGGGACCTTTTTCCCTGTGTGTGCCTCTCCACCTCTGTTTCCTACTTCTTACTTGCTACCCTTTCCCTCAACCTATCCTAAGGGAGTGCATGTATGTAGACGCGTTAGTTTAGCTGCTATAGGCTTGGACTGCTGGGGGGGGGCACCTTACTCCGTCTTTCTGGCTGTTTGTACCTGTGTACTCTCATGTTCCGATTAACTCAGTTTCCCCCAAATCTCTTTGTTTGTGTCCATATATGCCGGGATCCTGAGTTGACGCTAATCCTGTTGCTGTGGTCGTGTGTCCTGGATCCTCTATCCTGAGCAATGGATCTGAGTCCTGGACTTTGAGTCGTGGCTGAACCTGTCTCTGCGGTCCTGCCAGACTCTCACCATACTACTTCCCTGATGGCTCCCACAAGATTGCTGAAATCCTTGTGGATTCATCTTCTTATTATAGACACATGCATTTCCAAACATTTGGACTACCTATGTTGTAAATGTATTATCTTTTCGATTTACACACGGCATCTATTGCACGTTTGTCCGTCCTGGGAGAGGGATCCCTCCTCTGTTGCTCTCCCTGAGGTTTCTCCCATTTTCCCCTTTAAACAGTGGGGTTTTCTCTGGAAGTTCAGTTTTAGGGGTGCTAGTGGAGTATGAAGCCCTCTGTATTGCGAAATGTCAACGGGGGGGGGGGGGGTGGTGCGCGCCCTTGCCTCGCAACAGGAAGCGCATGAAGCAGACCCTTCACTCGTCTTACCAGTTCTTATGCAACTCGCAAATATCTCTCTCTTCTCTATCTCTCTCTTCTCTCATGTCTCTCTGTCTCTCTCAATGTTGGTACGCAAATGCGCTTTTTCCAAATGATCCGGTGCTCCTTCTTTGGCGGTGGGTGCGCATGCGCACCTGCGCACCAGTTATGTGCAGCCCTGTATATAAATAAACATTGATTGATTGATTGACTGTGTCTTGTAAAAAATGCAGAATGTAAAATACTGGATTTCTTTTGCAGGAATTTCCGACGAATCTCCAAGGAGCAGACATTAGCAGGTTCTTAATATATCTCCTAAAATGTGTGATCGCCTCTCATCTACTCGCACTCAAGCCTACCCAGTGCACAGCGTAGTTATCTCTACTCTGTCCTGGCTCTTTAACGATGGCAATATTTTCGGCTAACCCCTAGATTCCACCAGGTCCGTCTGCTTCGCGTTACGGCCGCGTTACGGCTGCGCCGTGTTACGGCTGAGGATCGCGGCCACTCTAGTCAATGGGTGCTATTCCACCAGACGCGCCGCGTCTTACGGCTCAGAAGCGTCTCGCCGCTGGGCTCCTCTCGAAATAGGATTGAAGTCTATTTTTCGACGCGAGGAGTTGCTGAGGCGGCGGGCAGGAAGTGGACCGGTGACATCATCCGGCCCAAATAAACTAATTTGTAGACCCTATCCCTCCGTAGTCTTTCAAGTAGGAGGAGAAATGCCAGCGTTCTCCTCCGGTTTACAGGAATTGTGTAAATTATATATATATATAGAATAATTCTGATGATGAATGCATTTTTTTACCACTAAAATACAGCAACACATCTTTGATTCATGTCGTTGTTTATAACTTGAATATTACAAGTATTATTAACTTTGTCTGTACAAAGTAGCCTGTCCAGGAAATATGCCCAAATCAACAAAAACTGTGAGCCGGCAGGCAAGACGCTCCGCTTCTGAAACGCGCCCGGTAGGGTATGACGCCGGAGGAGGCCGGACCAAAACCGTGGCGCAGCCGTAACGCGACGCAGACAGACCCGGTGGAATCTAGGGGTAAACCTTTCAAAAGGGTCCGTGCTAATTGGCTTGAGCTTGCAGCTTATAGCTTGAGGGAATGTGTGATTCTTCTATTAAGATGCCTCACAGAGCGAGGAACTGTACACTCTTATTCAGCGTATATTACTATATTACTTTTATTAAAAATAAGATATAAATGTAACACATCTGTACAAGACCAACCCCTTCATTGTCAGTAAATACAAAAATAAAAGGTGCTAAAATATCTGCATTCCAAAGCTTGCATGTGTTTCAGCAAATGAGCCATCTGGCTCTCTGCTATAATAAGCCTATCCATTTTTACCGTAGTGAGGGGGTCAATGACAGGAATATGTAAGCTGTGCCAGAGGGTCATGGTGTTGAATCTCACTGCTCAACAATAGAAGCCAAGGAAAGTCACAGTTTATTTAACGGCCATTTAAATAGAGGGAACGGTACACTTTTGCATCAATTTGAAAAAACCTTCTTTAAATCTGGTCACCTCACCATTTATATTATATTATTGCTATTTTACTCCAATGCAATATTTGTTGCTTACTTCATTTTATGGGATTGACAGCATTAATATTGAGTAAGCAAAACTCATGTTATTAAGACACTGTTGAGCAAAGCCACAGGAGACTGTGTTATCAATTGGATTGTTAAGTTAAGAGCCCTTAAAAGTGACGTTGAACGATAAAATCAGTTAATCACATTGATAACGTGTCCTTTTTCCAATGAGCCTGAACATGTTTTATGAGCCATCAGAGAGTTCTAGTAGTGGTTATTTCACAACTTTCACAAGGGGGTTAAATAACAGTACTGTATAAGCAATTTGAAAGTAAAACATTCCAATTCCTACATTTCTGACAAATAAAAATACACCCTAGAGCATTTTAGATGATATTTTATACAAAGCTGAAAAGTCATTCTGATTAAAAAAGGACTAAGAAAATGCATGTTCAATATAACATGTTCATATTCCGATTAACCTGAGCATAATGTGAATTATAAATGAGCTACCAGAGATGCAGGATGAAATATTAAAAGGAGGCTTGGCTGGGTTTATCTTACTGCAATTAAAATCAAATGTTTACTCAGTATTTAATCGACATGTCCACTATGGATATATGATCATGTCCAAATGTTATGGAGTGTATATTTTACTTATGGGCAAATTGCAGTTGACTGTATTATCTGCGATAAATGGATAAAAAATATGTACAACTAAAAAGTAAAGTGCAATATTGTTATTGAATGGTTTAAATAATGGTTTTAATCTGCTTTCTTTAAATCTGCTTTTAATAAAAGTATGCTCAGCAGTAAGGAAATCTGCAAGCACGTCCATTTTGTATGAATAATACATGTCATATATTCTTCAGCATTGAAATAGGGTTTTACAGTCAGTTCATATTTTAGGGGGAATGTTAGCACTAATTCAATAAAGTAATTGAGATATTATTTCGTTGACAGTTTGGGCATTTTAAATAGGACAGAAAACTTGAGTAGAATACCGAAAAAGACGAGCATATACTGTGGTGGAGAATATTACAAGGAGAATCTGGAACTGATACAGTTAGTGAGCATTTCGGATGTTTGACAGTAAATCCAGAGCAGCTTCTGCCAGCATCAGTCATTGGACTGGCAGTATGACTTTGCTTTGATTTCTACTGATATTATATGGCAGGTCTTGCATCTAAATAGATTCTGGGGTAACGTTTATGGTTTTAATAGTACACTTTTTGGCATGTTGCCTTTGAAAGAGGATAGTGTAGAAATTGGAGAGAGTGAGAGAGGGCTACCACATGCAACAGAGGTACCACAGCCGGATAGAACCCGAGACTCTGCGGATTTACCGCATGTGCTCTAACCACTAACAAAGCAATTCAAGTTTATGGATTTTAATGGAGAGTGTGGTGGAGCAGTTATGATGTAGTGAGGTTTTGGGCTGTTGAGGCAGGTACAATTTGATCGTCAAGTCATTTGAAATGAGGCCAGGGAAAGTCAAAAGTGATTTGAGATAAGCCAGTTTAAAGTCATTTTAAATAAATCAAGCCTTAAGTCATAGGATAGGAAATAAGAAATATGTCCAATTCAGGTCTATAGTCAATAACATGAAATCCAAGTCAAACCCAAAGTCATAGTGATTTGTTCAGATTAAGTGACAAGACATCCGAGATAAGATCAAGTCAAGTCTTAAGGTGAGATAAGTCCCAAGAAATGTGTTAGTTGTTTGAGAGAAATCTCAGTCCAGTATTGTGTTATCCAATAAAAAATAAAAGCAAGTCTCGAATGAATTCAAGATAAGTCCAAGTCGTCTCTCAGGTCAATCAAGTTATCGCTGCTCGATATCCAATAAAAATTAAAAGCATGTGTCAAGGTATTCCAGATAAGTCTACGTCAAGTATCTTCTCATCCAAAAATATGTTTAATTTAGGTTTAAGTTATACTAAAAGTCATTATTGATTTGCTCAGTTCAAATGTTCCATAACAAGATCATGTAAAGTCTCAAGTTATCCAAGTTCCTAGCCAAGACTTAAGTTGTTTGGAATATGTTGAGCAAGTCTCCAAGTATCCAAGCTAAGTACAAGTTAGGTCTAAGGTCAAAGGCAATATGTAAAATTATCAAGATGATTCAAACCTCAAATCATTAGTGACATTTTCCGGTTATGTTTTGGGTCAAATCTCAAGGTATCGAAGATGAGTCCAAAGACAAGGTTCAAGTGATTTGAAATATGTCAAAGTTAAAGGTGACCTATCATGCAAAATGCACTTTTGTACGTCTTTTATACATGAATATGTGTCCCCGGTGTTCCAGGGAACTCACCAAGTGTCAGAAAACACAACCCTCTCTATTTTCCTCCATACCCAAATCTCTAAAAAAGGGGCTGCAACGGATCTGATACAGACTGATCCAGATTTGAACACTTCTATGACGTCACAGAAGTGGTGTTACGGCTATTGGGCCAACTCCACCAATCAGGAGGAGACAGCCACGGACGGACAAGCGCTGGAGACGCTGTAGTACATATGCCAGGCCTGTAGATGGTGCTGTTCTCACAGAATCAGCCCATGCAAAGACAGTGTTAAATTGAGCAATGGCTAAAATACATGATGTTTGGTATTTTGACAAATAAAAAGTATAGGTATGGTCCTACACTATATATATATATATACTACATGATAGGTCCACTTTAAGTTGCTTTGTTATCCAGGATACAGCATCCATGTCTCAAGGGGTTCCAGATAAGTTTGAGATAAGAACAAGTTTTGTTAAAGGACCAGCGTAAAGGATTTAGAGGTATCTGGAAGTGAAGTTGGAGCTAAAACATGTAACATGCAAAAAATAAATGAACAATAAAAGCTATTAATGCCAGGCAATGCAAGCGCTAGCCTCTAAAGGTACTGTATAGTAGGCTTCTACTGTTTACTATCCATGATACTTGTTGAGGATTCATTATGTTGGACGTGAACAATGACAGATAGTACTGTCCCATCAAAGGCTACCTTGTCACCCTTGGAAAGGTAAGCTCTTTATCTTCTAATGACTCAATTTCTGAACCCCTTTTCTTCCAGCAAGGAGGTGTGCAGACATCATATCGTGAATTATTACTTGCATGACTGTTGACATCTTCACAAAACTGGGGGCGTGGTGGGATTCAGGCAGTAGCAGTGCTGGTGGGAAATCAGAAGATGACATGATCAAAGTTAACCTTTAATATTATGGCACAGGGGAGAGTATTTTGTCCAGAGCTGAAAGGCATTGTAAGTTACTATCGTTATATTTCACGGGTTTTGCTGAATCATTGACTCTGTGAGTAACAGCCACATAAAAAATGTATAACTTTCTTTGGGAGGCAGAAGTGAGGACTCTGTGAAAGATACATGGCGACACAGCAAGGAAAATTTCACTGAGGTTTGGAATGGAAATACAGCCGGACATCGGTTCACAGGCGCTCAGGGATAAAGGCAAACCAACCTTTCATGCAACAGCTACGTTTTCACAAGCAATCTCGCATCACGTTCCTGAGAAGCATCTTAAATTATTTGCTGAGGAGATGGGAAGTGAAGGAGACATCATTGTAAAAGGCTGCCTTAACTCAAAATATCCATTATAATGGAAAAGCGTGGAGGGGAGGAATCTTTTTAACATGATAAATGCTCCCTTGGCAATGGAACATAATTTAGAAATCATTTAGTCTTCAACAATATTCCTGTGGGGGCTGAGATAATTGCATACGGGAAATACATCAGTTCATTTGAAATCTATAAATAAACATTGCTATTTAGCTAAGACAGAGGGGAAAAACTGCTTCCCACATGACTAGACTATAATAAACAAAGAAAATATGGTTAAAGCAAACACACTGATTTAGCTGTGCAACTGTGCAGAGCAGATCCTGATATGAAAACATGTCCTTATAGGTTACATTTGATAGCTAAATAATAATGGTTGACAGGGCCTTAGTTTTACTTTGAAATGGCACCTTTGGAGCACAGAGCGAATATATGTCTATATGTACCCTTAGCAAAATTGAGCAAGTTGAATTGGTTTGACATGAAGAGCTGGTTGCTCTTATTTATCTTTCAATCACTAAATGTTGCTCTTTTAAAGCACTTTTCTAAAAAGCGAGATGTGGTTCTCTGCCCAAGAGAGAAAAAGTTCACAAATGCTCGTAAAATGGCTGAAATTTGGTTTTAATCTTTCAGCTTCGGTTCAATGTTCATAGCATTTTGTGTCAGAGTCATTGAGCAGAGTGTCACATTTAATGGACGCAATTTTCGAATAATAGTCCACTTGTAACTTTAAAAAGGCGCCTCAGGAGTGAACTATTATATTTTGTATGACAGAAAGTTTTGGACTGAGGCAGGTTTGTGTGACTGACCGTCAAGAAGAGGTAATGTTTAATTCCAAAATTTCATTTTCCAGGAAGGCTTTTTAATTATAGTGTTTGGCAAACCATTTCACACAGCCTCCCACTGCCAGGCTTTAACACGCAATACAAAAGCTTTAAGATGTGAAAGCTCTATTTAGCTACAACTATATGTGACTCGAACTAACTGCTGTTTTTGTATTACACCTAGCATCAAAAAGCTTTCAATCTACTTCCAAAGGCCTGAAGATAACAATGCCTTTAGGTTTTAGATGAGAGAAAGGCAAGGCAAGTTTATTTATATAACACCTTTCAACACAAGGAAATTCAAGGTGCTTTACAAGACATTAAGAGCATTACAAATAGTGCAGCAGAAACATAAAATGGCATTTAAAAAAAACAGGGTAATACAATACTTGGAAGTAATGAAGCTCAGCTCAGTGCAAGTTCAAGCAGGAAGACCTATCACTTCGTATTGCACGTCATGGCAATACTCGCTCCCTTCACTAAATGAGAGGGAGCACCACTTCTCAGCTAACCTATCACTTCCCTCCATTCACAAGCCTAATTATCGCACCTGTTAATCCCTCTATATATGCTCTCCCCTTTTCCATCAGCTGTCTTCCAGGTGTCAACGCGCAAGCAGCAGCAGGGCTTCGTCCCAGCTCCAGGTTTATATATTCATCAGCTCCGCAATCTTGCGGATTAAGCTACAGGCGGCGTTCCCCAGTTGGCTAGTGGTTCTAGCCGGCCACCCCGCAAACCCGGACGCGGAAGGAAAAGACAAGGACATCGGGCTCCACGAAAGTTCCTCCGGTTAATGGGAATGGGCTACTTCAGGCAAACAATTGACGCACGCCTTCAGTCTCTGGGCATCACTGGCATCAGGGCCGCCCAAATGCGGCGCTTCCGGCCTTCATGCGGAACGGGCCGTCATCGCTTGCGAAGCTTCACCCACTTCCGGCTTCAACCACAAACCCTCTTGCAGGCAGGCAGGGCTCAAGCTACATCTCATCGAAGCTACTTCTCCTCCCGGCTCAGTAGCAGTACTGGTCACTAAGTGCGTCTTAGGTGGCAAGCAGGTAGTGATGGTGAGATGAAGCCTTATGAAGCTTTGAAGCTTTCCAGCAATTGGTTCGCAAAGGGTTCATCTCATGAGGCTTCATCATGGGCTTCATTTGAACACAAACCCCCTGTTGGTCAAAGCATGTAAAACAGGCAGATTGGAAATCTCAACAGTGTGCTCTATCTCAGTGGTTCCCAACCGGTGTGCCGCGGCACACTGGGGTGCCGCGAGCACTGTCCAAGTGTGCCGCAAAAAAACGTATTTTTATGTTTCACATTTTTTTCTCAGTTAATAAACTTCACTTCATATACACTTTATTTTTATTACATGTACAATGGAGTTCATAAGCTAATAAAACATATATTGCTCAGATTTAGAAATATTAAACAGCTTCTCATGATTTACGTCAGCCTTCATTGTTTACGGTGTTCAGAGCAGCTTTTTATCCTCGCGCCAAATAATTTCAAGATGGATCGTTACGTAGTGACAATAAATAAAGAAGCACCCCAGCCCTAAACAACACAGGCAGGGATGACAGAACATGATGGAACAGCAGTGCAAAAGAAGTCTAAAAGCAGACAGTACAGCGAAAGCTACCTTCGGTATGGTTTCTCCTGGACTGGGGATAAAGACTGCCCGACGCCAGAATGCCTAATCTGCAGAGAAAAATTATCCAACGAAGGAATGGTGCCAAGTAAACTAGCAAGACACTTTAGCACAAAACATCCTTCTTATAATTCCAAGGACATTGAGTATTTCCAGAGACTGAAATCACAAAATGAGAAGCAGAGTCAACGTATGCTTTCGTCTCTACGTGTCTCTGACAAAGCACAAGAGGCCAGCTATTTGGTTGCTGAGTTAATCGCCAAGGCAAAAAAGGCCAGCACTATCGCGGAAAACCTCATTCTACCGGCATGTAAGGAAATTGTCAGGGTAATGATAGGGCCAGATGCTACTAAAGAAATCGATAAAATTCCATTATCCAACAATAAAATCAAACGTTGCATCGATGACATGTCAGTAGACATAGAAACGGTCCTAACTGAAAAAATACAGAGAAGTGGCAAATTCGCTCTGCAAGTTGATGATTCAACAGACATAAGTGGCCACTGTCAACTCATTGCCAACGTGAGATATGTTGACGGAGAATCCATTGAGGAGAACTTCTTTTTTTGCAAAGAGTTACACACACATGCAACCGGAGAGGAAATGTACAAGACGACAGCTGATTACCTGACAGAACAGGGTCTAAACTAGGGGATGTGCCACAGCATTTGCACCGACGGGGCTGCTTCAATGACGGGGAGGGTGAAAGGCTTTGTAAATAAAGTGAGACAGGTAAATCCCGATGTACAGATAACCCACTGCATGTTACACCGAGAAGCCCTTGTCGCCAAAGCTATGCCACCAGACCTCACTGCAGTATTAGAACAAGCTGTGAAAATAGTGAACTACATCAAGTCCCGTCCGCTGAAGTCGCGGTTGTTCAGCACATTGCGCAATGAGATTGGGGCTGAGCACCATGGCCTTTTACTGCACACGGAGGTCCGCTGGCTGTCACGGGGCAAGGTGCTGTCCCGTGTCTACGAGCTCCGCGACGAACTTGTTGCATTTGCAAATGAGCATGACTTACCCTACAAAGAACACATGGATGATGAATCGTGGTGGGTTAAGCTTGCATATCTGGCAGATATTTTTAGCCACCTCAATGACCTCAACATCAGAATGCAAGGGAAGAATGAGAATATCCTGACAGCCACAGACAAACTCAATGGTTTCCGATCCAAGTTAAGACTGTGACAAAATAAAGTCTTCAAGAAAAACATTGAAATGTTTCCGCTGACATTCAGTGACCCAGCGCACAAGACAGCATTTTTTCTACAAGTTGTAGCTGCTCACCTGAGAGTGCTGGAGGAGAGGTTTGAGTCATATTTCCCTCCTATGAATGAACACTTCGATCGGCTCCGGGATCCGTTTAATCCTCTGTCATTAATATCAGCCACAAGTTTAAACAGCAGAGCTCAGGATGAACTCGCAGAGCTATCTATGGACCGCTCCCTGAAACTGAAGCACGGGGAACTACGTCTGGATATATTTTGGCTGCTTGTGGGACACGAGTATCCATCCCTCTCAGAGAGTGCCATCAAGGTGCTTTTACAGTTTCCAACCTCCTACTTGTGCGAGCTGGCGTTTTCTTCACTCGCATATGTCGAAAACAAGACCCGGACCCGGCTGTCAGTGGAGCAGGACCTCTGCGTTGCGCTGTCTACTATCCCCCCACGCATCAAGAGACTGCTTACAAAAGCAGGCACAAGTGTCGCACTAGCACCGTGTAACGGTCTGAGAAATGTTTATGTTTGGATGTTAATTTGTGTGCCTTTCTTATAAATGTATGATTTATGATTTTGTCAATCAGTATTAACTGGATAGCGAAATGCAGAATGTTTCATATTTGGGATGTGGTTGATGAGTCATGACCACAGGTCAGAGGGCATTGTTTCATCCCTCCAATTCTATTAAGTTATTATTTAATCTAAGTGATCATAGGCCTGCCTCTTTTGAAGTCCAAATGTAAAATAATAACTGTATTGATATGTATTCGTGTTTTTACACAGGTAGGCCTACTATTTTCAGCCAAAACAAAAGAGCCTACTTAGTAGGCTTGTTTATAATATTGAATTCATCATAGAAATTGTGTTGACATTTTTAGTCTGGTTCTTGTTATTATGTGTGAATACATTATTTGTTCTATAAAATGTTCTATTCAATTAAATACACATTTGAAAACCAATTTATGGTTTTTAGTTTAAGTTCTGAAGTGGTTTTTAAATCTACAAAAAGTTGGGGTGCCTTGGGGTCGAGAAATATTTTCAGGGGTGCCTTGTTAAAAAAAACGTTGGGAACCACTGCTCTATCTCATACCGAGTTCCCAATGAGTAAAGCCTTAGAATAACTCTAAACAACGAACATAAAATCCTATTTTCACGTTAACAATATTGTTTTCATTCCAGTTGAACGATTGCGATTGAAAAGCCTATAGGAGGCTGGTAAACATTGCAAAGAGGGATTCATATTCCTTAATATTATTCATAAACTTAACCATGTTGTAGTCTGAGAAGGCTAAACCATATCAGGAATACATTTATTAACTGCATTATCTCATTTAGCTGTAGCTTCTATAAGCAAACAAGGTGCGTTGACCGGTCGTTGAGCCGGGGACCCTGCGATCGTGGGTCGGCTGCTTCCAGCTGAGCCAGAGCCCACACGCTGAATCTACCTGAAAACACTTGACTATATCTAATCTGCATTTATTTTTTCATGTTTTATTCCTACATTTATTTATGCTCGTATCTATTTATACTCATGACATGTTCCGACCTCTATATAAGTGAGGGTCTGAGCTCTTTTAATTTCATCGTGTCACCAGTGGACCCGGGCACAGGAGGGGTAATATGATTCTTGTTATACATCCATGGGTATTATGAGCGTTGTGGTTCAACGGTTCAGCCGATCCGAATCGCTTCCCGAAGCAGTCACGTGGTATCGACAGGCAGCGAGGTTCGTTTGTCATCGATGACGTCACGCCAAAACGATACAAGCCTCACAAAAAGCTTTGGGGATTACTCGACACACGCTCTGAAGCCTCGGAACAAGCAGGTTCAGTGCGCAGCAGGCTCGCCTCCTTTCCCTGCGCCTCACTGCTAAAACAGGTAAGAAAAGAGAAGAAAAAAAGAGAGAACGAAAACAAAAAGACAGAAGAAGAAGAGCAAAAGACAAAAGAGAAGAAAAAAGAGAAAAGAGAGAAGAAGAAGAAGATTTGATTTTTAAAACAAAATTTTATTTCCATTTGTTTTAACTATACACCGAAACAAAAAACAAAAAACATTACACAAATCAAATAAATAAACAGATTTTCACGTCTACCAAATAAATGTCATTTGAAAACGTTTTACCCATTTCAAAACATCATCTTTTACACACCTTAAAAACAAAAAAATTCACCTACCCTTTAAAACTTCAATATTAGAGAGTCATTTTCCCCCAGTGAGCACAGAACCTGCCCAACAGCCCACACATCCAGAAACCCCTGTAGATGATTGATCAGCGTATAGTATGCATGCTCCACCCTCAGACGCGCTGCCACCAGCCCCCTCAGACAGAGCACTGCATCCGTCCACCCTACTCCAGCAAGTTTGTTCTTCCTACTTTTCCAGATTGCTAATTTTGCATTAGCAAACAAGAAATTGATCAATAGTAGGATTTCCTTCTTTTTCAGGATGTATTTGGGGCCATGGACAAAAAGTGGTATGGAGAAAACCTCCCCGAACCCCTCCACCCACTCCTGTAACATTTTTTTAAGACCAGCCAACCGGGGACAGGACACCACTAAATGCTCCAATGTTTCTGCCATAAAACAGAACGGACAGCCCCCCCTTGTGCCTGGGTCAAAATGAGCCCTGTATTTGTTAGTGGCTATTGCACCATGTATAATTCTCCATTGGATGTCAGCCATCCGTTTTTCAACGGGAGACTTATACAGGATCCGCCAGCTGCCCTGAGGGGAAGAGCCCAAACCAAACACATCTGTCCACCTCGACTCTCTGACGCCTGCGAGCGAGCTGAGGTTTAGCACCTTTACGCAGCTAAGATATAGCTTCTTCCCATTGCAGGAGCTGAACATTCCAGGTGTTAGAGTCCCCAGTGATAGCAGGAGACCATCCTCCTCTCTCCATTCCCCCACCGCAGGACCCACCCTCAAGGCAGGAAAAACATAATCATGTCCCTTTCTCCACTGGTCGGCCAGATCTGCATCCAGAGCAAAAGTCCGGTGGGATGCGACAGCGACTGCCACACCTCTTCTACCAGGTTCTCCAGAACTCAAGTTGATCGAATGCCCGTCACCTCAGCCAGTTTTTCCGTGGAGATCCCTGTGAAATGGCCAAGTTTTACCACTCCCGCTTCAATGAACGCATTTTTTAGGGCGGCTGAAGAGAAAATGGTTCCGGAAAGAAAACCAGTGTCAAACAGGGGCTCCTCAAACAGCCACATCCCAGGCCGGGGGTCGGGTGGTCTGGTAAAACTCAGAATCTTCCAGGCATTGATGACTGAGCAGTAAAAAGGTGCAAGTCCAATTATCTTGTACGCAGGGGCCTTCAGCAGAAACAGGTGTTTATCAAAACCAAAGCCCCCTGCCCTCCAGAGCAACAGCCGGGCCATAGCCAGCCATCAGGGAGAGGCACCATACAGCAGCCGCTGAGCTGCCTGCAGTCTAAAAGCAGCAGTCCTCGCAGTAATGTCCACAAGGCCCTGCCCCCCCTCCGCCACAGGGAGGTACAGGACCGATGCTGGCACCCAGTGATGACCCGACCAGAAGAAATCCACGAGGAGCCGCTGCAGTTATTTCATGAGGTCCGGCGGTGGGGTTAACACCTGGAGTCTGTGCCACAAAGATGAGGCAACCAGATTGTTGGCTACAAGAACTCTTCCCCTGTAGGACAGCTGGGGTAGCAGCCATTTCCATTTAGCTAATTTTGCTCGCACCTTTCCCAGCAATCCCTCCCAGTTCTGTGCCACCATGTCCTCAGACCCCAACCAAACTCCCAGGACCTTTAAACCCTCGTTTCCCCAGCTGAGGTTACCAGGAAGACTGGGCCTATTTTCTAAACTCCACTGACCTACCAAAACTGCCTCACTCTTCTCCCAGTTAACTTTGGCTGAGGCAGCCTTCCTATACAAAACTAAACTGTCCTGTAGCTCCTGGATATCTCGCTGACCCTGGATAAAAACACTGACATCATCAGCATAAGCTGATACAACCACCGGGGGGGCCTGAGCTGACACTGGCAGACTCAGGCCCCTCAGCCGGTTTCTAAGCCTGCACAAAAGTGGCTCGATGGCAATACTATATAATAGGCCTGAGATAGGGCAGCCCTGCCTGATCCCCCTTTTAACTGGTACAGGTCTGCTCAGCCCTCCCCCCACTTTCACAACACAACATGCATCACTGTACAAACACTTCACCCAGGACAAAAAATGCTCCCCCACACCAAAAGCCTGCAATGTGGCAGCCAGAAAAGTGTGATCCACACGATCAAAGGCCTTCTCTTGGTCAATAGAAATAATACCAACATTTATATTGTACAGTTTGCAAACATCAAAAGTGTCTCATCAAAAACAAATTGTCCACAATTGATCTGCCAGGGATGCAATATGTTTGATCAGTACCAACAAGAAGTTCGATAAAACACTTCAGTCTGTTAGCTAAAACCTTTGACAGTATCTTATAGTCCGTACATAAGAGAGCCACAGGTCTCCAATTCTTCAGCAGGGTTAGATCTCCTTTCTTAGGCAACAGTGAAATCACTGCACGCCTACAGGAAGCTGGAAGAGTCCCTTTCCCAAAGGACTCCATCAATACATCCAACAAATCATGTCCTAGAATGCTCCAAAAATGTTTTAAAAAGTCTGCAGGTAAACCGTCTATGCCCGGAGCCTTGCCGGAGGCCATCTGTGTCACCGCAGAGGTCAGTTCCTCCAGCGTAATGTCAGAGCCCAAGGTGTCACTTTCGGCTGGACTCAGCTGTGGAAGACCCTGAAGAAGTTCATCAGCGGCTTCCACATCACAACCTTCGGCTTTGAACAGGTCCGTGTAGAAGGACACTGCATGTCTCCTCATCTCAGCAGGTTCAGAGGTTACCTGTCCATCGGGAAGACGCAGACATACCATCTGCTTCCTTTGGCCCACAGACCTCTCCAGGTTGAAGAAAAAGGTGGTTGGTGCATCAATGTCTCTCATGGAAGTAAAACGGGCTCTGATCAGAGCTCCCTTGGCCTTCTCCTGAAGAAAACAGTTAAGCTGCTGTTGTTTTAGGAGGGACTGTTCTATATTTCGAGCAGACACACTCTCTAACTCTCTGATCTCTCTCTCTAACTGCTCTATAGCTCTCCTAGTGTTTGCAGTGGAGCAGGCTGTATACTGTTGACAGAACACTCTAATCTGAGCCTTTCCTACCTCCCACCACTGACTCAGGGAGGGAAAAGACTCTTTCTTTGATTTCCAGTTGATCCAAAACAATTTAAAATTCTCACAGAAAATCAAATCTTGTAAAATTGTAACATTAAACTGCCAGAACGATCTAGGTTTCTCTGTGTTGGATAAAACCAAATCCAAAGAAACTAGCTGATGATCTGTAAAACCAACAGGTTGGATGTGACAGTTCACTGCACGAGTAATAAAAGAAGAAGACATGTAAAATCTGTCTAGCCTGGCTGCACTGACGCCCCCATCTAGCATTCTCATCCAGGTGTATTGTTTAACGGAGGGATGCTTCATCCTCCACACATCCACTAAGTCAGCCTCTTTTATCACCTGTGACAGTAAAAGGGACGACTGAGGATGAGGCTCCCGTCCTATTCTGTCTAAAGTGACATTAGTGCAAACGTTCCAGTCCCTCCCCAGTATAACACACTCCCCCTGTACACTAGTGTCTAGCTTGTCTTTTAATAACTGAAACACAGATACACGTGCAGGGCCCTGATTGGGTGCATACACATTAATAAAGGTGAAACTGAACTCTAACAGTTCCACTTTCACCATCAAGGCTCTACCTGCCACTATCTCAGTGCTGGATAAAATCTTTACATTTAGAGAGGGGGAGAATAAAACAGCTACTCCAGCACTAAGGTTTGAGCCATGACTGAGTACATACTGACCCCCCCACCACATCCCCCAGTCCGTCTCATTCAGGCTATCACTGTGCGTTTCCTGCAGAAATATCAAATCTAATTTTTTCTGATTAAAGACTTCTAACACTAAAGCTCTTTTCTGTGCACTTCTACCCCCGTTCATGTTCAAGGAAGCAACCCTTAAAGCCTGCATTAGAGGAAGGAGACAGAGAGAAAGAACAGACAGGTACACACAGCAGAGAGGAGACACCCAGTGTTGCATGATCATGTTGAAATTATTTAGACCTTTTCAGTTTCTTCCCTCTTTTGCTTCCTGGCGTATCTTTTTTCACAGCAGTTACATGCCTCCTGAGACGATAACGTTTCTTTTCATCCAGCAGGTCTAACCCTACAACTTTCTGAAGAGTTCTCACTGTATGAAGAAACTTGTCAATGTCAGGGAAAAAATCTCTCACTTCCACTGATTTGCCAAAAGACTCGTCTAAAAAGACATTAATCTCTTCCAAAGAATATATCTCTGCATTCTGAGAGAGACTATCTGCAACTGAACCACAGTCAGAATCCCCCTCACCGTCTGTGTCCATCTCTGTCACCTCATTATTGTCTGCAGCCTGTTGAAGCTCATTTTTCCGCCCAGAGCCAGACGGCAGCTCCTTCTGTGTGCCAACAGCCTCTACCTGTCCCACAGCACCAGTCCTCACCTGTCCTGCTACATCATCTCTCACCCGTTTACCTGTTTCCACATTTTTTCCTCTCACACTCACCACACTCTCTACAGTCTCTGTTTCATCTCTCACGATATTCATCCCTACTTCCTCCGCAGCCACCGGGGCCCCGGCGGGTGCAGCAGCAGCCCCCGCGACACCGGGTCCCGCTGCCCCGGACCCGGCCGCCCCCGGCTCGGCCGCCCCAGCGGCCCCCGGCTCGGCTGCCCCAGCGGCACCCGGCTCGGCTGCCCCAGCGGCTCCCGGCCCGGCCGCCCCAGCGGCCCCGGCCGCCCCCGGCTTGGCTGCCCCGGCGGCCCCCGGCTCGGCGGCCCCGGGCCCAGCCGCACCCGGCGGAGCGGCGTGCCGTCTCTGTGGACATGCAACACGTTTGTGACCCGACTCCCCGCACTCAAAACACTTTACGCTCCCTGAGCTCGCATAAACCATATAAAAACCCTCTTCGTGCCTCACCCGGAAGGACACATCTAGTGTCTGAGTGGGACAATTCAGAAACATGAAAACCTGTCTCCGCAGAGAATGGACATGTTTTAACTTTTCATCCTTACACCCCAGAGCAACAGTGCGGAGACTACTGGCAAACTTACCAAAACGCTTCAGCTCCCGTTCCAGCGCCTCATTCGGGATGAACGGAGGAACGCCAGACACAGTGATCCGCGTGGACGGTGTCGCCAGCGGTGAAACTTGAATGTATTCCTCGTTTAGCATTAATCCGCTCTCGATAAGTTCCGTCACATATTTCTGGTCTTTCAAAAAGACCACGACCGCTTTGTTCATGCGGGAAGCATAGGAGATATTTATATGACCGACCTGATCCCCCACAGCCAGCAGCACCTGCTCCACTGTGCTTGCGGCCTGAGCCACCAGCCGCACTCTGTGTCTCAGAGACACCGGCGGCGCCCCGGAGGACGCCATCCCCGCCACGAGGCACGGAACAACACTAAATTAACAAATTAACCGTACTTGCAAAGGGTACAAAAATCCCAACGAAAGATCATACAGTTAAAGAAACGATTGAAACAGAAACAAGAGTTAAAGTTGAAATTCCCTCTTCCCTCTTCAAACACACATCCACCACCGAAGAAGAAGAAGAAGAGCAAAAGGAAAAAGAGGAAGAGAGAGAACGGAGAAGAAGAGAGGAAGAAAGAAGAGAGAAAAAATAAAGCAAAAGAAAAGAAGAACGAAGAAGAGAGAAAGGAAAAGAAGGAAGAAAAGAATGGAAAAGAAAGAGAAAAAAGAGAGCGGAAAAGGAAAGAGGAAAAGAAGAGAAGAAAAGAAAGAAGAAGGAGAAAGAAAAGGAGAAAAGAAGAAAGAGAAAAGCAAAAGAAGAGAAGAACGAAGAAGAAGAAGAAGAAGAAGAAAAAGGAGAGAGAAAAAAGAGAGAACATCGTTGCCTTTAGTTTAGGGTTAAGGTGAGTTCCAGGCAGTGTCGGGTGTAACGCGTTACAGCATGGAGTTATGCAGTTTGGGTAACTACTACCCGTCACAATGCTCAGTAAGTACCGCAGTTTCGGATGCTGCCCATCCGTGGTTTTGGGGGTTTCTTTCAGGGAGAAAGAGAAGTTCATGTAAGATGATAGAAGACAGTCTAATCACCCAACCAGCACATCAGCACCTACGTCTTACCGTGGCGTAATCAAACTGCTAATTAAGCTAGTCCTATATCATGGGTCATGTCTCAGCATTTACCTAAGCAAACATTATTTCATGCTGCTCATATTGCACTCATATGTGTGGTTTCATGCTCACTGGCTTATGTTAAGCAGGGTATGATATTCATGCATCATTGTACTCAAGCTAACAGCTGCATTACATTGTCTACATCTCCCTCTTCGCCGGGCATCGGCTCGTGCCGGCTATCCAAGATCTCTCCAGCTTACCTATGGTAAACATGCATATAACTGGCGGTGGTGTCTTAAGAGCATTTCAGGGCTCGTTCAGGACAGGTGTAGCAAACCTGCCGCAATCAAGGTAATCATTCCTCTTCCCTACAACGACCGCTTCCTCATCCTACATTCGTCCGGACCTCAGTGCCGTGCTGGCTATCCAAAGATCTCTCCAACCTTCAAATTGGTACGTATCCATATAACTGGTGGTGGGTCTTAGCATGTCAGCACGTATGTTCGCCCTGCGGCTCATGTTTATCCTGGCATGTCTAACCCTGCACGTCCAGGTTGTAACCTTCGGGTCTGTATAAAATGTGTCCCTGCGAAGTCAGGTTGCCCCGTACGTCCGGGATGCCCTGTACGTCCAGGATGCCCCGTACGTCCGGGAAGCCCTGTACGTCCGGGAAGCCCCGCATGTCCGGGATGCCCCGTATGTCCGGGAAGCCCCGCATGTCCGGGATGCCCCGTACGTCCGGGATGCCCCGTATGTCCGGGAAGCCCCGCATGTCCGGGATGCCCCGTACGTCCGGGACGCCCCGTACGTCCGGGACGCCCCGTACGTCCGGGATGCCCCGTACGTCCGGGATGCCCTGTACTTCCAGGGAGGATGCCTAGGAGGCATCAGTATGTCTAAATCCCCACATGTATTAACCTCTCATTTCATCCACAGATTTCCACTGCATCCCACAAGGTAAGATTTCATCACATTCAGTACTCAATACTTTCACTCCTTTTGGGGGTTCATCGGAAACGGTTCTTCCAACTCAGGGCCAAGCTTAACCTTCTCCCTTCCAAACCGGACCTAACCACTCATCACCACCACCAGTGTCTAGACCCAGGGGGGTTCATCGGAAACGGTTTTTCCCTTCCCGAATGACATCCTACAAAACCTGGGCCTAATCGCCAAACACCATTTCATTCACTTGTCATAACTGTCATCATTATGTTTCATTTATATAATGTGACCCGATACTAAACATGTACTCCATACATCACGTCTCTCCTGATTGAACATCCAATTACTCAAAGATACCAAAGCGTAAAAAACGTTTCAAATGTATATGAATATATTCATTTTTAGAATTTTTCTTTTTTAAACTATATTAGTATTTTTCTGAAGCAGTTTTCAGAAACATGTTCCTGATATTAACAGTATACAGGAAACATATGGTTACTGTCATGATCCTAGTTTTTATTTTCGAAAGTTTTCCCACCCTGAGTCTTGTCTGTTTTTACTAACTATCTTTGTGTCTTTTCTCGCCTTTTTTTGCCTGTCCTGGCCATAATAGTTCCACCTGTTCCCCATTAGCCCTGAAACAACCTGACTTTCTGTACACCTGCACTTTATCCCCTCGTTAGTTCAGTTTGTAGAGTTCTGTTCCGAAAATGTGACATGTTTTGCCTTGCCCGCACGCAGTCTGTTTTTGGCCTGAACTGATGTTAAACTCTTGGCCTGAATTGTATAACCTGGTATACGTTGTCACATTTAATTTTCCAGTTAAAATACATATGCATAAGCTATTCCCCGATTGTTCCAGGACACTGATAATGAGTACATACAGTAGTAGCCAGTTCATACTGTCTTATTGTTGCCAGCAGCAGCTCGTCGTTGTAGTGTTTGATTAGCTAACAATCTGGACTCTTTAATATTGGCTTTTTCTAGCCTGTAAGCACCATCACATGCAGTAATAACTGTTCTGCACACCTACAGTATGTGATCCAACATGCACACACTGTATGATGCACACAACCAAAAAGAGTTGCAGGTTTTGTGGATTGTTTCCTTCTGTGAGTGTGTTTCCAACTGTCTGAATGTTTGATTACTCCAATGAAATGTGTCTGAAAAACTGATTATGTGGCATCAGAGTGAAACACATTATGAATTATGGATGAACGTCGCAATTGTAGATGAAATTGTGCTGTGTGACTTAAGCGAGAATAACACTGAGGCTGGTGTCTCCTTGGGTTGTTTTTTCTCACACTATATGTTAATCCACACAATTTCAATAACACTGTTCAATTAACACGGATGTTAAAGTCACAGCGGTGACACCGTGACGAGTTCAGGTGTTGGATTGGTGTTACCTTGCCAGTCACACCAATGACAGCAGAAGGACAAATAGTTTTCAAATCAAACTCCAGAACATAAATAGTTGAATCCTAATTTAGTCCTTTTAAAATAGACCCACTTTGGTAACACCCACGCTGACAGAGAAATGTGGGTTCTCCTGCTCAAGGAGAGCGTCCCTCAGAGACTACAGTGCATGTTATAGTATGCATTAAGCGTGAGTTTCTCAACTGTGAACCAATGTTCCAACAAAATTAAATTAGTAATTTCTAGCAGAATACCACCCCCCCACTCACATGTGACTCTTACTTACTAAATGGCATAATTGCCCTGCTTGGTTCAACCGACTTGCACTAGACCTATCCCATAGAGTGCTGCCTAATGAGCTGGTGTTTCTGGCTTAAATCCTGTGGCATGGTTTGGAATTAGGCTTGCAAAATTCTGGGAATTTTCAAAGATGGAAACTTTCCACGGGAATCAACGGGAATTTATGGGAATAAACTGGGAATTTTCAAAATTGAAGGTTGGCTCTTCATAGGGAACTTAAATATAGTTGGAGAAAGTATATTTTAGCATAATCTTGACTAAAACAAACAGATGCCATTCAAATACACTTGAATATCCATGCCATAGCACACTGCTTACTGCATGCCTATTGAGACCACACAAAGGTTCGCAACAGGCTCACAAATGTGAGAGTGGAAAAACCGGTTGGCATTCGGGCAAACCTAAGGCTCTTTGAGCCTCCACTCCACCCTCCACCCTCCACTGCAGCCTGTGCATCTCAACCCCCCCCCGCAGCAACTCTATCCACCAGTTAAAGGAAATAAAACAAAACAAATGTGTTGTGTTATATTAGCAGTACAATTTACCAAATATGGTGTTCTTAGTTTCCACACCTCCTGTGTTTTACGAGCGACTTATCAAGTATTGGCAAACGGCACAAAACATGATTATAAATTATAGTAAGGGTGTAACTTTGGTTTGAGAAGTGGGGGGGGGGACAAAACAGGGGGTCCTCCACAATGAAACATTTTTCTCTATTTAATTCCATTTCCTGCCTTTCTACAAATATATATTAGGAACTATGGTGTTAACTAATCCAAGAAAAATGTGTAGTGTATATCATGAGTGTGCAAACTTATCTATCCATGAACCTGTTTTATTTGTGACTACCTCACATCCTATAGGGGGGTCCGGGGGCATGCACCCCCGGTAAGATTGTTTTCTTTCAATTGAAGTTAAAGCATCAATCTGGTGCACAAATTAAGAGATTTATGGATACCACTCTCAACACTCATATGAAACAGAACTGTATATATTTCAATACTCCAAAAACCATTAGAATATGCTCACAACCAATAACACATCATTGATATACTCCTCTCTCCTATCTTTATCTTACCTAGTCTGCATTCTTTCTTTTTATTTATGCATATTTTACTAATCACTTCCCTTTCAAACTGTGTTTTAAATGTTTTACTGACATTGGAATTATTTTTTAACTTATTTTGAACAACTATATTAAATAGATGGAAATATTTGTTTAGACCAAACCGTTTGAGACCCACTGAGATAATTAAAGTTTACAATCACTCAGCGAGTCCTTTACCTCCCTGAGCTGTTATCTCAGCCTCTCAATCCGACAGGAGAGGACTCTCCCTCTCCTTATTGTTGAAAAAGCTTCTAATCTCCGTTAGCTCCGAGCTAGCACCAGATACTAACAACAACCCCTGTAACTCTCTCTGTCTCTCTCTCTCTGTGTCTCTCTCTCTCTCACACACAAACTGCGCTCCTGCCACACACACAAACAGACGCTCCTCCGTGACGATGACCACTTGCGTAAAAAGAAAACCGGGATTTTGAAAAGTGGGGGGGACATGTCCCCCCTGTCCCCAGTGGAAATTATGCCCATGAATTATAGTATATATATATATAGCTATTAGCTATGATTATATAAACCATGCTCGTATCTACAACCTATAGAAATGCAAAACGGCGTCAGTTTATATATATACATTATACATACATACATGCGTGTATAATAAGTTTCAGTACGATTTTATTTTGTATTTGCGTGCATTTCCTGTTCGGAAAGTGGCGCTGCGGCTGTACTGATAGTAACTACAATACAAGGTGTGCGTATATTATATCTATATATATAAGTGTCACGATATGATTTTATTTTGTATTTGCGTGCATTTCCTGTTTGGAAAGTGGCGCTGTACTGATAGTGTCGATTTTATTTTGGAATTGTTAGCGTGCACTTCCTGTCCTGAGAGTGGAGGTGTCCTCAGAGTCCAGGGTTGCGTTCCAATAGTCCATTTAGCTTAGGAACCTTCCTAACCAAGTGAAATGACCCGGAATTACGTCAGTAGCAGCCATGTTAAGTGCCGTTCCAATTCTCCAAATGAAAGGAAAGGAGGTTTCAAACTTCCTTGATAACCTCCTTTAGCTTAGGAACCTCTGGACCTCCCTTACCGAAAGGAAAGGAGAAAATGCTGCCCCACAATGCTTTGCAGCCGCAGCATTTGCGTCACACAACAGTCGGCCGTTCACGGAAACAAACGATTATGACGGAGAAATTATATCATGAAAGTTACGGTGCTTATTAAGCATTTTAAAACGTATGCGGTAAGTGCTTTGTTTTGAACGTTCATCAGTATTATAATCCAAAAGAGAAATATGAACGTTAGTTTTTACTGAAATGATCAAATAAAGTCAACATTTCACTGAGCTGTGTGGAGTTTGTTCAACTTTTAAAAAGATGTTTGAATGGTGATGTACACAGTGATAGGTGTTAAAGACTAACGTTTATAATAAATACATTTGTATTGATTTTAAGATCTTTTCATACAATCATACGTATTGGGATCATTTGTATTAATGTGGACCTGAGGGAAAGGGTGACGAGCATAAATTTAACTTTCCTTTTTTATTTCAATTACAACTTTGGTCATGAAGAATATGTTTCTCTGTTGTCCACGTTCATAAAGCATAAAACAACAGCACCAGAGCACGGTGCAGAGTCTCTAGATGAGTCCCTCGTTCTTATTAAACATCCATGAAGTCCGTTGTATAGAACACTGTAGTTTCTATAGTTTCACCACAGCAGCAGAGGCACACAATGACGTCCGCTGGCGCATCATAAACACGTCAGATAGTGAAAGTGCATTCGGATTCTCTAAAGTACCGCAGTCTCTTCTCCTAAGTCCTTTTGAATTCTCCTATCCCTTAACCCCGTGACGTTTCACTCAGAGGTCAAGGAATAGGAGATAGGGTTAGAACTTAGGAGCTGATTTTTGGATTGCAACCCAGGTGTCCTGAGACTGCTGCCTGCAGGCAGGCTCCCATGAACTCTCGGGCAGAGCCGGGAGGCCAATAAGGAAATGCCACAAACTGCAGTTCATCTATTGGCTGATACGGGATGACTGCAGAAAGGAGCAATTTCCATAGAACCCCATGTTAAAATGCCCAACTTTACAGCAAAAATAAACATGTTTCTACCCCTGGATGCAATACAAAATATTATGGATATAGTTAGATTCCACCTTCATGATTATGGATTGGGGAGTGAATTGTTTAATATCGCAACCCTTTTAGTTATATTAGTTCTTAACGTTTTTGCATAAATTAGGGCGTGGTCACCTTGAGTGACAGGTCTCTTCAGTGAGTGCTGCTTCTAGCTTTCTGTCTCTCTGCTAGTAGCACCGTTAGCTCAGTAAGCTCCAGGGGCTCAATTGCTCGGCAGACCCGGGGAACACAACTTGAACTTGTTGATGTGTTTGTTGTGTTGGTGCCTGGTGGAGTATTCTTCATTTAAATATCGGACTTATCTTATGGCTCCACGGTTAAAACAGACCGTCCCTGAATGCAGTTTCTTCAGTAAGTGACATTTTTAGCACTTTATTTCTTACTGGCAGGGGCGGTTCTAGGGGGGTCCAGGGGGGGCCAGTGCCCCCCTAACACTGACTTTGGACCCCCCTGTGGCCCCCCTAAAAATGAAAAAAAAAACTTTTATGATTAAAACGATTTCTTGGCTGACGGAACAGGCGGAAGTAACGATATTTGTCATTCTAGTCGGACCCATTAGAGCAGGGGTCTCCAACACGTCGATCACGAGCTACCGGTATCTCGCAAGCCCTCACTTTACAAATATAGCCATCATCGCCACGGAGGAGCACACAGCCTCTGTGAGCGAGCGAGACAGAGAGAGAGAGCACACCTTTATCTATTTAATGTATTGTAAAAAATCAAGAGGTCATTGCAATGTGTACTATAGGACAGTAAAAAAAAAAAAACACCCCCAAATAAAGCAGTTTCAAATAATTAAATTGCATACATTTTATTTTTGTGAAAACGGGCCCCACAGACCCAAACAGCACACAAAGGTAAAAATAAAATAATGTGTAATGAAACAAATACCAATAACTGTATTGCATTGTTTTCTTAGGTGTATGCGCAATTACTTCATACTGTCTTTGTCTTTTTCGTCCTGCATTTATTGTGCCCCCCTCAGAAAATAACTGGCCCCAGCCTGGCCCCCCCAGTCAAATTGGTCTAGAACCGCCACTGCTTACTGGTCTCTTTATTCAGCTAACGAGCGAGAGGAAGCTACATCTGTGCTAACGATGCTATCCATAGCATACAAGTTAAAACATATTAGAGAAGTGTAAAACATTAAGAAGGATTATACTGTAGAACAAAAGGCTTCTGTGTCAGGTTGGTATAATAAGGTCATCCTCGTACATTAGTTAGTTTGGTAACTGTCGGCATTGATATTGTTGTTTTAAATTCGCTATGCTCGACGATGCAGACAGCTAACGTCACAGTAGTGTTGAAGAGCAGCGTACTGTATATTAGATTAACCTCACATTTCCAGATGGTTCCAGAAATAACGTTAGATATTACAATATGGTTTGTTGAGCTGGAGTTGATTATTGAAGCTTACTGGTTAACGTTACCATCATAATAAACGAACAAACCCAAACGTTGTTGTTTTTGTTAATATTATTACTTACTAAGCATTTTATTATCATTACACTGGAGAAACCGACTTATTGTGGCAGCAGAACTTGAACATGTAACTTAATGCCTGCATTTAAGGACAAAAAATAGCTCAGTCAATGCTTTAGGGACAAGGAAATTATTTGTTTAAATATTAGATATGTTATGTGTGGTTCTGTGACAACTGTCTTATTCATTGCATTACATTTGTTAGAGACAGAGGTAGTTAAAGAAGATGTTTGTCTTTTACCCTTACGTGTGTGTTACAAATGAATGTGAATATGGCATAGGACATATATTTAATTTGACTGTCTGATGAAAAACTATTCCAAAGTAACAGTAAAATAAAAAGGACACCAACTATAGAATAATACACAATCCAAGGATTTTTAAGGATAATAAAAAAGATTAGGACATGACGTCTGCATGTAAAAAAGTCTGTGACCAACACATGTTACTTTACATGTATATATATATGCTTAAAGTTTCCGGGTGATGCAGACATACCAGAGGATGCTGATCACGAGAGACAGACCTATTCCTAACATCAGTGAACTTCAGCATGGACTCAAAAGGTACAAAGACCCCTTTCATACTTTACAAAGAATCGGGAAACGTTCTGGTTTAAATAGATAAAGTAACAACTATAATACACTGATATACATTCCATTAAACATGACTAAATACTAACACATCAGGGAAGTTGACTGTTCCTTCCTTGCAAAAAGTTACATTTAGATTTTAACAAGCAACATGATTTGTTTGTCAGCTTTCGCATGTCAATGTATATAAGGCAATTATTATTTTACTTTGTGAAAATTACTACCATTTGTCTCTACATATCGTCTGTAAAAACGTGGCAAAAGTGGTTCTTGCAGTGAGACAACCGAACAGCATGATTCTACATTTACACTAAGTTCTGATAGCAGTGGAATATTATTTTAATAATAACATATTTTAATGTTGATTAACTGCAGACTGTTCATTCATAATCTGATTATCTTTGTAGTACAAAGTGATGAATTTCAAAAATCACAATCTCTGTAGCTCTCTGGACATCCACGCTGTCTCAATTGATCCACACTATGAATGTGAGAGGGGAACATATGTAATATGCTTTTAGACAATAACAAATATACTGTAAGGAGGGGCTCAGTTTTAAAAAATAAACAATACTATTACTGTATTTCAATACCTCACGTCTGAAAGTTTAATTTAAAAGAAGAAGAGGCACCTACAATGAAGATTGTTATTTCAATACATTTAGTTGATTTTGTCTTTTTAATTGTTTAAAGTAAAGTAGATATAACTGGTACTTAAGAGTTTGAATACAGTCTGGTTGTGGAGGAGGCACACAGGTAAGAGCACTAACTAGCTACCATCACATGTAACTAAGCTTGACTTTAATATATTAAAAGTATAATTAAGTAACAGCATCATGCAAATATTCGAATCTTAGAAACCTGAAGGTATTTTAAGATTTGTATGCAAGTAATATCCCAAAACTCAATACCTTAGATTATTATTGAAAGTTTTGCTGAATAGTTTCATGTTCACTTACCTTAACCAGTTGAGCCCCGAGCCTGTTTTTCAGGTCTCAGGCTCGAAAATAACATTCCCAGAACAATTGACTATATCTTCACTTCAAAAAGGGGTAAATTAATAATCTTTTTTCTCAAAGCAATGATAAACCTGTGAATTGGATGTAGAAGATAAGATCCAATCTTACCATTCCAATCCCAAAAAACTATTTTCAATCTTTTCCACCCTCTTTGACCCCCCAAAGCCCCTTCCCCCTCCTCCTTTCTGTCAAGCGACTTTGTTAACTACTTTGAAAAAAAGGTTGATGATATTCGCTCTTCTTTTTCTGACTCACCTTTACTCACCGCTGGGTCACCAGACCCTCCCTTCACCCACACACTAACCTCCTTTTCCCCTCTCTCTCCAAGTGAGGTTCTTACCCTCATTACCTCTGCCCGCCCTACCACCTGTCCTCTGGACCCTATCCCTTCAAACCTTCTTCAGACTATCGCTCCTGATATTCTACCGTTTCTCACCCATTTCATCAACACTTCTCTAACTTCTGGTCCCTTTCCAAACAGTCTCAAGGAGGCAAGAGTAAACCCTCTCCTAAAGAAACCCACTCTCAACCCGTCTAATGTTATAAACTACAGGCCTGTCTCTCTCCTCCGGTTCCTGTCTAAAACACATGAACACGCTGTCTTTAAACAACTCTCCTGTTATCTCCTTCAGAACAACCTTCTGGATCCGCCCCAGTCTGGTTTCAAGGCAGGTCACTCAACAGAAACTGCTCTCCTTGCTGTCTCTGAGGAACTGCACACTGCCAAAGCAGCATCCCTCTCCTCTGTCATCATCCTTTTGGACCTATCTGCTGCATTCGACACGGTGAATCATCAGATCCTCCTTCGCACTCTCCAAAAACTTGGAGTTTCAGGCACTGCACTTTCCCTCCTCGCCTCATTACTCAAAGACCATAACTACAGGGTAACTTGGAGAGAGTCCGAGTCCGACCCTTGTCAATTAACTACAGGGGTCCCTCAGGGCTCTGTTCTTGGTCCCCTCCTCTTCTTCTTGTACACAAACTCGCTCGGATCTGTCATTAGCCCGCACGGTTTTTCATACCACTGCTACGCTGACGACACCCAATTCATTCTGTCCTTTCCCCGCTCAGAGACCCAAGTCGTCGCACGCATCTCTGCTTGTCTAGCTGACATCTCTCCGTGGATGTCTGCTCATCACCTCAAGCTCAACCTTGACAAGACTGAACGGCTTTTCCTTCCGGGAAAAGATTGTCCCACTCTTGACCTATCAACAAACATCGGCACCTCTATTGTTTCCCCGACTCAGACTGCAAGGAATCTGGGTGTGACCCGAGATAACAAACTGTCCTTCATTGCAAACATCGCTGCTACAACCCGCTGCTGCAGATACACACTTTACATCATCAGGATACGTCCCCAGCTGACCCAGAAAACAATGCAGGTTCTGGTCCAGGCTCTCGTCATCTCACGCCTAGACTACTGCAACTCCCTCCTGGCTGGTCTACCTGCATGTGCCATCCGACCTCTGCAGCTCATCCAGAATGCAGCGTCTCGTCTGGTCTTCAACCTTCCAAAATTTTCCCACACCACTCCGCTCCTCCGCTCACTTCACTGGCTTCCAGTAATTGTTAGAATCCACTTCAAAACAATGGTACTTGCATACCATGCTGCGAATGGATCTGGCCCTTCCTACATCCAGGACATGTTTAAACTGTACACCCGAGCGTGTGCACTTCGCTCTGCATCAGCCAAACAGCTCCCTGCACCGGCACTGTGAGTGGGAGCCAAGTTCCCATCAGCAAAAACACGTGGGTTTGCTATCCTGGCTCCAAAATGGTGGAATGAGCTCCCCATTGAAATCAGGACAGCAGAAAGCTTACACATCTTCCGGCGCAGACTGAAAAGTCATCTCGTTCGACTCCACTTCGAGCGATAGAATTACTAACAAAGAACTGCTAACAAAGCACTTATATACTAATAAAGGACTGGCTTATCTATAGCCAGTTGAGTAGCACTTGAAATGTTTGGCTCAATGAAACCTGATGTACTTATATGATTCTGTTTTATTCAAGGTTGTATCTTCCTGGTCGAATGTACTTATTGTAAGTCGCTTTAGGTAAAAGCGTCAGCTAAATGCAATGTAATGTAGAAAAGTCAGAATCAATATAGAATTTTTTTTATTTTAAAGTCAATTCAGATTGAACATAGTAAAAAAAAAAAAAATATTATAGTGTCCTTCCAAAAACAACAACATTACTTATAGTGAAAACTACCCTTGAATGATGGGATAGTAGAGCTTTAAGAATCCAAACTATAACATATAATAAGTAGGCTACCCTGTATCAAGATTGTTGATTGTGCAAAAAAAAAAAAAAAAACATGTGAGTTTTAACAACATTTATTGACTTTTCATTTGTGTATAATCATTTTGCACAAAGATGGCACTGTTTGTCAGAGCACTTCATCCTTCTGAGTTTCATGAAGAACAGCTCCAACGCCTGTGTGTATGGGAACGCCTTTGGTGCTGGTCCATTAAGTTGCCCAAAACGAGTATTTATTAACCAACACAGTGGTTACAACCAACAATAAAACATACACAGGAGCGGTGTCCTGGTGCACCGAGCAGGGCAGCTGAGAGAGAGTGAGAGCCTGTTCTGCAGCCCTCTTAAGTACTTGAACCAAGTGCCACAGGTGGGTCTCATCACTGCTGATTACAAGGAAACACACAGGTTACAACAGCACCACCTGATGGACAACCACAGGGTTGTCACACTGTCGATTTATTTTACAGTGATATCTGCAGTACTCATCAACCTCAAAGACACCAGATTATCCTTGTTAATTACACAACATTGATTGGTTTAAATTGTGTACAATGCTTTCGTATTTTTCCCCTTCGATTCGGAGAAACAAATTGTTTTTGGCAGAAGACACTACACTACCCATAATATTCAGCTATCGTTTAGGACTACACCATGCGCTTTGCTTGACAAACCCTGTGATTAGTCCTCAAGCTCTGTGATTGGATGTTGGAGTGGCAGTGCGCAAAGTTTAAGCCGAGCGTCAAACAGCACTTTGAAATGGAATGAAATCCTTCGACGGCACACTATCCAAAACTGGACTTGAACGTGTCCACCCCCCCCCCCACTTTTATTGGTCATGCGTACATAGCTACAGTGTAGTTATGACGATGAAATCGGTCACAGGCTCCTCCAACAGTGCAAAACAATAAAACAGATTAACGGAAAAAATAGCGCAAGTAAATACAAAAAGAAAAATAGTGAAATAGTGCAATAAGAGTCTATATACAAGTGATTGGAATATGATATATTAGATAAATAATTTCAAAATAACAACCAGATGAATGTTATGGATGTTGTTTCAAAAGTGCAGGTGTTTAATAATCTTCTGGCCGGTGGAATGAAACTCTCCCTGAGTCTGGTGGTGTTAGTCCTGATGCTGCGGTACTGCCAGACAGAACAGCTTGTGGCTGGGGTGTTGGGGGTCTTTTATAATCCTGAGGGCTTTCTTTAAGGTTAACCTGGTATTTTTACTGCACTACATTTATTTTAGTTACTTTACAGATTTGGATTAATGATGTGAAATATAAACAACCCTTAAATCAGACTTTAGTTGCACTTTAGTAACATTTAGTGAAGGTGATTGTCAGGTGCAAACAATCAGGCAAGATATTTGATAGTGGGTGCTCGAGAAGACTAAACAAATGTATCTGCAGATCCCTATAAAGCATATTCATTTCTCGTTATTCTCTAATCGTTCATTAAAAACTGTATATAATTGCTATTTTGCACATCCCTTTCAAGATTTTCAAAGGTTTAATGACATATCATTACTCCCACCTGTCGAGTACGGCTGTGCTGAGGTGGTTTTCCCCCGGAGATGTCGAGGAGAGACGGAGTGGCTCCACGCTTCGGGCTGGGGCCTGCTTCCACCGGGCGTGTGCTGCTGTGCGGAGGAGGATTCACCACGGCTGGGGCCTGCTTTCCACCTGTCCTGGTTCTGCTGTTGCGGAGGCCTGCTCCCACCTGTCGTGTGCTGCGGTGTCGTGTGCTGCTTTGCTGAGGATACCTTTTACCCCGGGGATACCGGAGCGTTTCCACGCTGCTGCTTTTGCCTGTCCTTTGCTGCTGTGCTGATTTGCCCCAGGAACATCGCGGACACTGTGCTGGTCTGGGAAAATGGCCCATATCGTGATTCTGCTGTGCCTGTTAACTGTTTTGGACTATGAGAAGATCTCTAGTCATTCTGAGAAGTCTACTGGATTAAGGTCTGTTCTGCCACCCGCAGTGGGCATCCCCTGCAAAGGTTCGGATGTGTTACACCAAGGGTCGGCAACCCCTGGCACGCGTGCCAGCATTGGCACGCGGCACCGTAACCAGTGGCACACTAGGAATAAGTGGAATAAGTGTGCAAAATATTTTAATTGTATTTTTGGATCCTGACCGAGACTGCCGCCAGAGCGCGTCTCCCCGTTACCTGCAGAAGGAAGCCATGCACGCAACGCAGCCCCGCTCTCTTTATATGTGACTTTCTGCCACTTTCCTCCGTGGTGCAGTGCTGATCGTTTCCCCACGGAGGAAAGCACTTCACTAATTGCAGTACCCATAAGGAGCTGTACAAATGCTGCAGTTTTTGCGTGGCTGTGTATTTAGTTGAAAGCCCAGTGGCGATCTGTTCATCTGTTATCGAAATAATATGCTACAAAGGGGCAGACTGGCCATCTGTGTGTTGAACTTTCCTGTCGGCTCCCAGACCGTGGTCGAAGAGGGCAGAAGCAACAAGCTTCAGGTTCAATAACCCACTTTAGCTTAAATGACTGGAGAGAGGCAAGCTCTTCTTGGGAAGCCGTTGCATTTATTTAGCTGTTCTTCTGTTTCATAAAATACATCAAAGACCTGACCTCTGTTTTTCTGCAGCCTCGTTTCACTTCCAGAAACATACACACGTTCCCTCACTGTCGATCTACCATCCACACACACACACACATGCACAAGCCACACCCCTCTCTCTCTTAAAGGGACAGCGATCTCATCTCACTCTGCATGACCCAAATATCATAACATGTGTGCTCTGGAGAATCACAGAACGGACGATCGTCCTTATTATTATGCCGTTTAAACCAATTATTTAAATGTGTTTGTTAAATTCGGCATCATGTAAGTTGCGCTGACAGGTCCATACATTTCTTCCCCGCAGCGAGGCTCCCGCGCCCTCCTGCTGATAGTTGACGAGCGTCGAGCTTGTTTTTTTTAAATGGCACTTCATATCAAAAAGGTTGCCGACCTCTGTGTTACACAAACAATTACCGGTTGTCTTGTCACAGAAAATCTGCTCGACAAAATGTTTGTCTTTTTTGTTTGCCCGCGTTGATGGTTCTTCAGGACTGCTTCTTAAACTCTAATCATACTCTCGCAGACTTTTCCGGTGATTATAAAGTAGATGACAATGTATGTGTGTCGTTTAAGAGGAAAAGATGCCTGTTTTTGTTGTTGTTATTACTGTCAGGAAATGTACAACCTAACCCTGGTCCACCCAGGAGGAGTAGTAGTCAGATCGCTACTCCTGCTGATTTTAAAGCTAGGTCTGGGTTGGGTCTCATCCACTTGAATGGGCCCAGTCTGTGAAGGTAAACTGGATTTGACGCTGACGTCATTGTTTTATCAGAAATATGGCTAAATAATTCTATTTTGGCCTCTGACATTGCCTTAAATGGTTATAATGTGTATCGCACCGACCAGCCTAATAAAGGTGCTGGCGTTGCCATTTGTGTTAAGAATAAGTTCAATCCACATTAGTTTCCAAATCTATCAGTAAGAAATTTGAATTTTTAGCCTTAAATATAGAAGTGGCAAACCGGTCGCATGTTCCTCAACAGTGCATTACAAGACATCAATCAATATGCGTGTATACCTCCACCATTAAACTGTCGTATTCTGCACATTTCTTATTCTATCTACATACATCTTATAAGAGTATAGTTAATATTTATAAAATCAGTTAAAATAAGTGCTTCAACATAGTTAACATTGCAAGAAAGTTGATTGTCAAGTCCCAAAACAAACCATGCAATATATTAGACTTTAAGTACTTTGTCAGGCTTAATATTTATCTGTAGATACCCCCAAAGCTTCTTGCGTACATGTATTTAAAAGAAGACCTTAACCTAAAGTATTATTTAATGTTTTAATAAAGCCAAATTAGTTTCTATTTTCCTATTAATATCTTTGTACATCCGGCACTAAACCGTTTTATTCTAGATATAATTTACAGTATCTTATTGATATGTTCTATTATATATTTCTATCATTGACCTTCTACTTTCCCCCTATTTTGTATGTACTCTTAATATACACACATTCAACAAAACATGCAGACAGACCTTAGGCAAGGCAAGGCAAGTTTATTTTATTTTTATTGTTTTAATGCCATTGAACACAACTTTTGATCAGAAACAGCAAAAGGTAAGATAATGTCCCGTGTTTGCTACCTAAAGCTACGTTGTGTGATGTCTGGTTTTGTTTCCCATGCTGCGAGTTCTGGTTGCTCAGTGATGATACTTATATTTCTGGAATCTGTGGAATCTCAGCTTGCTAATCGATATCTTGTTTGTGCAGATCCGATAAGTAATAATTTAAAATAACATTACAACGTACCCCAGTCCATCTGCCTACCCTTTAGCAAGTGGGATAGCTTCCAGAAGTTATCGTTTGGCTCAGGGGAGGGGACGCGGATCAGTGAAACTTCCTGCAGATTCGTAGGGACTCAGAGCCGCGCGCTATATTAAGCACGAGTCAACAGCAGACTCAGAGATTCGCAAATCCTGACTCACTGTGCAAAACATAGCAGACTAGTGCGGACTCAGAGCCGTAACCGTATAGCAGCAGATCCAGAGATCTAGCAGACTCGTCGTCATGCACGAGTCAACAGCAGACTCAGATTCGCCAAATCACAAAATAACCCTTTTTTTTGTGATCAACATTTTATATTAAAGCAAAAGGCACTGTGTAGCGGAGGTTAATATAACGTCAGTTTAATATGCTCGTGAAATGCAACAACTTTTTGGTTTCACCGGTAGGATTTCTACTGTCTTGGTGATGCTGACTCATATGACTCAAATGACTCGTATGATCCGGATCTCTTCAATGACTGACTCATAAGACTCCAAGTCCATAAAAGGATCCGGATTTGCTATCTCTACCTCAGACGCAGTGGCGAGCCGTGACTTTTATACCTAGGCCCTCTGACCCCCACCCCTTCCCTCAAGTTATTACGTCACAGCGTATACTTCAGCGGAATATCAAAACAACGGCCCGGGGTGCAACACGCATCAATGGAAGCGACCCTCTACCACACAAAACAACACCTGTAAATAACCCTATTTGTGTTCTTTGAAATTGAAAAGGATATTGCATTGTGTTTGTTACTTTCGTTTTAGTTTTAGTTTATGTCTTAAGTGTAATTTGGCATGCTTTTATTTTGAAAGCGAGTTAACGCTGTTGACAGGAAGTTGTTGTTGCTATGGAAACAAGAAAAGTTTCACAGCGGGCAGAACTTGTCATAAAGTCCGCGATAATAACACCCACCCATTTAGAGGGAAGATATGATTGGTCAATTGTACTGTCATTTGACATTACTCTCTCGTTCAGTTACTATAGCGGGGCCCTCTGTGAATTCATAGCTGGACCGCCTGGACGTCCAACAGCTCCTCTCTTCACAGTAACTCGCAGAGACGAGCTTCTTTCATTGAACCCTTCACATTCCAACAGAAACTGAATAGGCAGATTCGAAGAATTTATTTATTTGGAATTGTTATTTTCAATAAAATTAAATCAAGTTATTTTGGTCAAACTAATGAAAACACAGAGGGCCTAGAGGGCCCTGACGGTTCGCCACTGCTCAGACGCTGTTTCTTGCAAGATGTTTCGTCATGCCCCCGGTGGGCTCAACTGTTTAAGCAACGTAAAATATGCAGACCGGGAGCAACAGACGTAGGTTAGCCGGCTAGCATCACAGAGCAGCATTGGTGAGCATGTGAGCTTAGCTTGTTAGCCTCAGCTAGCTCTGGAACTTCCAGCTCGGTGTAGTGTTAATTTCGTCAGCTATTTTTTTATTTAGTTTTAGTCCTGTGTTAAATTTCCTTTTTAGTTTTAGTCATATTTAGTTACCTTCATCCTGTTTTTTAAGTTTGAGCATTTTAGTCTTATTTTAGTCAAAGAAAACTAATTATTTTAGTCTACTTTTTGTCAATGAAAACTGTTGAATCTTTTTTAGTCATCAGATTATATAGAACATTTCAGTCCAACTAGTATAGCCAAAACCAGTAATTTGTCCTTTTAGTCAAACTTATTTCACAATAAGATTATATATTGTCCTTATTTGATAAAAAAAAACAGGTTGAATGATTAAGAATGCAGCTTTGCAGAGAGCATCTGGTCAGGTTTGTGGTGTTTTTACCAGCTGTGTTATGGCCACATTGCTTCCCTTCTGATAAAACAATGCATTCGCTTTTTATCTCCGCCTCATTGTAGCGAAAATGGACCCCAATATCACATTGTTTATTTCTCCCAAGCACTGGTGGCTTTAGACCTTTTCGTTGTCAGTCATTTTGACGGACAGGATCGTAATATTTCCGTCCTGATCAAGCGGCAAACTCTGGGGAACAGCCGGGACGCCAATACGGAAGTGCAACACACTGCAGTTCATACATGGGCCGCTAGGGACTGACTGCAGAAAGGAGCAATTTCCATAGACCCCCATGTTAAAATGCCCAACATTACAGCAGAAAAAAACATGTTTCTACCCATGGATGCAATACATACAGTGCTTGAATTGGGCCGGTACTCACCGGTACGCAGTACCGGCACTTCTGATTTTTACCCATGTGGTACCGGCACTTCTTACTGAGTACCGGCAAGGTGCCGGTACTCAGTAAAATGCCGGTACTCAGCCGCCGGCAATATACGTATATATTGTAAACGCAGCGCAAATGTGGGTCTGACTCTGCCTCACAGAGGGTGACTGGCTGTCTACATGACGTGGCCTGCCGACATTGCCACTTTCATACAGATCATACTAATGCCGTCGATTGGTCTCTGTGTGTCATTCAAGCTCGGGAGGGTGTGTGTTGGTGTATGTGTGGCGCGAGCGAGCGAGAAAGCGCGCGCACCGGTTACGTGTATTGTTGTTAGCATCTGGTGCTAGCTAGCTGCGCTAACGGATATAAGGAGCTTTTTCAACAACAAGGTGGAGGGAGAGTCCTTTGCTGTCAGACTGAGAGGCTGATAACTACAGCTCTGGTGAGGTAAATTACTCTCTGAGTCTTTAGATAGTTAACTTAGTTTAAGTTATCTCAGTGGGTCTCAAACGGTTCGGTCACCATTTATGTAAACACATATTTCCATTTGAGGGGGTAGTGATTAGTAAAATATGCATGAATAATATAAACAAAATGTTAACTAGGTGAAAAAAGGTAAGATAAACTTGTTGAGAGCTAAAACTAGTCTTTGCTGTTGCCTCAAAGAGGAGCAGGGGGGAGAGGAGGGAGACAGGAGAGGCCGATTCAGGAGCCCAGACACACTCACAACTATAAATGAACCAAAAACAAATAAATAAACAAGTTTCAATGTTTTTTCATATTGGATATTGAATGTTATTGGTTATGGCCATGTACTTATGATTTTATGATTATTTAAATGTATACATTTTTGTTTCATATGGGTGTAGTCTCTTTATTTCCCCCTCAAAATGCACCAGATTGATGCATTTAAGTCCAACATTTAAAAAAAAATCTTACCGGGGGAGCATGTCCCCGGACCCCCTTATAGGATTTGAGGCCCGGCCCCACTGTTCCCAAATAGATTTGCAATTTTTTTTTAATAGTAACCCATCTCCATGTTTCTTTTTGGGTAGTAGATTTAAACTAGAGGGCTATCACTTTGTGCAGCAACGCTATTGACAAATAAATCCAGCAAAATGGCACAAAAAACTGGTAGTGGCCTCAGGGACGAGGAGTCATTTAACCAGCCAGTAGGAGTCAAGCTTTACTTTCTTTTATATCCATAAAGAAAAAGTAAATCTGTTTACAGTTGTTTCATTATGGATGTTGAGAGGTATCCATATATCTCTTCTTTTTGCTCTCAAAGTGCACCAGATTGATGCATCTAACTTCAATATTTTAAAAAAATGTTCCCGGGGGAGCATGCCCCCGGACCCCCCTAGACTAAAGGGTGTCAGGTCCACTCCCCACTTATAAAAATAGCACTTTACCACTGCACCCCCTCTAATCTCAGATGCACCCTGAGTCATTTTGTACAGTGAGCCTTTCTAAAATATACAGTAAAGAGACAAACCCACCAGCATTATAGGATATGACTTTGTGTGAAATACTTGTTGCTGATTTAGAGTACTGGCACCTTTTTTATTCCAATTCAAGCACTGAATACATAGGCCAATTATTATCGATATAGTTAGATTCCACCTTCATGATTATGAATCTGTGAGTGAATTGTTTTCTAACACGACCCTTTTATTTATATCAGGTCTTAAAGTTTTTGCATAAATTAGGGCGTGGTCACTTTGATGGATATGTGCATGCCTCACTGTCAGCTAACAGCAACTTGTCCACTCTGCTATGCTACAACCATAGAGGCTACAACGTTAGTTAGTCATAGTACTGTACTTGACCCTTTAGCTTTAGCCGTGTTCGTGGTGATTGTGCCTTTTAGGGAATATTGTTACGAATACCAAACAATTAAAATGTTGTGCTGTGCGCTTGAATGTACTAACAGAACTTCCAAGAAGTCTAGAATAATAATGTTAATCCCGTTCGCATGTGTTTGTGTGCTTGGTAGCTTAGCTTCTTACTTATTAGCCAGCTAAGGACGTAACCCTTAATACATACATATACATTTTAGTTTATGATTCAGCCTTGGGTAAGACTTTTATAGTCTATGGCTATGACGCCCATAATGCTAAACGCGAGCAAATGTTAATAGGGGACCCAATTATCCCAGTGGTGGCCGCCGGAGCTAACGGAGCCGCAGGGGGCTAGCTCCAGCCGGCGTCCCGGAGCTAGCCCACTGCGGCTCCGTTAGGTCCGGGCGATGGAGTCCGTCGTTATAACTGGAGATCAAGGAATGCAGCGAAATGCAGACTTGGTTCGCCTGCTGTATTAGCTAAATCAATTATGTTGAACAAGGCTTATTAAGCTGAACATCGCCACAATTGTTCTGCTATGTATCGGTACTTATTTTCTTAACGTGTGAATGACAAGCATTAAGAATAACAAAATATAGCTAATTCTCTTGCAGATTGTATTATTTTTTTATGAATGTAAGGTTTATATAGGGGAACTACACTGTTAGCAGTAACTTGGTATGCATGTATTTCATGTTAGCTTAGCTTCTTAGCGTGAGCTAGCTCTGTTTACTTCCAGTTCTGAGGCAGCAGGTCCCGCCTCTTTGCCCTTATTTGGAGCAGGCGGGATAAGACTCTGACGCTTACTAAGAGGACGGGGTGGTGCAGTGGTCTGTGCGTTTGATCATCAGATTAAGGGGGTGTTGGGGAACTCCAGTTCGAAACCCGCTCCCGCCCCACTGCTTCAGGCCGTTGTGTCCTTGGACAAGACACTTCACCCGAATTTGCTCCTGTGGGTATTGTCCACAGTACATGTATAATATCAATGTGTACTTGTAAAAGCGCCTCGATGACTTTGAGGTGCGAAGATGGGCGGTGTGGCGCAGTGCATTGATCAACGGGGTGAAACCCGCTGCGTCTGTAAAGCCGTTGTGTCCTTGGGCAAGACACTTCACCTGAACTTGCTCCTGTGGGTATTGTCCACAGTAGATGACCATTACATATATGTATGATCTGTATATGTAATGTGTATTTGTAAAGCGCTTTGAGTCATTGATAAAGCGCTATAATAAATATAAGGATTATTATTATTATTACTAAGGGCTTCTCGGCAACTCTGCAGAATCCTATGGGTGACGTCACGGACACTACGTCCATTTATATATACAGTCTATGGTCATGATCCATTATTACCGGTCGAGTGCACAATTTATCACTCACTCGCGCTGACGGGGGGGTATTTAGTTAACGGGAGTGCGACCACTGCTCACAAGCCCTGTTATTGCCATTTTATTTTCTGTTGAATAAGGTTAGTTAGACCATGAGTTAGACCCGAGTCTTCCTGACAGTTCACAGTGTCCCGCTGCCTGGTGTAATTCAAATGTACCACCGCGCGCAGCACAGACACACAGCTACTGCCCAGACGCAGCACCGGAAATGGAACTGCTGGGAGAAAAACTGACCATCAGAGATGTAACGTTATCTTTGATAATATTTTGTCTCCTCATTTTTCGTCAACCAAAGTAAAGAGAGATTTTGGCAGAATTTTTATTTAGCAAACTACATTTTCGTCTCGTCACTTTTCGTCAACGATATTGCATGTTGATTTCGTTACAGTTATTGTTTACTGCCGTCGGTGCAGTCTCGTCATCGTCTCGTTTGTTGACGAGCATATTTCGTCATAGCTTTAGTCAACGAAATTAACACTAGCTCGGTGGCAGCAGGCCCCGCCTCTTTGCCCTTAATTGGATCAGGCGGGAGTTAGACTCTGACATCACTGTCGAGACGTTAGTGGCTGACACCGCCTACTTTAGGCCAGAGTCCTGCACGGCTCTGATTTTCAAGACCCGCTCCCGCCCCGCACCCGCGACGTGCAATACCGGACCCGCCCCGCTACCCGCACATATTGCCAATTAGTTCCACAACCCGACCCGACCCGTCGGCACAAGATCCGCAGCCCGACCCGAACCCGCACATATATGAGCAGTGAAAACGTGCAATTACAGTTGCAAGAAAAAGTATGCGAACCCTTTGGAATTACCTGGATTTCTGCATAAGTTGGTCATAAAATGGAGGAAGCCACTGCTGTCCAGAAAAAACAGTGCTGCACGTTTGAAGTTTGCAAAAGAGCACCTGGATGTTCCACAGCATTACTGGCAAAATATTCTGTAGACAGATGAAATCAAAGTTCAGTTGTTTGGAAGGAACACACAACGCTAAAAACGAGAAAAAAAGGCACAGCACACCAACATCAAAACCTCATCCCAACTGTGAAGTATGGTGGAGGGAGCATCATGGTTTGGGGCTGCTTTGCTGCCTCAGGGCCTGGACAGATTGCCATCATCGACGGAAAAATGAATTCTCAAGTTTATCAGGACATTTTGCTGGAGAACTTAAGGCCATCTGTCCACCAATTGAAGCTCAACAGAAGATGGGTGATGCAACAGGACAACGACCCAAAGCACAGAAGTAAATCAACAACAGAATGGCTTCAACAGAAGAAAATAGGCCTTCTGGAGTGGCCCAGTCAGAGTCCTGACCTCAACCCAATTGAGATGATGTGGCATGACCTCAAGAGAGCGATTCACACCAGACATCCCAAGAATATTGCTGAACTGAAACAGTTTTGTAAAGAGGAATGGTCCAAAATTCCTCCTGACCGTTGTGCAGGTCTGATATGCAACTATAGGAAACGTTTGGTTGAGGTTATTGCTGCCAAAGGAGGGTCAACCAGTTATTAAATCCAAGGGTTCACATACTTTTTCCACCCTGCACTGTGAATGTTTACATGGTGTGTTCAATAAAAACATAAAATTGTTTGTGTGGTTTTAGCTTAAGCAGACTGTGTTTGTCTATTGTTGTGACTTAGATGAAGATCAGAACACATTTTATGACCAATTTATGCAGAAATCCAGGTAGTTCCAAAGGGTTCACATACTTTTTCTTGCAACTGTATTAACACACGCAGTTGCATATTTGTCTCAAAAAGCATGGGATGCTGGTTATTTCCTCCATCTAGGATGACACCAAAAGCCTCCCAGACGTTGGATTTCACTCTTGAGGAAGTGTTATTGAAAATGCTGCATTCTCCGCTAGAGAGCTTCACCTCAGCCATTTCGAATGTGGCGCGCTCAGCAGCAGATTAATGCGCTGCAGAGGTTATGATTATGCGCGGTCCCGCGGGGGAGAGGTCTGAGGATTTAAACATTAAACTAAATTATTATTATTTTAATATATTTATTATGCAACACCCACGACCCGACCCGCATCATCTTTGTTTTACCCAGAACCGAACCCGGAAAAATACCACCCGCGAATCACCTTTTTTGCGGGTCACCATTCGGGTACACCCGATGCAGGACTCTGCTTTACCCCCAGTTTCCACCGGGTCCGTCTGCGCCGCATTTCTCTAAAATTAGGATGATACGGTACCTATCTTTGCCGCGGCGCAGCCGTAACGTAAGGTCGGGCAGGCAGCCCCCCCTTGCAGGAAGTGGAAAAGTGAGCATCCGGGCCAGGCCCATCCCCCACATATACTAATTTAGCAGACCCCCCTCCTTCATCACAACACCTCCACTACGATACGCACAATGGACGAGGAGGTTTTCATCATGGAAGTGGAAAAACACACTATTTTATATGATGTAACCAATGCTTACTACAAGGACAACATCAGAAAGGACAAGGCCTGGTTTTTAGTCGCTACAGTTTGTGGAGTGGAAGGTAACAACTACATATTAATGTTTTAAAGTTAATTAATACCCAAATCAATAACAAAACTGCGAGCCTGCACGCACGACGCTACGCTTCTGAAACGCTTCTGGGACGCGTGGGGTGGGTTATGGCGCTAGACCAAAACCGGGGCGCAGCCGTGACGCGGCGCAGACGGACCCAGTGGAAACTGGGGGTTAGGCTTCTCTGCAACTCTGCAGAATCCTATGGTTGTGCGTTACGGCCCGGCCGGCTTACGGCTGCACTGCGGCGTTCACAGCGATCGCGGCCACTCTAGTCAATGGGTGTTATTCCACCAGACATGCCACGTTATGGCCCAGAAGCGTCTCGGCGCTGGGCTCCGCTAAAAATATGTGGCTGGTCTATTTTCGACGCGAGGCATTGCATAGCGCCGGGCAGGAAGTGGACCGGTCAGTCTTTCAAGTAGGAGAATAAATGCCAGCGTTTTCCTCCGGTTTAGAGGCTCTGTGTCAATTTTATATATAGAATAATTATGATGAATGCATTTTTTTACCACTAAAATACAGCAACACGTCTTTGATTCATGTCGTTTATAACTGGAATATTACAATTATTATTAATTTTGTCTGCAAAAAGTAGCCTGTCTAGTAAATATGCACAAATCAACAAAAACTGCGAGCCGGCAGGCAAGACACTCCGCTTCTGAAACACGCCCGGTGGGGTTTGACGCTGTAGGAGGTCGGAACAAAACCGCGGCGCAGACGGACCCGGTGGAATCCCGGGGTAAGGGGTAAGTTCATCAGCGGCAACTTGAAATGTATGGGGATCTAAACAAAGCACAAAATTGTTGTTTTTTTAATAAGCACTAAAACCATTTCTTAACTTTGTTGGAGTCAAAGTACCCTTTATATTAAATTGATATTTGCTGCCTTACACAGCAGTATAAACCTGGCATTTACTGCAGTGTGTGTTACATTATAAAGGTCTGAGAGAGTTTATTCCATTGGCGAGTTACTAACAAGCAAAACATTTAAACATATAGAGTTGTTTTACTTGAGAAATTAATCAAAACGAAATGGAATTGACAGTATGCCTAAGATTGATGCATATTTTTGATTTATGGTTGGTATGGAAAGATGCAACAGCTGGATAGTTATCATTGCAACGAAAGTCAAAAGGACTTGTTCATACACTTTATGACCTCAATTCAATTACATTCAAAACCTTTATTTATCCAGGTGAAATCCCATTGAGATCAATGATCTCTTTTTCAAGGGAGACCTGCAGCAGTAGGTTCCACATGAAGACTTAAAAACATAAACAACAGAACAACAAAAGGACATCATACAGCAACATTTACAGGGATTACAATTTACATATCTATCCACGTGTACAGGTACCAACAGCATCTGATTGTGTAGCATCCAACCGAGCTTTAAAAACATGTACTGGTACCAGATTTTCAATTCTTTTTGCAGACTGTTCCAAGTTAGTGGAGCTGCACCTATCCCACTTTCTTTTGGGTTGCCAATCACTGTATTCACACAAATACCCTCCTATCGCAACTGCATCTCAGCTGTGTTATAACTGCGACCTGAACTGAACTGTTTATTTACTTGTGTTCCGTATGCTTCGTAGTCAAACATTGCACAAAGCCTCAGAGCTGTGTTTTAGCTCTAGTTGAATATAAAAGAGTTTCAATAAGGTTTGGGAAGAATTGGTGTATTTTTGAGGTAACACACTGTCGGACAAATGGGATTTTGATCCAATGGAAAATGTTTCGTGCTGTTGACCAACTGGCTTGTTTATATACTATTGTTGTTGATGCTAGTTTGTCTTTGATGGACAAAGTATCTGGTGGTATGAATCGCCGTAGTTATAAGCACTTGTGCCTGCTGCTCTCCATACCCGCTTCCCTGGCCCCTCTTGATTTCCATGCAATATCTTCTCTTTACACAACACACCAATGCATTCATGCAGCCTCGCCACTACTTACTGATAACCATTATTCTCTCTGTTTATTTCAGGTTCATTATGATTATTATTATTATTATTATTATGTATATAAATGACTTGTTGATTGCCTTCCGTCTGCTTCTCTCTCTGTTTTGTCTGGTCTTCAGAACCAGGTTGTGGCAGGAACAATCCGCCTTCAGAACAATGGGCAGATGGTTCACATTTCCCATCACCATTCCCATCACAGCACTTTGGCTCTACCAGAAATCGCTTTTAAATGTGCTTATAAAATTATAAATAAATAAAAACTTGATTTGATCATGCAGTTTTTCACTGAGGACTGCTTTAAGTTGGCTCTTTTATGTTTCAAATTATGGTTTATGTGGGTGATTTTTGCTGGTTTATAGTTTTAACCAGTTGACTGTAAAACTTTCTTGAAACATTTCGCTATGGACCCATACATCTGCTTTTGTTTGATTTGTTTTATGGCATAGATCATTATTAGTCATTTTGAGATGCTGCCAGACATACAAAAGACAAGTCAGAAACACGTGTTTTCATGGAACAGAAGGCAATAATCACCTTTATCTTTCTTCCCAGTTCTAGCTCTGTCCATTATCTCCTTGTTCAAGAATTCAGAGTAACAGCCGTTCATGAACTTGCGTGATGAAAAGTGATGTTAATCCAATCCCTCAAGGAGTCCAACTTGCTGAGGCAGACACAGAGTAGCGATCTCAAGGTGACCCCAACAGGCTCCCATAAATGTTTTATAAAGGCCTGCCCAGAGCTGAGGCCGCTGTCACAAGGGATTGTCTCAGAGGGTCACGCATGGCTCTCAAAGGAGGGGCTTTGCTCACATGTCAGTATGCACATGTTAATAATATCCACTCTGCCAGCGACGTGCGGTCAGGGGAGGCAGAGCCTCACCTGTCATACTCCAATGTAACGGAAAAACAACAAAAGAAAAACTAAATAGTAATAATAATAAAATGTCTCCACTGATCTGTGTTGTAAATGTGCTTTATGTATGATTCCAATCGCTTTTTAAAGTCGAAATCAACAAATTTGCCGAGCTCCGCTACAACTATGGGTAGCAATGAGAAGTGAGGCAGGGACGAGCTCTGCCTCTCGTAAGCCCATAGTAATTTGCTGGCGCGCGGGCACTAATTTAACGCGGGCACTTATTTTGTGAGGGCGCTCAAGCCAGTTACTGTGGGGTGAGGTGAGGCACAGATGAGCTCTGACTCACCTCAGAATGCGTCACCCCACAGAAACTGGCTGGAAAGCGGGCACTAAGCACATGCCTGTTACCATCTCACTGTATGTCACCAATGTAATGTTTATAGATCCCTTTATTACATTTATCTTCGCCATCCATAGTCTCTAAATAACTTATTTCACGTATATATGATATTTAGGCTCGCTGGTCTCATCATACAACGGCAATGAAAAAAGCACCAGGGGAGGCAGCCATAATCTCTGCCGCACTGAAGGGGGCGCACATGAGCCCACAGGTTATTGTTGCTACTGTTATTCTATGCAGAGACGGATAGACACAAACAACAAGCTTGACTTTTAGGGAGGATAAGGAGGACTTTTACAAAAAAGTAATAGAGATTGTTGTCCGAAGGATAGCATGGACTTCATCTTCAAGTCAAGGTAAGACCACAATTGTAATGAAAATGGGATCTTACTAAGAAAGAACAATCCAATATTTAGATGTTGGGTATCCTTTTGTTGAACGGTCTGTTTAAAATGAATTGAAGCATCAGACTAAAAAAGCTTTTGAAAATAGCCGAATATTTTGATTACGGTCAAAATATAATATTTGTAAATCTGACTCTGAAAGAGTCAGTGCCTCACCAGCCATGAACCTCACCGCACGTCACTTCACTCTGCCATGTTATTTCAGACAGCATAGGCCTACCAGCAATGGGAGGGAACTATTTGACAACAGCATTATGTATTTTAATGAGGGCTTGGTGATGACAATGAGTGGAACGTTTTATTGCTCCTGTGAGAGGGCTTTCGGATGGGAGATTTCATTTTGTGCCTAATCTCTCCCATAAAAGGCTTCACTCACTGCAGAGCCCAGTCCACAGTAAAGGATTTCATCAGCTCTCCACATCAAACCAGAAGAGAATCGCCTTTGGCATTTCTAAGTGATGCATGACCTCTCTTGTATTTCTGTATATGCTTTTAATCGCCAGTCAGCATTTATTCCCTCTGACATGACCAAACATTTTCCAATTTTCAAAGAAACAAAATAAAAGATATGACAAGGAGTTCAGGTCAGGGTAATCTTTATATCCCGACGAACCCCTGTGGTGTGGAGTTAATCACATGGCTTGGATCACATGGATTAGTTCAATTTATCCTAAAATAAAGCAAAAATTAATTATACCTGACTTAACAATTCCATCTTAAAGGGCCCCTATTATGCTCGTTTTCAGGTTCATTTTTGTATTTTTTTTTTGCGACATGTTTCCATGCTTTAAATGTTCAAAAAGCTCTTTATTTTTCTCATACTACCTGTGCTGCAGCACCTCTTTTCACCCTCTGTCTGAAACCAGAGCACAGGCTCCTCTGATTGGTTAGCTGGCCAGCTTCGTTGTGATCTCCTAACCCTATAACCTATTATGTGGTAGAGTGCTAGCCAATAGAAGCGTGAGTGTTACATAGTGTTGTCATAATGAGTTACTTGTGAAGCCAGACCATTCTTTTTAGATTGAGCCTTGCAGAGCAGTTCAGTAAAAACTATAATTGAGCTTGGACAGGACCAAAAGCAGTTGGACCATTAAGCCACTGCTTTGGGCAACACTAACACACTGACAGAATTCACATCCGAAACAGTGGCATCGGGACAAAGTTGTGTAGCTACAGAAAGCAGGAGAATCAGTGGGAGGCTCACATAGCACACGTTGGCCATAATTACAGATAAATTAGCAGATTTCTACAGTGGATTATAGAGCGTCACTGTTGCTGGCTGGATGAACTTTGTTGTAGTGCTGTGGAAAACTTTACCCATCTAAATAGTGTGAAATGTTTTATCCCTCCCATAAATCTACAACGTGAAGGCCAATCATCGATTTGTATATATGTGCTGCTCTATCGAAATCAGTCGGAAGTCGCAACGGCTCATTTCAAAATAAACGTGGATTTGCGTAAAAAAATAGTTTTTTGGGGTTCGGGTGTTTTGTTTGATTTTAAACAAAAAAAGTGTTGGCTTTCAGAATATGAAACTTTTATTTCCAAAATCACACGATAAATACATTTTTGAAGCTTGTAAAGGGAAGATGACAGCTCTCACTCACCACTCTGCTCTTCCGCAGCGCTGCTTCTCCTCCCTCCGGCTGAAATCATGAATGTAAGGCGTATAGTAATCATCATAGATAACACAGCAGGGTCCGTTACAGTTTGTTTTCATCTGATTTCAAGTAGCAATGTTAGGGAAACTTCCATCCTACATCTGCTCCCTGATCTCACGGCAGGGGCGGACTGGGGGGGGGAAATGGCCCGGGGATTAATTGACACTTAATGCCCGGCATGTATCGGCCATTGAGTTGCCTAGAGCAAAATAGTCACAGCATATATTTAGTGATTTTAATGTTAACAGATCATTGATGCAATAAGATTTAAACCCAATTTGCCTGACTTGACACACGGAATAAAACATGGGCGTAGGAAGCATCCTCAATGTGGGTGAGACAATTTAACAGGGGGTCTGGGCAGGTGGTGGACCTCACCTCCTCTAGGGGGGTCCGGGGGCAGGCTCACGCGGGAAGATTTTTTTTTAAATGTTGAAGTTAAATGCATCAATCTGGTGCACTTTGAGAGCAAAATTAGGGACTAAATCTATGGATACATCTCTTAACACCCATATGAAACAGAACTGTAAACAGATTTACTTTTTCTTTCAACATTTATTTGAACAGCAAGTGGAGGCAAAAGTGACTGCACCCAAAACAATAAACCTGCTAGCTAACTAGCCTAAACTCAGTAACAGAATGTGGGCAACACGTTCTTCGCCACAGCCGTGCGACCTCTGAGTCAGACGTCACTTCCCCCTTTTCTATCTTACGGGTACAGCCACTGCCCCTGAACCCTGTTTCCCTGCCAAACCCCCGGTATTCCCAATGGCCAGTCCGCCCCTGTCTCACAGCGAATTGTAAGTGGCTACTGCCTGAGATCGCATGCTGTGGTTTTATTAAATGTGCCAACTGCTAGGACTGTATCAGGGAAGATAGCATTTAGATGCGCAGCTCCTCTGTCCTCCTCATAAACATAAACATGTCTTGGAACAGTCTGCAAATTAAATGGAAACTGAGCAATCTGGTGCCACTAAATGTGTTTAAAGCTTGGTTGGATGCTGCACAATCGGATGCCGTTGGTACCTGTTCATGTGGATAGTTATTGTAATCCCTGTAATGATGCTGTATGATGTCCTTTTTGTTGTTCTGTTGTTTTATGTTTCTATGTTTCATGTGGAACCTACTTGAGCAGGTCTCCCTTGAAAAAGAGATCCACCTGGATAAATAAAAGTTTGAAATGAAATGAAACATAGAATTGGCTTTCAGAATATTAAACTTGTTTCGGCAAATTCAGATGATAAATACAACTTTGAAGCTTGTAACGGCATAATTGCAAGCGGAGAACGGAGTAACTCGACGTCACAGCAGGCATAACAACAGCCGGTGTTTCTCGTGAGTGTTTTCCCCGGGAAACAAACACGATACAGACAAACCCAAAAACACACACACACACGTATACACACACACTCGCAAGCTTTCCCCAGACCATTAATCCAAAATAAAATATCTTCCCTCCGTACTATTTTGATCATTTGCTCCGCTAATAATCAATCAGATCGGTGGATTCCAGAGAAGAGGAAACTTTGAAGGCCTTTTTCTCAAACTGATAACTCGGTGACAGTCATTATATAATGTGACATATTTTGCTCAATCACAAACAACAATCCTGATATCATTAGAAAGCTATGAATCTCCTCTTTCCAACAGTAACTCAAAATGTGTCTTCGGGTCAATTCGACTGATTTCGATGGAGCAGGTCTCGTTAGCCTAATAGCATAATTGCCCAAGTCATATTTAAATGTTTTTGGAAAACAAGAAAAAACAAATTTACAAATTTTTAGCAAGCACATTGTTATTTTTTATTGATTTTGTAACAGTAAGTTCAACCAGATGTGTTAACAAATTTGCACAAAAAAAAAAGACACAACATCAATTGCATAACAAATAAAAATGACTTAGGCAGAATGTGCCATGACTTAGGCAATTTTTCTTACACAACTTTTTTTACACATGAATACAAACATAACATAGAAAAGTAGATTTACTTTCCTAAATATAACCAAGTTGTGTTACCTGTCTAACCTTAACCACGTTGTTCTAAATGTCTGACCTTAACCAAGTTGTTTTACTTGTTTAACCCAAGCGGCAAACTCTGGTGAATAGCCGGGACGCCAATACGGAAGTGCTACACACTGCAGTTCATATATTGGCCGATAGGCGATGGCTGCAGAAAGGAGCAATTTCCATAGACCCCCATGTTAAAATGCCCAGTTTTACAGTAGAAAAAAACATGTTTCTACCCCTGGCTCCATACATTTTATTATCGATATAGTTAGATTCCACCTTCATGATTATGGATCTGTGAGTGAATTGTTTTCTAACACGACCCTTTTATTTATATTAGGTCTTAAAGTTTTTGCATAAATTAGGGCGTGGTCACATTGAGTGACGGCTCTGTGAAGTGACTGCTGCTGCTAAATTATTGTCTCTCTGCTAGCTGCTCCGTGAAGCTAGCTACAGGGACTCAGTTCATCCAGGAAACACAACTTGAAGCCGGTCGTGGTTGTTTGTTCTTCATGCCAGTGGCGGCTGGTGGAAAATATGTTTGGTGGGGCTATGGAAATGGTGACAAAACCATACTAGGTCGGTCCGGGGGGTCGTCCTCCGGAATACTTTTTTGAGAAATTACCCCTTAAATTATGACTTCTGTTGATGTTAGTGGGGAGGGGGAGGGGGGGGGGGGCTTAAAAATATGAGATAATCCATAATCTTCAGTGTGGTTAGCTATGAATCTTCCTGTGCAACAGTACAGTAGGCCCACACAAACTGCAGAACACTGGTGCTTTGGGAAGACTCAAATGATTTAATTCCCATTTAAAATCAGGAGACTAAATACGAACATTGTGTGTGTGTGTGTGTGTGTGTGTGTGTGTGTGTGTGTGTGTGTGTGCGTGCGTGCGTGCGTGCGTGCGTGCGTGCGTGCGTGCGTGCGTGTGTGTGTGTGTCATACTTGCCAACCCTTCCGATTTTCGCGGGACACTCCCGCATTTCTCCCGATTTCTGACAAAATCAGATTTACTCACGACTGTTTCCACTCGGTCTTTAATACAGCTACACCATTGTTTGGTTTCCATGGTAGCGCGTCTCTTTAGCAGCGCGCGCAACTCAAAGTCTGAGAGGGTGAGGAAGATGAAAACTGAACAAGAATCGACGACTCGACCCTCTGATCACTCCTTTCCTGTAAAATACAGGTCCAGCCCAAACATATGCTCCATGGTGCCACAGGCATTGCCCTTACAACTACAATAAGCATGTAAATGTTAATCTACAGCTCCGGCGATCCACTAGCACCGGAGTCTACACCTGCAGACAACTACTGTAGCGTCACCTTGGATACGAGTCCAAACAACTCACAGACACACAGGCCAGGGCGCTGACAGGGCGCCCTTTAAGCATCAGATCTGACAACGCTGATTGGCTGAAATTACGTTTCGGCGGCATAGTTTACAGATAGCAACAGTCAGCTTGTTGGTTGCTGCTGCTCTGGCTGAGGGCTCCTTTCTACCGCCCGGACGAGAGAGGGTAATGAATGATACTTGCTGCGGCCAGGCAGGAAACATGTGACTTATCAGTAACTTTAGACATCGTAAAACAATTTTAAACGAGATTTTCTTGTAGATTATACATTTGACTGATACCAACTATATAATATTTACCTTGTTCTTTAAAAATAAAAATAAAAAATATTTTTTTAGAAATATATTTTTTAATCTATTTTTAATTTTTTAATGACAATCAAACATGTGGGAAGAGGGGGGGCGGTGCCCCTAGCGCCCCTATGGGCCGGCCGCCACTGCTTATATATCGGACTATTGTGACTCGCTCTGCGGTTAAAACAGACGGTGCATGAATGTGGTTTTGTGGTAAGTGAAATTCGAGTGCTTTATTTATGTGTTAATGATTTTAATCAGCTACGTAATGAATGTTAAGGCTTGGGTTAGCGTGTAAGCGAGTGAAAAGTTAAAATCATAGACTGTATATATAAAGGTTAAAACGAAATAGACAAGTGTTAAGCGTTAAGTGGCATAATACTGTAGAACAAACGGCTTCTGTTTGAGGTTGATAAAATAAGGTCATCCTTGTATCTTAGAGAGATATTTTATTATGTAGGTAGGAACTGTATGCATTGCTAAGGTTAATTTAAATTGGCTATGCTCAAGTATGTAGAAAAGCTAATGTCGAAGTAGTGTATGTGAAATCAACCTCACAATAAGATGTGTCTATATTACAATTATTAATGTCATATTTCAAGATGATTACATAGATATTACAATATGCTTGGTTGAGCTGGAGTTCATTATTGAGCTTACATGTTAACATCAAAGTCATCTGAAGAACGAACCCAAACCTTGTTGTTTTTATTAATTGCATTACATAAACAGTAAGCATTGGTAACACAACTTCCAAAGTTACAGTATAATAAAAAGGACCCTGACTCGGACAATACACAATCCAACATGTTCAACAGAAGAGAATCAGTTATATCGTTTGTACACATGGTACTTTACATATATATCTGTTTGTTTAAGGTGTCCAGGTGATGCAGACAGGCTGGACCAGAGAGTGGGAGACAGAACTGGACTCCTCACAGCAGTGAACTTCAGCACAGGTATAAAGACTCTATTTTTCATACTGTACAAAGAATCAAGAAAGATATTGGTTTAAATGAATGAAGTATTGACTTTAATACACTGATATACATTCCATTAAACAATACTAAATACTAGATCACCTACACACCAGTGAAGTTGAGGGTTTTTTCCATGCAAAAAGTTACATTTAGATGTTAACAAGCAATATAATTTTGTCAGCTTTCTAATTTAATGTATTGAAGGCAAAGATATTTAACACAGTGAGAACTGCTACTCAGGGGCAGATCTAGACAAATATTCATGGGGTGGCAAGAGGGTGGCAGGAGAATTTGAGGGGTGGCATCCCCTGGCAGAAGTATATTCTGATTTAATCGCAGTCATATCAATCAATGTTAACTTGGAAAGCCACAATATTGATATTTTAACTCAATAACATTAGGTGAGATTATTGTGGCACATCAGTAAAGCCTTAAATATAAATATATAAGGTGGCACACGTAATTTAATGAATTTTAACTGAATGAGTTGGTTTAACTCTTAGACCAGCAGGGGTACCAAATATGCAGACTGCTGCAATAAATACATTAATTAACTGTCTCATCAATGTGTGTCTTTATGAATATGATAATATTAACAATCATATTATTCCTATCAGCTGTCAATCACTGTTATGATTCACATCTTCAGTGTTATTATTAAATAAACTATATTTTTTATTAATGATGAACGTTCCTCAAGATGCTTGCTCACCCTCCTTCAAATTTGAAAGACCAGTAATTACTATCATAATTCAAAAGAATCAAAGGAACAGTTCAGTTCCCCACAACTTCATTGCAAACAGTTACAACCTTGACTTTACATCAGAAAGAACAAACATTAAAGAAATGACTAACTGCATCAGTTAGGGTTAAAAAAAAACTGTGTATTCAGCTAAAACATACATCGCTGCAGTTATTATCCAGTGGAATACCCGTACCTACTGGCTCTTCTTTGTCATAGTAGACCGCAAACAGTTGCGGCGCCAGAGTATTTGTGTTGGGTAATCTATGGTAGGGCTAACCCATACAGTGGTGGGGCTCAAGTCAGTATTTGCAATGTAATAACATACAGGCTCCCCTTGACAGTGAAACGCCACGCGTGAGGTTTAGATTGTTTCCCTGTCTCAATCCAAATTGAACTGTATGAAATAAAAAGGCACATTTGTCTTGTAGTAAATAAAAAGGGCGACCTGGAGCCAATCCTGCAATTTCCCCACAGGTCAAAGAGTTGAAAACCCAACCCTTGAAGGGGGGTCTGGGGGGATTCTCCCCCAGGAGATTTTTTTAAATACTAACATCAAATACACATTCTGGTGCTCTCTTAAGAAGAAAAATAAATAAATATATATTACTACACGACGTATTTAAAAAAATGAATGTCATTTTAGTTTTTTGTTACTTTGTTCTGAAAGCTGAACCTGCTGCTCCTCACAGAGAGGAGAGGGAAGAGGCTGTGTGAATTACTTTACATTGTGGATAAGGGTGGATAGCCCCCATTGTTCTGTGTGTCAAAATGAAAGACAGCCCACACACCTATCAATCATCAAACCGTAGGGTCTTATAGTTGTACCGATGTATATCGAGATGTACTACAGCAAAAGTATTCTCCGTCGGGACTTCCTGCAACAACACCACGCCGTTATCGTGATTCTGATTGGCCAGAAGACATTATCAAAGATGTTCTATTAAGAAGACGATCACTACGAGACAAAAGTTTTCAAAACCGTTTCTAGTCTTCGGTATTTCCAGACAAGTGGCTACTGAAATCAATCTTACTAACTGCTGTCTGTGCAATTTACTCCGCGCGAGTTGGCAGACTTTATTTTGCTTACTTTAACATCATTTTTCATGGTGGGGCTAAGCCATTTATTAGTATGGCTGTAGCCTACCCCAGCCATACCCTGACCGCAAATACCTCATTCCTTCTGTCTACTTGTATCCGAAATGCTTCTCGTTTTGCGCTGTCCTCCCGTTCAAATGAAATCGCCGCCAATCATATTTCCAAGCTCGCGCCAGGGGGGGGGGAGGAGTTACAAGGCTCGCGTCTTGTGCTGCATTCACTTGCACTCGGACATTAGAGATTTTCTCTCATAAATGTCCGATGAGCCACAACTTTTCTTTCAAAACAAAGCTGCCAAATGGGGTGGCAGCTGGGGTGGCAAGGCATTTTTCTGAGGTGGCAGCTGCCACCCCGTGCCACCCCGTAGAACCGCCACTGCTGCTAATATTTATCTCTCAATATTGTCTGTAAAAAACGTGGTAAAAGTTATTCTTTCAGTGAGACAACAGAGCAAGCTACAGTTGCACTACGTTTTGATAACAGTTCAATATTATTTTGATAATAACATACATTTCAATGTTGATGAACTTCATACTGTTCATTCATAATCTGATTTTCTTTGTAGCTCACTGTTGAAATAAAAAAACAACATTACAATTACAAAATAATTATATCTACACCCCCTAAACACACAAACACATCGCTTTCATAAATAACACACTTGTTCTGCAATAATATGTTTTATGTTTCCTGTCATTTTTTTTAGGAAAGGACATGCCTGAAAGACACAACATGTTCTCCTTCTCTGAGGGTCAAGAAGAACATCCAAGAGAAAAATTAAAAGCTGATGCTATGAGATTTTAAGACCAGTACACTAAGAAACTACTTTTATTGTAAAAACATTCAGCTGATCGAATTTACCTATTTCCACATCTACACTCCATCAGCTGATTATTTCTATTTGCCTCACTCTATGAGCTTCACATCACTTGTGCCTTATACCGCAGAGTTTGCAACGTCACAAATAAATGGGGCCAATCTTCAGTAAAAATAATGGACAAAAGGAGTGCAAATACAAATACAATTTATTGAAATGTGAACCAAAACTTAATCAAACATGTTTTAAATAAAAAGCACATATGGACAGAAGGTGTAAACCTATTAAATGTATAAGTAAACACATTTAGTCAAATAAAGTGACAGACTAGGCCTGTGCAGTTGGTATCAGCTTTGCCCAGTATGGGCTCCTCCATCAGGCCTGGTCCCCCTCGCAGAGGAAAGACCCTCAGTCCTCTCCGGGCCAAACAAACAGACCATCACACGGAGGTGTCTCCCTGAAGTCTCTGCAGCTTTCTGGACACCACGCTATCTCAATCCGTCCAAACTGAATATGAGAGGGGGAAAATGAAAATAATAAATGCTTTAGACAATAAGAAACATAAAGTTGACTGTTGAGTTGCTCAGTTTTTTTAGATTGTCAATACTATTGCTGTATAACTAATATATCTGGTTAAGAGGCACATTCAAATAAAGATTGGTCTTTAAATACATGTTGTCTTTTGAATTGTTTGTCTAAAGTCAAGGATCTAGAACTGGTACTTAGTTTTAATGATACAGTCTGGTTATTCTGCTGTTTGGAGGAGGCCTCACAGGTAAGAGCACTAACTAGCTACCATCACATGTACCTTAGCTTGACTTAAATGTATTAAACGTATAGTTAAGTGATATCAAAATATAAATAACTAATGTCATGCAAACATATTCATATTTGCTTGATTCCAGTGTTGAATTTAGCACAATTGCATACAAACGTTAAGGGATTTTAAGATTCTGAAGTATTATGCTAAAAACTCAATAACTTAGATTATTATTTATAGTTTTGCTGAATAGTTTCATGTCCGCTTACCTTAGAAACGTAAAATGCCACAGCAGTGTGCAGGTGGGGAGCAATGTTAGCTTAGCTTGGTAGCTTCAGCTAGCTCTGGAACTTTCAGTTCGGTGGCAGCAGGTCCCGCCTTGGCTCCGCCTATTTGCCCTTATTTGGAGCAGGCTGGAGTTGAACTCTGACGTCAGTGTCGAGCCGTTAGTGGCCGACTCCGCCTACTAAGGGCTTCTCGGCAACTCTGCAGAATCCTATGGGTGACGTCACAGACCCTACGTCCATTTATATATAAAGTCTATGGTTTAACCTTAACCAAATCCTACTCAGGTGCTGTGTGAACTCGTTTTCTATTGATGAGGGAGGTTCTCGTAGTACTGGTGGGCCACTCTTGGTAGTACTGGTTTCATTGCCTGCCAGTCATTGTATTTTCTGAGAGTAATAGGCAATTGGGCAGGAAAGAGTGGGACCCAGTGGACCGGTTCTTCAGGGATGCTGAGTCGCTGAGGTAGGTCCTCCCAGTCAGACTCAAAATCCAACTTGTGGCGGATTCGACCATCTGCCAAGTACTGGAGAGCCCGAAGGTCATGGACTGGGGACGCCAACTTTTCTGCCTGGTCGAATTTTGGTGACACAGGCCCCAGATAACTTCATGAAGTCACTGTGGTATAGCTGGGTCACCTTGTATGGAGATGGGTGCAAACGTGCAATCTCAAAGATGAAAATGTAATCACGTGGAGTGTGAATATCTTTGATGGTACGCCGTTCAATGAGGCTATGCATGGAGTCGCACTCCATATGTGTGTGCCCTGCAACCAGAAACTTTTGTTCTATGGTGACACTATGCTTCATGGCCAGATCTAGGTACGCATTTGTGATGGGACAACATCGATTTTGATAGCCGCAGCCATCACTCCAGACTATGACCTTTTCGATGTTTTGGTTGGCGTCTAGGACTGACTAAAAGTGCTTACACTGCAGATGGGCAAAAACCTCGCTGCTGAGGGAGCCCTCATACTCCTCCCAGGCGTAACAATACCCATATTTGTTACCCAGGTTGAATCAAGTAAAGTTGTGCATCTGTAATTTAGTTTTGTAATACATCTTGCTAGCTTTTGTCTTGGGACACAGAAGAACGCTCTGAAGGTCCATTGTCCACACTGAGAGTTTGTCACTGGATTCCTGTTTATCTTTAGCTTTTTCAGCTTGAGCCTTTAATTTCATGTGAGTAGTAAGGGTATCCTGATCTATATTTCCAACCTTGGCGCCGATACATACATCACACTGGTCTTTTTTTGGTACGAACACAGAGTATTTCTGCTCACTGAACACTTTTCGGAAATATGTCTCATTCACAACACGTGCTCCACTTTTACCAGCAGCTTTCTGGTATTCCTTGTGAAGGTCACTTAGAACTGTTCCCGGCTCCACAAACTTCTTATCCTGAAAGGAGGGAACCTGACGGCAGTAATGGGATGGAACAGTAGGCAGCCCAGAGAGCCATTCTTTCAGGAAGGTCTGGTCAGCATCTGATATGGGCATATGTGGACCAGTCTTATTGATCTTGGGTTTGGGCGGATCAGTTTTGGTTTTCATGTCCACAGTTAACCATGATCCGATGGTTCTGGGGGCAATGCCAAGGGTTGAACAGAAAATAATCTTACACACAGGTAGTTTACATCTATCTGCCAGTTGCAGGTGGTATGATAGGGACGTTTTTCTCCTTGATGCAATACCACCTTTCCTCTGCTTTATAGGCACATTTTCCACTAAAGTCTGGATATACAGCTTGCGTGTCTCCCAGGAGGGCATGGACCAGAAATGTTTGAAGATATCCGTTCTCTCTTCTTCACTCAGCAGTTCACAACTTCGTTTCTCCGACCTTAAGCAGTGCTGTGATGTGCAGGGTGGGCCCATGGTCTTTGGCTGCCTCTCCTGTCCCGTTGCGTTCTTGTAACTCTCCCCCTTAAGGCGCTTCTCTTTTATCACCTGTCGCTTCCACATATGTGACCTTGGACGCTTATGACGTTTAACAGCGGGAGCTTCAAGTACAGCCTCTTCTTCACTATGTTGAGCCGTGTCTGCATCACTATCATCATCTGGGCGGTCATCTGTCTTAGGTCTATAGTTTTCATCCAAGACAGAGTCAGCGTGTTCACTTTCTGACCATGAATCAGGATCAGAATCAGCTCTGGAGGCTTCATCGGCTGTTTATTCTTCAATCCGTTGTCCGCTGTCTGTCATTTCCTTCTTTCTCACATCTACTGTCATCTAAATCCTTCTCTGAGTCCTTTTCTAAATGTGTATCAAGTTCATTTCCTGACCCTGAAGCAGAAGAAAATAAAGTTGCTGAGTGTTGCTACTTCATCATACCTTGTCGCAGAAATGTGATTAACAGTTCCTAATCCCTTTCATTGACTGAAAGTACATTTAGTGTCTAGAAAGTTGAAGAAATATGAACTAGCTCACCAGATGAATCAAAAAGAAGAGCTAATGCTTCACTTGTGGTCAGCAGAGCCCTCTGTCTCATGCGGTCCGCCATCTTTGTATGTAGCGTCAAAAATGCCAAAGTCAAAGAGATGACTTAGGCAGATAGTGATTTTGGACTCTAAAATGCGTTCTGATAGGCTGAGGACATAGGCAATAAGGCAGGGTGATGCAGCAGTGGTAGGAGAGTAAAGTTAGGCAGATATCACAATTTGGCCAAAAAATGACTTAGGCAATTATGCTGTTAGGCTAACGCAAACACCATTTGTCATCTTTTTCCGGAGTTCATATTTCAGGAGCAGCCAGACTCCCGCAGTCCTGGAATGTGTTTCACTACAGGCATTTCATTGATTGTTTGTTTTTGAGCTAGGCTGTTTTTTTTTTTGTCTACAAAAAAAGCTAAATTACTTTTGGAAAAGGTCTGAGTCACAGAATAAAGTAAGAGCGCTTTGGGTTACTTTACCACATTTCTGTTTCCCTATTGTTATAGTTTTATCTGATAGCACTGTCTGTTCCACAGGACCACCCCGAATTGCCTATAAATAACCAGATAAAAATAAGCAGACAGCAGTACACATGTTCAGGAAGACAGCACCAGTCAAATTGGTAGCATTTTGAAAAGCCACATTGTTTTGATATGTCTTCTGAACAGAAAAGAAACTGCATGACAGCCCGGATAGGTCCAGCAACACTTACCTTTTCAAACGCTTGACTGGAAGACATTCTCAGGAAGATTTTGCTTGATTCTGGCAGGTGGAACAAGGGAAATAAAGAACAAAGAAATACACTCTGAATGCTCCATTTATCACATGCAGACAGAGCCTTATCTTAATGCTGCCTTTTGGTCCTTGATGTGGTCCGCTTCACTCCAAGACGCGAGCAAACGCTAATCCACCATGGGGATATCACGCAGCGTCATCTGCACACATTTCCAGGAGGATCCAAGTCAAGAACTGTGACTCACGGCACGGTGTAGGGCCACTTCACAACAACAAAAACGAATAGTTTTGCCATTGAAGAGAATCACAATAGAATCAGAAGACATTTGTCTGCATGGTAATGAAGTGTGTGACACATCATTTTGAGGCTGGGGGGATATAAATGATCATAACATGTCAGGAAATAAAAGAGCAGAGCCAGATCTGACATCCAGAGATGGCCAAGGTGAGTCTTGTACTGTTGTATTTGTAATGATTAGTCTGAACTGTAAAACCTACATTTTAATTTGCATAATACAAAAAAGACATTTCCTTGATAATAAAACGAAATATATCCTTAAATATTGCTTTTAAAATATCAATTTCTAAGGCAGGGATAAGGCTCTACCTGCCTATTGTCCAAATGGGACTCAGTGTATTCTAATCGTAATCCGGATTACATGTTTACCTTAAGCCTTTACCATAAATAAAGCAATTAACAGAATAGCACTTACTCTGGAGTAAAACCAGATTTTAAATTGGAACGGTAATCAGCTGTGACATTTACAAGTGTTGACAGAAACCCCCGCTTCACTTGAGTGACCAGGTCAAAAACTGAATTGTCTCACCATGTAAACATTGCTAGTAAACCGCTTGTTTACAAATTTAAATGAAGGATACACCATCCAGTGAACCCAAACTAATAAGCCATATTAAAGGGAATGTGACACATCGTTTCCGAGATGGACTGTACTGGCGTAGAGCCACCGTCACATACATAAATTAGATATTTTTAGCACAGGGAGCTGTGAAAAAGATGCATATTAACAGTGTTTATGCTACTTACTTAATAAACTTTGAAGGATCAGTAAGCTGCAGTGGAGGACCCATGTTGGAAATCCAACATATAAACCGCTTGGGTTGGCAAAGTGTTAAAAGTGCAGAGAAGTAATTAATTCCAATGTTCAATGAAAAAACCTGCTATTCCTATTTGTCGACTATGTTCAATTAAACAACCTGCTATTCCTATTTGTCAACCAGGGGCCATGTTGTCCTAAGAGTGGTAGACCATTACCTGGATAAGCTAATTTACTTAACCTGCATATTATAAAAAGAACAACATTGACTGGCTTTTAAAGTCATATCAGTTCCTATGAATTCACAGAGGAAAATCCAAGCAATTTTTATACTAGGGGTGCACCGAATGGGAAATTCTTGGCCGAAACCGATACGGAAAATATGAAACAGTTGGCCGAAAACCGAATGCCGAAAGGCCGAAAATGATTAATAGAAATATATATATATATAATGTATACATTTTTTACCAATGTTGTTCAGCTGCCTGATTATGGAAAAAGACATGATTATGGCAAAACTTAAATAATAATCACTATTATGGGTCCATAAAACATTTATTCAGCACTTTTGAATGCATACAGTACATTAATTCCAAGTCAAGTGCATTTTCTTTTCTCTGTAGGATAACTACAACAAAGTGCATTGAGAACAAAGCCAAGGTGCTTTAAAACTGCATAAACATCTAGGCCAGTAGGCCTACAACAAACTAGTGTAAATAAAGACTGTAACAGCCAGGCCTTCAACAACAACAACAAATGCACCTATAAGTTTGGTAACCTAACGTGTTGTTGTGATGATGTAATCAAAACGCGGCGACAACAAGCACGGCGCACGACCATGCTCGCGGCTGGCTCAGAGCCAACATGTCTGCTGCTTGGAGATATTTCAAAATATCAGAGAAAGAGGCGCGGATTGCGATTTGTAAAACGTGTTCAGCTAACATTTCTCGAGGGGGTGTAACTGCAAAGACTTTCACCACTTCGGGATTACTCCACCACTTGAAATCAAAACACCCGGACAAATATGCGGAGTATGATCAACGTAACCCTGTTCTCTGACATTCGGCAATATTTCTTCGGCCAAAAGCCGAAAGGGCCTTTTTAACCATTTTCGGCCGATAATATTCGGTGGCCGAATATTCAGTGCATCCCTAGTTTATACAGGACATTTCAATGCTCATGGAAAGTTGTATTAGGCCCTATTATTAGACTATTTGAGAACTTGCAAGGACAACTGACAACAGAGAAGATAAATTAACCGTTGGCAGGTTTGAGGGAACAGGTCTGTTTTTAGTTGCTGCAGACTGTTCACCATCTGTTTTGTCAATGGATTGCTCATAGCTACTGAATGTTTCCAGAATGTATTTGAAAGGTATGCACCAAAATAAAGTGAAACATTTGGAGGTGTTGTTATTAACGTACTGCAATGTTTTCACACAAAAAGGGTACTTTTTTGCAGATGAACTAAAATGAGTTGACAGCCCAGACAATAGGCTGTATGACAAATACCATATTAAGCTAAATAATTACACATCAGCACTTTGTGTTAACTTACCTGCTGCAAAATGACTGTCAGGATTCCTGTATTCAAATAGCAAAGGAGAAGACGTGACAGTGGCTGATCAAGATTAGAGACGGCATGAAAAGAGGATGAAAGAAGCAGATTTTCATAATTTATCTAAGGGTTGCAGACATTTGCATACAAAATGCATTTGATTCATCATCATTATCTCCAAGCTGCTGTCAACAACAAAAAGTGACAGTGTCTGTTTGCCTTTTATGAATGTCATTATAAATGTAATGTAACACATGTTTATTGTATTGTAAGCACAGTATAATGTACGCTTAAAATGTGATGGGGTACAGATTATTGCAGTTTAGCGTAATTTTGAAGTTCAATAAAAAGCTGATTTTCCATACTTTTCCTAAAGATAAGAGAGAGAAAAGACAAGAGTCAAAAACTTGTAAATAAGTACAGACGTGCAATAGATGCCGTGTGTAAATCGAAGAGATAATACATTTTACAGCGTAGGTAGACCAAATGTTAGGAAATGCATGTGTCTATAATAAGAAGATGAATCCACGAAGATGTCAAAAACAGTCCAGTGGGAGCCATCAGGGAAGCAACATGACGAGACCCAGGCAGGACCGCAGAGACAGGCCCGAAGTCCACGACTTAATCCAGAACTCAGGATAGGGGATCCAGGGCACAGGACCACAGCAAACATGATCAGCCTCGACTCCGGATCCCGGCGTAGATATAGACACAAAACAAGAAAATGTGGGGGAGGCTGGGTTAATCGGAACATGAGAATACACAGACACAGACAGACAGAAGGAAGAACCAGCACTCCGTTGGGATAGGTTGAGGGGAAAGGGTAGCAAGTAAGAGAGTGAGAAACAGAGGTGAAGAGGCACACGCAGGGAACAAGGTCCCCACTAGAGCCTTAATTGGAATTGGTGAGAGGTAAGGAGGTAAACTGTGAATACGGTCATAACACTCCCCGGCTGGAATAAGCCTCTCTGCAACCTGTTACCCTCTAATAAAACCTTGAGAGGTCAGAGAGGGAAAAGGTTTTGGATAAAGAGAAAATAGAAAAAATAGATCACATGAGTATGAGAAGTAGAGAGAGAAAATATTTAGAAGAATGAGAAGTAGTAATAACCTTAGTTTTAAATATAAGGTCCAAGTCGTTAGGATTTAAGTGAAAGAGCAAGAACCAAAATGTGGGTGAAGAGGCACAGCGTGTCTACGTCAATGCACTCTTATTAGATTATTTTATCAACTATAACCTTTATCAAAAGGGAAGGTCGTAAGCGTACTCTTAAAACGGATAGGCAGTCGGCCGCCAGAACACAAACTGGAAGCTGATTCCACAAAAGTGGAGCTTGATAAGAAAAGGCTAGAAGGCCAGAGAGAAGAAGTGAGTTTTGAGTGTCGATTTAAAAACCCCTAGGGTCTGGGCCGACCTCACATGGAGGGGCAGAGTGTTCCAGAGCCTAGGGCCAGCTGCTGCGAATGCTCGGTGCCCTCTGGTTTTGAGCCTGGTCTTGAACACTACCACCAGCAGCTGGTCAGCCGACCTTACGGCTCTGGCTGGGGTGTAGCGATGGAGGAGTTTGGCTATATAAACCGGAGCCTGCCCATTTAGGGCTTTGAAAACAAATAAAAGGAGTTTAAAATCAATTATGAACCGAACTGGAAGCCAGTGTAATGAGGCCAGAATTGGGGTGATGTGGTCACGCTTTTTATGGCCACTGAGAAAACTTGCTGCAGCGTTCTGCACTAGCTGCAATGCCTCTAATTGAGGCCTGGTCCATACCCACATACAGAGCGTTGCAGTAATCCAGTCTCGAGGTAACAAAGGCGTTAATAACCCTTTCTAGGTCTTTAAAAGATAAAAACGACTTGGTCTTGGCCAATAGTCTTATTTTTTTTAGCAGTGGCTGCACCACGGCACGTTTGAAGGCAGCTGGGACACATCATGAGCTAAGAGAGGTGTTTACAAGCAATAAAACACTTGCTCCAACTGATTCGAAAACATCTCTGAGAAGGCGAGAAGGAATGCTGTCTGAGGTGCAGTTTGTCGGCCGCAGGTGCTTGACTACATCCGAGAGAGAAGAGAGGGAAACAGGCTCAAAGTGGTCGAGGACAGCAGGGCACAGAAAAGGAGCAGGGTCTGGGGTAGCACTAGTGTGGGCCAGCCTAAGAGCAGATACTTTTTCGATAAAAAAATGTAAGAAACTTATCACAGAGAGTAGTCGATGGCACAATTGGAGAAGCATCACAGGGATTAATGATCCAGTTGAGGCATTAAAAAGAACCTGAGGTTTACGGCTGTTTTTGGAGATTAACAGAGAAATATGCTCTGCTTTGACTGCCGTGCGTTGGTCGGAAAGACAAGCACAAAGGATTTCTAAGGAGACATGGAGTTTATCCTTTTTCCCTCTTCTCTCTACACGCCTGCAGGTGCTTCTAGGAGCGCGAGTACTGTCATTGAGCCATGGTTCTGAGAGAACTTTGGTGCGTCTAAGCGTAAAAGGAGCAACGGAGTCCAGTATTAGTGTACATGTCGAATCAAACATGGAGATAAGATCATCCGCACTAAGAGCACAGTTCACCTCTAATTTACGGATCGGAGAAGTATTAAAAACATCTGAAAACTGTGAGGCAGTCAAGGAGTTAATTGAACGCAGGCAACGCGCAGGGGCACGAGATTCGACTCCTGCGGAAGGGATCGAGGTTGTAAACAGAACCGGTAAATGGTCTGAGATACGCGTTGCTGCACAGATTTCATCCACAGAGACAGACAGTCCAAACGATAATAGTAAATCTAAGGTGTGTCCTTTATCGTGTGTTGGGCCAGCCACGGACTGAATGAGACCGAAAGAATCGAGGAGATTTAAAAAGTCCCTAAACAGAGGTTTGGACTCGCAGCACACATGGACATTAAAGTCTCCGCAAATCAAAACACGATCATATTTCACCATGATCCCGGACAGAAAGTCAGAAAAGTCAGTGATGAAATCCTTATTGCACTTTGGCGGACGATACACGACTGCGCAGAGCATAGGCGAGGCCGGGTTCAGTTCAAAAAGCTGCAACTCAAAGCTAGCATAGCTAGTTACAGGGTAAAGCAATCTGCATTGGAGACTATAGCTCTAAACATTGATGCTATGCCCCCACCACGGCCGGAGGCATTGGGGGAGCTGAAGAAAGTACAGTCGGGAGGAAGAAGTTCAGAAAACGGTGTATACTCGCCAGCTTGGACCCAGGTCTCCGTCAGGAACATCAAATCCAGATCACGGTGAAGAAGTCATTTAACAGGAACGTCTTGTTTGCTATTGACCTAGCGAAGGGGTTCCCAAAGTGTGGGAAGGTGAGCCTCCCCTCAGAGAACATAATCACAGCTGTGCCCCCCCCTCCCTATCATTATTGTTGTTGTTGCTATAATGCAGGGGTATTCAATTGTATTTCAAAGAGGTCCAGTAAGAGAAAATGTCATAAAATGCTCTGTTTTCGCTACCTTTCTCTTTTTTGATTGGCTGAGCGTCACCTCTAGGCCTGTCGCGATAATCGATAAATTGACTTATCGTACGATAAATAAAAATGGACTCGATAACTTTTCTGAGCTCGATAAATTGCCGTTTACATAAAGATGTGACCAGAATTTTAGCCTGGAGCGCTGTGGCTGCCAGGCGCGCTGTGAGGGGCGGGGCTGACACACAGCCAGGTCAGGACACTCCGCGTGCACTTGCAGCAGCGTCGCAGCCAAATTAATAATAGAGCGACAAGCGGGAGACAACGTGTGACTTACTCGCGGGGAATTTAAAGTGAAATGGAATTGGTTACAAAACCTAACTACACATCTCGATTCTCCGGTGTGGCAGTATTTTGGATTCAAACCAAATCAACGAGGCGAACCTACGGACTTGAATGAGCCGGGCGGTGTGTCGCATTGGTTTAAAAAAGGTAGCGACAAAAGCAGGCAATACCACGCATTTTAAACCACCTAAAACACAACCACCCCATTCCGTTTTCCCAGCTGGGAGCAAACACGGCAGCTGGAGATGGAGAGCCCCCGCCCGACAATGCAAACATGTTGGTGTTCCTTGCTCGAAAACTTAGAAAAACAGATTTGGATATGGCCTGTTGAGGAATCTGGGTCTTTGACAGTGAACTGTACACTTGACTTGTTTTAAGGAGATTTTTTTTGCTTGTGAGATAATGTGTGCTCATATTTATTTATTTATTTATTTATATATATATATATATATATATATATATATATATATATATATATAGAGAGAGAGAGAGAGAGAGAGAGAGAGAGAGAGAGAGAGAGAGCTCTGTTTTCCAGCCTGACTCTATTTAATTTATTGTTTTGGTTGTGTGTGATTTAATTAATTTATTATAATTTAATTAATTTGTTTTATTTATTATATATAATTTATATATTTTAATATTATTTCACATTTCATTTGCAATGTTGAATGTTCAATAAAAAGTTATGTTTGAAAGGATGTACTTGAATTATTATTATATATTATCATTATGTCTAAAATGGTCTTAAAACGGCGCCGACAATATTATCGTTTATCGCAATAATTTCCAGAAAAATGTATCGTCCAATACAATTAATTATCGTGAAAGGCCTAGTCACCTCCTTAAAATATTAAACAATAGAGCTTTTTTAAACCTCTTTATCTTTATGATTTAAACATGTTGAGGTTAAGGATGGCAGCTTCCTCATACGTTGCACTCGGAGAGAAATAGTTGAGACGGAGATGTCTTTAGCAACAGGGAGGAGTAACGTTTCACCAATGCTGTGAGGTTTACCTGCCTTAGCTATCCGTAACGCCACTCGGTATAATGCTTCGGGTGCCTTTGTATTCACAGTGCTAAATGTGTCAATTACATTTTTCTGTGACTGCAATTCCTTGAGCTTCCGGTCAAAAACTCCTGTGGCTTGGTCACCAAACATGGGTGTTTCGTCTCAATATGACGCCAGAGTTTACATGGTCTCATATTGTCATTAGCTAGCACCTCGTTGCAGATAACACACTGTGGCAGTGGAGTGTCATCAGGACCGGTCCATGAAAATCCTAGCTTCAAATAATCATTGTCATACTTCCTCCGTTTTCTGACAGACGATGTCTCCTCTCTCACTTTAGGTAATTTCACTAAAAATCTATCCATATTTTGCTGCTCGCATACATTTAGCTGAAGTTAACTAGCTAGATTTCACTGTTTCTCTTAATTTTTTTCTGGCTCCCTTGAAGCTCTCAGGCGCCTCCCAGGGGAGGCGCGCCTCACACTTTGGGAAACCCCGGACCTAGCGTTTAGCAAGGCCATGCAAAGTTTTCTCTCCAGGCTGGCCGAAGGTGTAGTGCGTCTCAGCTGACGAAAATGTGCGTGTTGATCGCAGCATGGTCCGGTAGCAGTCAGTCGGGCAGGAGGAGCTGCCAGCGGGTCAAGCAGAGGCCGCAACTCCGGAGAGACAGGGCGAATCCACGAACCCTCAGATGGCGTGTAGCGGGAGGGCCATGACATCTGATGCGTGGATAATTCCCAGAAGAAGCCGTCAGGTGTGCTTTTTGATGGACAAGCGCACCACCACACTTTCCCCATCGTCTAAAGCGCTTTTGGTGTGGCAGGATGCGGGGCAACCGGCACAGGTAGGTGGGAATATCCGACAGTAGATGGGGGGGAACTCGATTTACGGTTGCCAGATGTAGGTTTGGGCAGAAGTATAAACTCCAGTGAGTGTCTGAGGTGGAGGAGGGCTTGGCGATCATAGACGAGCAGAGCAGAGACATTTTGACATACATAGAACAAAAGTAGGATAGCTAAAGGCCAGTGGCTCCTCCAGAAATGTTTCATAGGGGTTGCCAAATGGGGCCACTGAAAATCTTGGGGTGGCCCACCAAAACCAAGAATTTAATTGTTGTAAAAGTATAGACTAGATGAAAAACAATGGCAAAGAGAATTACCTACTGATATACTTTGGTTTTTACCAAAGTATATATTTACATTTTCTGATACTATTAATCTGAAGTGAATATAATATGGATAGTTAACATTTTACTTCAGGGCTCGACAGTAACGGTTGCCAGGTTGCCATTGGCAACCATTCAGAAAAAATGTCAACCCCTTCTTGGCCTTTGGTTGCCATCAGTGGCAACCACTTTTTAACATGAAGAAATAAGGACAGCAAACAGCTAAATGTGTTCCCCAAAATAGATAAATGTTAATTATTTGTTGTATTAAGAGTGATATTTAATTCATGTTGTGACCAGTCGGAACCTGATACTTAAGTTGCACGTGCATTGGTGTGATTACGGAGCCAGAAAGCAATGCACATTTACTCGTGTGCGTGGTGCGCTGTGTGTTTGTTTTACAAAAGGTGGCGAAGCAAATTAAGTTGTTTGACTGTGGGGTAAAAAGTTCGGCCAACCCATCAACATCTCAAACGAATGTTCGAAGTGATTCAACTGATAAAGCACAAAATGAACCCGAACGAAAAGCAAAGAGGAAATATGTAAAGTCTTGGGAGGCGAAATATATAGAGTGGCGAAGTCCCTCCCCTTCCGGTGGACCTCCATGGGACCTTATTTCGGAAAAATTATGTATTGAATTCAATGGCGAGAGAAAGATTATCTTTCGATCCCGTTGGAATTGTGCCACGAATTACACATATGATGTTTGTCAATTTAAAAGATAATTTTGCAAGTCAAAAAAATAAAAATGTGTCGTAAAACTGTGAAGTAATACATTTGTTTGTGTGAAACGCTGAATGAACTACATCTCCAGTCTAGCAGAACAACACACGTCACCAAGATGGCCCTCACTACTGTCTTGTCAACAAAATGATTCATAGTCTTATATTTCAACAGTTTTACGACAAACTGTGACTTTTTTGACAATTCAAACAGGATCGAAAGATAATCTTTCTCTCTCCATTGACTTCAATGCATTATTTTTCCGAAATAAGGTCCCATGGACCGGAAGTAGATGGGCGTCCCCTTCCGGCTGAGCTCCATGGGACCTTATTTCGGAAAAGTAATGCATTGAAGTCAATGGAGAGAGAAAGATTATCTTTCGATCCCATTTGAATTGTGCCACGAATTACACATAGGTTTGTCAATTTAAAAGATCATTTTGCAAGTCAGGTTAGGTTAGGTTGGTGGCGCCACTGCTAAAGACAGAGAGCTGAGGGAGCGGCATGCCGACACAGGCGCTATCTTGAAATCCTTCTATACATATACAGTATGTTAAAACTTTTCTCGTTCTTAACATAGACTATTTTTAGGGTCGATCTTTTTTTTTTTAAATAGCAGATCTCTGTGACCTGATACAGTTTTTCGGCTTAGTGAGCGTGTGTCTCTGCTCCGATCAGGAGTTGCAGCCCCAACCGGACTCTGCTGCGGCTCAGCAGAACCACCCGACACGTCTTGTAACACGGAGCCCGTTTCTTTAACCATGCTAAATGTGTGTGCGCATAAAGCTGATTTATGATTGCTCATAATCCCACCGAATGTGGTGATGATGAATTGTTTACCATATGATTTACAGCAAACCTTTGGCCATAATCTTGCAGCCCTAAAAATGAACTGAGATTTCCACGCACATGTTTTAAACTATGCTAGTACACACGACCAATACAAATAACATACAAATGTTTTGTGTGTATATATATATATATATATATATATATATATATATATATATATCACTTAAGATGTACATTAAGTGAAGTTTAATGTTACTATTAAAAAGACGACGGATACAGGAGCAGTTGCTCTAAACATCTCCGATCATGCTATTTTTAGGCATATATTATCATATAAATAAAAATATCTAAAAACATATAGGCTATGATGTGTTTTTCTCAAAATACCAAGCAGATCCAACCTGATCTATACATCCCTCATATCCCTCTGTTTCAGCCCTGTTACGTAACGTCCACACGGTTCCGTCGCGTGCTTCAACGGAGGCGCTTCTATTGGGTAGTTTAGCCCTGAGCGCAGGATTTAGCTGAAAAAAGCTGAGGAAACTTTCTTAAAAGTTAACAGCATTTAATTAAACAAATGATACGATGATACGAATGAAATGTGCAAAATGGTGGCTGCCTCCCCATCGTTGATCAGCTGTTGGGGTGTGCTGGGGTGAAGAGAGATCGATTTCTCGCTTGCTTCAAGGGTTATCAACTGTAGTCTTCTCCTATTGGCCGGTGTTGACGGGGGCGGGTCCAAGGCACATCCTGTCGTTTTTCTGGTGTTAATTTTACAATATTCTAATGTCTGTGGTCATTTAAACATTCCCTAATAATAGTATTGCAGCGTCAATAAGTAAGGGTTAAAGACAGTGTGTTTAGTGTGCAACACCACGTGTCATTTCTCCTTAAAGGCACTTTCACAAAACTTAATATTAGCCACATGCTAATGCTAAATTGAAGCTAACAATATTTACTCGCAAAACAGGAAGTTATTGTGTGAACTTCTGGTTTTCAGAATAAAACAGCTTTAAATTAAATTTAAATTTAAAATTAAGCCATTTCTTACACTTCCCATTCACTTTGAATGCAGTGTTCCAGCAGGTTTCACCAACTCAAATTTATGATTTTTTAAGACCTTTTTAAGATCCATTTGAATAGAACTTAAGACCTATTTCACGGCAAGAAAGTATGAAGGAAAATGTCTATGAAAGAAGAACGTCCCATAATAAATGTATTCCTTTTCAACATAAGAACGATGACTGAACATAACAGCATAACAGCAGGGTTGCCAACTTTGGGTACCTGGCTGGAGTGAGATTTTTACATCATGGGTTTAATTACGCATATGCGCACTAAATGACTGCTATGGTGTCAGTAGCGGGACCTTATCATTACTTTTCTGACCTCGATAAATTGCCATTTACATGAGGATGTGACTAGCAGTTTGAGAGGATGTACTTGAATATTGGCAGTCTAAACGGTGCCGACAATATTATCGTTTATCGCAATAATTTCCGGGAAAATGTATCCAACAAAATTAATTATCGTGAGAGGCCTATACATGAAACACACACACACAAAAAAATCTACAGACTTACTCCAAACTGCCAAATGTATTAATTAACCTGTTAAGCCCCAAGGTCCCCGCCGGCGGGTACTTTTTTTTTCACAGCACTGTGGGGATCTTAATATTTAAGAACCTATTAATGTGTTATACCAGATTAGCGGGAATAATCTCAGCTAACTGACGATACAAACCATTTTTACCAAAACAAAACACAAGTCTCATAAGAAGCATCTAAATGAACCCTGAGCGAAAAATGCTAACACACTTTGGCAAAGAACTCAAGATAAAAGATACCCTTATTACTTATCGTAGCTGTACATACAAGATATCCGATTAAAGCTGAGGTTCCACAGATTATTTAGGTATATATATCGTCACTGAGTGATCCGAACTCTTGACAGGGGAAACAAACACATACATCACAACACGCACCTTTACGGAGCTTTTACGGGATATCGTCTCACCGTAGCTGTCAATCTGATCAAAAGACTTGTTCAATGGCTTTAAAACGAGAAAAAACGCGGCTGAATTGGTTAATCCATAGGTTGATAATGTTTCTTAGTAATAATTTTTTTAATTTATAATCCATAATTCAATTTGTATGTAAAAATCGGAGAGTAGCTTCCGGTCTTGGCTATGCGGCAGTCTCACACACACACATTACCAAATAAGGGGTATGTGGGAGTTCCCTCGATTCCATTGGCTCTGATGGTTAGAAAGAGATGACAATCAGCAAAATCGACCAAGGGGGGCCAGAGATATGGAAAATCCACCCAAATGACCCCAGAAGTGTTTTCTTTGTTGCTAAATCTCTCTAAAAAAGGTCAAATTTCACTTGTTTTGCATCAATGTTGATACAGGGTACTTATATGTTGTAGTTTGGACCATTCCATCATTCAAGGGTGGTTTTCACTATAAGTAATTTATTATTTTGGACGGACACAATCATTTACATTTTTTTACTGTGTTCAATCTGATTTACTTTAAAATAAAAACATTTATATTGATTCTGACACTTCTACATCCAACTCACAGGTGTAACCTTGCTTTGACAAAAAATATTATTAATTTAACCCTTTTAGAAGGGAAGATATGGTCATTTGTTCTGGGAATGTCATTTTCGAGCCTGAGACCTGAAAAACAGGCTCGGGGTTTAACAGGTTAACACACTCTCACTCTCATATACTCTTTGACTCTATTTTGGCCTAGTAGAACAATAAGCAGCAGACTTTTACTTTGTTATAATTTCTACTGGATCTTAGATCTGCGCATGCACAATACGGGTCGGATTGACCAACCGGCTCCCACTGCTCTGCTGTCTGCCCTCCTTACAAGGACTGGTAGACGTGAACATATTACGCCTGTACTCGCCTCTTTACATTGGCTACCAGTCAATTTTAGAATACAATTTAAAATGTCATTGTTTGCATACAAAGCCCTAAACGGTTTAGCCCCACCGTACCTGGCAGATCTTTTAAAACCATACACACACACGGTCACTGAGGTCTGCTGACAGATTCCTTCTAAATCAAGGTTAAAGCAGCGAGGAGACAGAGCCTTTGCTGTTGCAGCGCCAAAATTATGGAACGAATTGCCCCTCCAGGTTAGACTTGCTCCTGTTTTAAATCTCGCTTAAAAACCCACTTCTTTTCCCTTGAATTTACAGACCAGGTATGACACTTGTGCTTTTAAATTTGTTTTTTATCTTAATAGTGTTTTGTATTGTTTTTACGTCATGTAGGAGAGTTTTTCAGCCTGTGGCTTTTGATCTGGTTTCATTGTCTCGTGTTTTATATTTGTTTCATGTCCTGTCTATTTTTCATGTATTTATGCTACAGTTGTTGATGTAGATGTAGCACTTTGTTCAACTGTGCTATAGAAATAAAATGGATTGGATTGGATACAGCTAAATGCTGCTGTGATTAAACGCCATATCATGTTCCAAACCACTTCAAGGATTATTTCTGAAACAGTATGGAGCTCAAATGCTTATTTTCTTGAGGGTTGACTACAAGGTGAGCTCCTTTTTATATTTCCTGCTTTTGTACACATGTACTCTCTCCAGTACAGCTGTGTCAGAGTGTTAGCAATGCTTGCTAATGTCAACTCAGATCATATTATGTCCAAAACAAGTCGGGCATTGTTTCTGATAGCAACGTTTCTGATAGGGCCGTGGGCGAAAACCAGCCCACATTTCCGAGAATACGTCATATCGGATGCAAATCTGATCAACTCCGTACCCCCGTTTTTAGAGATGTGAGCACGGAGGAGAGAAGAGAAGAGGGTTTTATTTTCTAACACTTTGTGAGTTCCCTGGCAAACCGGGGACACATATTTATGTATAAAAGACATCGTGCATTTAGCATAATGTTTATATGGCATCATTTAGATTAAATATATTCTTATAATTAACCTGTTAAGCCCGAAGGTCCCTGCCGGCGGAGACCCTGTTTTTTTTTTCAGGACACTGTGTCTCAGGGGATCTTAATATTTAAGGACCTATTAATATGTTATACCAGATTAACGGGAATAATCTCAGCTAACTGACGATATAAACAATTTTTACCAAAACAAAACACAAGTCTCATAAGAAGCATCTAAATGACCCCTTAGCGAAAAATGCTAACGGATATTGGCTCAGAACTCAAGATAAAAGTACCCTTATTACTTATCGTAGCTGCACATACAAGATATCCGATTAAAGCTGAGGTTCCACAGATTATTTAGGTATATAGTATCATCACGGAGTGATCCGAATTTGCGACAAGGGAAGCAAAGACAGACATCACAACACGTACCTTTACGTAGCTTCGAGGGAGATCGTCTCACCGTAGCTGTTAATCTGATCAAAAGACGTGTTCAATGGCATTAAAACGAGAAAAAACGCGGCTGAATCGGTTAATCCATAGGTTGATAAAGTTTCTGGGCAATAATTTGAATTATTTATAATCCATAATTCAATTTTTATGTAAAAATTGCAGAGCAAATTTAGCTGCTAATGGTAGCCACCAGAGTGGCTGCTGCTTCCGGTCTTGGCAATGCAGCAGCCTAACACACACACATGACCAAATAAGGACTATGTGGGAGTTCCCCTCGATTTCATTGGCTCTGACGGTTAGAAAGAGATGTCACATGTCAAAATCCAGCAGGGGGAGCCAGAGATATGAAAAATCCACCCAAATGGCCCAGAAGAGTTTTTTTTTTGCTAAATCTGTCTAAAAAGGTCAAATATCACTTGTTTTGCATCAATCTTGATACAGGGTACTTATTATATGTTGTACTTTGGATTCCTAAAGCTTTTAGTCTACTAACCCATCATCCAAGGTTAGTTTTCACTATAATTACAACAAATATTTTTACTATAATTTACAGTTTTTTACCATGTTCAATCTGAATTTTCTTTAAAATAAAAAACATCTATGGGTCATTCCAGAATTGGAGGACATTTCATGTCCCCATATAAAAAATCTAATAATCCATGCCCAAAATGCTAAAACATGCACTTTTTGTGTTAAACATACTTGTCTTGAGACAAAATGTGTATAAAATTGTAGAAAAAGTGGTTTCAAAATATTATTTAAATTATCAAATAGCTCTCGAACACCCCCTAAAATGGCATTTTTCTCTTGTCCCCGCTTCTTGGTGACCAACTTGCATGTCAAATATAACATTTAAAATAGGGATTTTATTTACTTTTTTTGGTATTATTCTATTGATATATGTCTCTTGTAATGGTCAAATCTATTTGTTAAATCATAAACATATTTTAAATAACAGTAATTTTGCACAGAAGGTGTGTGTCCCTCAACATGCGTTCAACCCTGTTACCCAAACCTTTTTAGATTGGCACAGGAAGTGAAAAAACTGTAAGTCAGATGACACAGTGGAAGTGACATCAGCAAGCCATGTGCTAGTGCCATGGGTCAACCAAAACTAAGTCCTCTCTTTTATTTTTCATATTTTTACAATCTTTTCGTTCTTAAAAGAGTGTGGCACTCTGACCCACTCAACCCTGTTACTGATATTACCAGAATAAAGCACATTCATTTCAAAGTTATCTTTCTTGCATTAGATATCCAAGTTTGTCATTGCCTTGGAAAGTAGCATTACATGCTACATCTAGCAATAATTCCTGAGGTTAAAGCTCAAATTAGCATTGATTTTCAACCCTGTTACTTTCAACCCTGTTACTATAATTAGAGTAACAGGGGTAATTCTTCATTGGAAAATATACATTTGATGCCAAGCTGGGCAAATCACTTTTTTTGATGGTTTATTATCTGTTTTTCCTAAATACATACAAAAAAATTCTAAAATAAAAGGTTCATTTTTCAAAAATGTTGGTGTCTAAATTGTCCTCCAATTCTGGAATGACCCCTATATTGAATCTGACTTTTCTACATCCAACTGACAGGTTTATCATTACTTTGAGAAAAAAGATTATTAATTTAACCCTTTTGGAAGGGAAGATATGGTCATTTGTTCTGGGAATGTCATTTTCGAGCCTGAAACCTGAAAAACAGGCTAGGGGTTTAACAGGTTAAAGCTGTTTTATTCTGAAAAAACGGAAGTTCACACACACTTTTAATTTAAAACTTTTATTCTGAACATTATTCATTTCCGGTTAGCATTAGCATGTGGCTAATGTTACGTTTTGAAACCGTGAATTGAAGGTGAAATGACGATGATGATGTGGTGTTGTACACTAAACACACTGTCTTTAACACTCATTTATTGACGCTGCAATACTGTTATTAGGGAATTTTTAAATAACCACAGACATTAGAATGCTGTAATTAACACCAGAAAAACGACAGGAATTGCCTCTGACCCGTCCCCGTCAACGCCGGCCAATAGGAGAAGACTACAGTTGATAACCTGTGATGGGAGAATCAATCTCTTCTTCGCCTCCCACCAACTTGCAAATTTCATTGTATATTATTGCATCATTTGTTTAATTAAATGCTGTTAACTTTTAAAACAGGGTGTCCTTGGGGTCTTAAAAAGTATTAAAAGTTGATAAATCAATTTAGCGAAAATTAAGGCTATTAAAAAGTATTAAACTGCATTTTCCAAGGTATTAAGAAGAAATATAATGGTTTATTTTTCTAATAAATTAATTCTCTTGTGCTTTGTTTTATCTGAATTATGATAAGGAGTTATCATAAACTGTTTAGTTGTGATATTTTACAATCAATACTGTATAGCCTATAGTAAATGTGAGGTAAAGTGTGTTGCCAATGTAACGATAAGGTCTTAAAATGTATGGAAAGGGTCTTGAAAAAGGTCTTAAAAGGTATACAATTTGACTTCAGGATTCCTGCATATACCCTGTATAAGCTTCCTTCTACTCTTTTCAGTAAATCCTAGTCTCAGGGCTTAAAAAATCATGATAGGACACCTTTAAGGTCAAGTGATGTGATGCTCGAGCGTATGTTGAGATGATGGACCTGCGGACCAATACGTGTTAAGTACAGTATCATGAATGTATGTATTGCCATAAATATTATTTTCTGCAATATACAACAATCCGATCCAAAAATCCCATCGCATTTTGTTGAGGGATCCTTTTGCGATGCTAACTTCCGAGTTGGCGTTCTATATTTCCTATGTATGGACTACCAAAGTTCTCAGTCAATTCTTGACTTGTGGTCAAAAAGTGAAAACCCCATTAACTATGTAAACAGGAGAAGAAAGTATCCACAAGTACTAACAGCTTTAAATAGAACCATCTGCTGCCTGTATCTCACGTCCTACCTCACTTGGCTCACAAATATGGAAAATATGTTTACTGTAGAAGAAAGCTGAAGGTGAGCAGCACTGTCAGTTCAAATTAATTCCAAACTAGATCATTGTAACTCAGGTCTTCGAAATAAACCGTTTACAATACAATCTCTATAGAGAACAAAATGCAGAATAGAGGAAAACATGTTCAGTGTCTCTCAGAATTAACTGGATAAAGAAATCCCTTAAATTATTATCTCCTCATGGTAATATTCTACAACATCAAATGGGGAATTAAATTAAGCTTGTACATAAAGTCTGCATGGGCATGTGTCCTCCCCAGGGGCGGCGGGGTACTGTAGGCTAGGGAAGGCTAAGCCTTCCCAAATATTTGTGTCACTGCATCTTGGTAAAATAAAAATATAATGTATAATGTTTGTGTCTTTGACATTAGCGCTGCTATGCAGCCACCTGTAAACTGTACTACGAAGCCAGTTCAACAGACCCTGGATATGTTTGAGTTATCTTAACTAACCCTAACAAACGAGATCTCGCTAAGCGGTCCTACGACGCTGGTTATCAACTCCGCAAATCAAGCCAGGGTTTCTCTCTCCAGCTGAGAGCGCGTTCACGTGAAAGGGGCGGGGTTAGCTACATTTGACCAATCACAAACAGGGACAAGTGTATTGACCGCGCAGCGTCATACTTCATTAATGAAAAGTAAACTAATATTAGACAAATATGAACTTTAGACATCCATGATTTAAACATATAATCCAGGATACAAGCCATATAGTTGCACCTGCAAATGTGAATACATAACAACTGGTTAAAAAATAAATAAACTACAGAGTGTTTGAATGCGTACAACATTTTTATGATATCACTGACACGAGAAGACACGAGTGGATTTGACTTTAATTAAATTTGAGTTGAGTGTTTCGTCAACTTAATGTGTTGCTTAAAATAATACTGCATACAGTATGTGACAATGTAAGTGTTGCACGGCCAGATACGGCTCGAGAAGCTCACTCAGATAAGGAAATAGTGATATTATATGATCGATGATCTGATTGATGATGTGATATCAGTGTGATATGAATGATAAGTGCGACACATCGGTGTCTTCTCTGCATACGGCAGTTTAAACTGTATTTCCTTTATCCTGTAATAAGACTTGACAGATTTAAAGTCCGCACACTGAGCTCTGATTGGTCAGCAGGCGGTGCTTTCACTGAGTTTATCTCTTTTCTATAGACGCCGGAGGCGGGCAGCGTCAGGTAAAAAAAGTAGCCTTCCCAAACCTGAGCCTCACACTCATGGTCCTCCCTGTTAGTTGTCAATAAAGCATGAAAGCAATTTCTCCTCCAAGGGCAATGGTAAAAGGTGATCTGACACTAGGGCAACTCAATACAGGTTTTATTCTGCTTTTCTCTGAGTTCTGACAACCACCGATGAGAAGTCCCAGAAAAGTATCACCTCCCTTTTCCAGCTGCGTCCGTCTCTCTCTCTGGCGGAACATTTCTCTGGTGTTTTGCATGGGAAGGCTGGCAGCGGCTGACAGAGATGAGCAGTGTTGTGTGGGATGAGCTGTGCGAGAAAACAGGCATTGAACCATGTCATTCAGAGAAAAACTGAGACCACCAGCATGTCAAACAAACCCATGGCAAGAATTTAAATATATGAACACAGCTCTGCTTGGAATCACAATTTTATTATCATTCCAGAATGGGGGCCTAAAACTCACAAAAGTTAATAACAGGTTAACAGAAAAGTGAAAGGAAATTAGTATACATCAATAACTAATAATATTTAATATTTAAGTTAGAGTGCATAAGATATATATAATGCTTTATTTGTTTCCTCTGACATCCAATCAACTTCAATCTCTTTTTAAGTTCGATTTTTTTAAATAACTTGCATAATGTCTATTTATATTACTAACTTCATCTGTCTCGGCACTCCTCACCATTCATCTGTTTTTAGCAACAACATTTCCTCTTAACACTACAACATTCATTATAGATGATCATGTTGATGCAATGATTGATTTACGTTTGGTGTTGCACAAAGACTTTGGCTATAGACAAGTTTACGCGCCAAAACACGGGTAGCGCCATGACACTACACAAATGCACTTCATTTCCGCCGGAAGTCTTTTGCACAGCGTCTGTCGGTGTAAACCGATGTAAACAGTCAGACGGGCACTGGTGTAAACACAGCGATTTCGATGCTAACAGTGATGCTAGCTTGGGAACACGATTCTACTTCTTTGACTGGAGATGGCGTTACTCTCCCCCACCCGAATTCAGTGCAAAACTGGGAGGATAACATGACGACGTGGCCCAGCATAAAACCAAAATAAACTGCCTTATTTAGGTCATGCCCACAGGAGCCAACAGTTGTCTGTTGTTTACATAATGCACAATTTACATGATCTCTTTATGCTGTGCAATATATCATATGTGCCTGTACTGTTTGAGTGAAAATAAAGTTTGATGTAATTTAATTTCATTATTGCACTGTTATTGCATTATTGCATTTCATATGTTCCTTAGAGTGCTACAATTTCTTTTAACACAGTTCATCATTCATATTAAGCTCATACTGTACATAAATAACACTGAATTAATTAATTGTTGAGAGGAAACTAAAGAAATGGCTTCAACAAGAAAGATCACATGTTTAATCCTAACAGGTATTACAAATTAAAATATAAAAGCAGCCCACACAATTACATCACTATGAAAATATTCATATATAATATTAAAAAATACAATGCATGCAGTATTTGTTGTGTTTATCTGTATTTAATGAACAACATGGCTGGGTGCTGGGTGCTGGTTTGTGGTCGTAGCACTCTCTATCTAACCACTCGTTCAGGTGCTTTCTCGAGTGATTGCAACCAACTACCGCACACGTAGTTCCCGAACCACTTTTCTTCATGTTGTAATTGTTATATCCTCTTTGTCTCTGCGATATCAGTGCTTTGTCGGCACAACGGAGCTAGCTAGCAAAACAAACCCAGTTCGCCAAAACGGAAGTGCATTGCATCGAAGGGAGGAGTTCAGGATGTAGAGCGGAAACGGCTCAATAACTTGTGTATAGCTTTAATGGTAGCAAAACACACTGAGCAACATCAACAAGCTAGCTACTTTCAAAATGTCTTTCAAGATAAACCTACATCACCAACGTTTATAATCATTTCTATATAGTGTCTAACACTAGCATCATGAACAGGCTAATGCTAACCAAGTTGGTGGTGAAGGTGGGTGCTTACACTTTTTTTTATCTGATTGTCGCTTAGTTTTCTTTGTTCAAAGACTTACGTAAGCGTTTTACTTCTTGTGATTGTGTTAACACTTCAAAAATCATAAAAGTGGTGTTCATTTGTGAAGATTATCTTCATTAACCAATCGGGAACTTAAACTTGTATTTGCCACAAACCTTATATTCAGAAAATCCAAAATCCACTGGAAAAAGTGTCAAGCAAACATGCTACATGCGCGTTGACTAAAATATATCCTCCCAGCATCAATATGGAAAACTGAAGAACCTGTAGATATCAATTACATTTCACTTGTTTGGATTATAATTGTGAGAACCATCCTTTTCTTGTTGAAGGAAGAATAAAGAGTTAAACATTTGTTGATTAGTTATTTAGTGATTGGATGGTAAAAGGAAACCAATTAAATAATTTTGCTTTATTAACCAAGTGATTGGAGTTTCAATTAAACAAATGCATCTTTATTACAAACTTCATTTTAATTATTTGCCTAAGAATTAATTTAAGATTCATTAATGTTTTCAGCCTTTTTCAAATCTAAATGGAAAAATCCCCTCTCACCTTTTTTCTAAATGTTGTCAGTTTTGTGCATATTTCAAGAAAAACATATCCTACATGTTTTAAGTTTTTAATTTGGCATCTACTTTTCATATCCACTTTTTTGATCAATTTCAAGTATTAAAATAAAACCAGCTGCCCTCTCAATCATCCTGATTGCATTCCCCCGACGCCTTAATTAAAGGAATAAAAAGAAGGCGATCCCACTTGTAGCCTGCCTATCAATCGCGGTTTATTTTAGACCCTTCATGGCTGTACAAATTGCCTTGGATCATAATCACTACACAGGACCATCATTTGCATTTTCATGAGCAGAGGTTCTCCCGCAAGAATGGAGTGCTAGCCTTCACTGACCTGACCTTGTTCAGTGCTGTCATTCGCTGGACGTCAACAAAAGAGGAGTCGAAGGGTTCTACTGCGTTTGTTGCATTTGTTTGTATAGAGGTCTCAAGGGTGTTGGCCGTGGTGAAGGTGGGTGCTTGCAGACTTTATTCATTATTCCCTATGCTTCATGCATTCTTCCATTGCTGAATTATTCAAGGAATTCAGATGCTAAAATCAGGCTAATCATACATTAATGATGCGACAACGGACCCTTGTTTGCCAGATGCATACCTTCAAAGCCTGATTCTGTTGTAAAAACACAATTCAACTTGGACCCTGTCCACCGTGTTATAAACAATAAGTTGGATACATCTCCTCAGCTCATGTCTATATTTATTTGGATTTATAGATAGAACAAAAAACTGATCTGAGTTAAGTCTTTACATGCTTGGCTATGTATTGAAAAAGTAATTTGATCATATATAAGAAGTAGCCTACTATCTCGTAAGGAAGGTTGGGTTGCAAATGAGACTCGCAGTAAAAGCATAATTAAACTATAAAACTTCAGTGAAACCACACAAAATTACAATGATATGCATAACAAATTGCAACAACATCCACCCTAGTTAATAAGATTGGACAAAGAGTCAATAGCTTGACAGAACACAAAAAGCTTACTAATTTGTGTAAAACACAAAGAACAGCCGAAAGATACTTCACTTCATCATTTGCGAACAAATGCTTTGGATCGTAAGACAAATTAGTCCCTTGCTTTGTTGAGTTTAACTCTCAGAACCAGAGACTGGATTACCAACTGAGCAGACATTTGAATTCTGTTGACGTTTATTTGGAAAAAGGTGCCACTAAATGTCAACAGCATTCAGGGCCCTTAACATGGTAATTTCTACCTAGCTTAAGTCCCTGTGTTGATGGGGGTTCCTGTCTCAAATAATATATTCTAAGCACTTTATTATTATTTCCGTTACCTCACTCCTGCCCTAAATCTTCCAACTCATGCTTAGGCCCTGATACGTGTGGTTGTTCAGTTGCCCATCTTCACAGTATCGCTGACAATCAGCTTCCTTTTTCTAAAAGGGCAATCAGGCAACAAAGGAAGCTTTGACAGATGCAAAGGATTTCGATAAAGTGTGGCCTAAAGTCAATACCAAAATTCTCCCAAAAACATGCGTTGTTCAAACTGCATGCAATACTAAATACAAATCAAACATGCAATGATTTACTTTAATGTACGGGCAGTAGTAGCTCTGTCTGTAGAGACTAGGCTTTGGAACCGAAGCGATGCCGGTTTAAGTCCACGTTGGAATAAGCACAGAGTGGAAGTTTGCCTCCTGGGCATTAAACCATGGCAGCCCCTTCTCTCTGACACCTCTCCAAGAACTCGCGTATATGTCCTGTTTTATGCACATGTGTATTTTGGGTCTCTGTTACCTCATTCACACCAACGCAACTCCGGTTCAAGCTCCGTGCTAGAACTTTTCAGGTTCAGAACCGGTTCTTCGGTTTAGCTCCGGCTCTTTTCACACTGCCCAGAGTCTGACTGGTGCTGCGTCATTGCGTCATCGTTTGCGTCATGACGTAACCGTTTGCTTCATAAAGCCAAACCGTGCGGAAACCCCTCACAGCACACACCGACAACAACAACAATAGCCGATTGTGCTCCAGCTTCCTCTGTACCTCTTTGGAAGACCAGATTCCCAGTAGGTAGCTGGTCTCTTCAGTGGACCACTGCTGCTTGTTAAGTTTCTCCATCGTTGTGTACAAACAGGATAAAACGCCTGCTTTTTGTTGTTGTTCAGAAGTTGATCCCGCCCCTGCCCCCGCCTCGACGTAAGCGTGACGTATGTGGTGCTTTTGCTCTGGCCGGACAATTTTTTGGTGCTTGAAACAAACTGGATTTCGGAGCTAAGAGGCTGTTCCGCTGCGGTGTGAAGAGGAAAACCCGCTGCTTTTCAAGCTCCAGCTCCGAACCGGCCCTGAAACACCGTTGGTGTGAATGAGGTAAGAGTGATGTAATGTAAATAACACCAGTGTGAGAAGTGCATTTTCCCTTGGGGATTAATAAAGAATGTCTTGATCGTAAAATAAAACCCATGAATCAAATGTTCTTCACTTCACAAAAGAATAAAGAACTTTAAAAAAGCACTCTTCCTTTTATTTCATCCAATTGATACACTGGTAAAAAAAACAGCCGGCATACTCCAGTCTCAAGAATGAAGGCGGGGGTTTAAGTGCCAACAACTGCAATACCTTTACTGACCACTTGAGGCTGGCTTCAAACCCACCTTGTACAACAACAATTTGAGATATTCATGACAACTGTACAGAAGGTGATTCTTTTATAAATCGTCATCTTAAATTAAATTAAGGCTTACTTACGCGTGATTGTGTTGGGTATAATCACAGGTTGCTAGCTGGGACTGCCTTAGCTTCACCACCAATACCCACATTTTCGCCAAGTCTAAAAAAAATGTTAGGACATGTAGGCCAGCATTTTATAAAACATCTCAATCAAATACCATTGACAAGACAATATTATGCTTTTCCGGGAAATAGTGATGTATTGCAAGCAACACAAGAGGAGATAAAGGGAAAGATAACTCTTCAAACAGCTTTGGGCTAAATGAATAATACTGTTTATAGCTCAAAATATGTCATCCAAAATCACAGATAGACTTCACTGTGCAACCCAGTGTTATTTCCTTAAATTAACCAGCAAAGCCACTAAAGGCGTGACGCCTCAATACATGTACCCATACCAGGCCTCAGACGTGGGTCTAATACGACACAAGCAGACACCGAGTCAACACACAAACACACCCTCAGAAAGAGATAATGACAACATTAGGGTCCTTCAAAATGGCCCCCTCACTATAGGTATGTGTGCAACAGGTTCCATTTACGCTGCAACAACAATTACTGTACACCCAGGGAGCCACACGGGGAAGTACACCATTATCTCTCTTTACGATGCATCATCATCCGTGTTTTCCCAACGGACGCTGCGGAAGCAGAGTTTTTGAATGTGACAGATGAGGGCAGAGAAGAACAACGGGTAGACAGTAACACATAGAAACTGAGAACAAAGAAAGAGAACAAAAATATGAAGTACTATAGCCTTCCTTTTTCAACATATAGGTTTTCTACTGTGGGCTAATCCAACATCCAGCCGTGTTATTACCTTTCAGGTGGGGATGAGGTCTGTCATGTTGGACAGGTTATCAGAACACCCCGCTGGGCAAAGCTGAAACACTATGCCTTTGTATATCTCCTGCACACACACTGTCCTGACCCTCCCTTCCTTTCCCTACCTTGCACACCGTACACTCGGGATGATCTTGGCCTGCGATCCACGTGTCTGTGAGCCTGTGTGGCTAAAGCAGCGCCTCGGGCCGTGAAAACCACTGGTGAGTGAGCCACAGACTTGATGCAGGGGAAAACTCAGCTTCCGTGCACTGGCTCTAATGAAAATTCAAGGAGAAATAAAAGAAATCCACGGGTGCATGCTAATCAATATGCACACACAGAGTCAACAGTGCAAATTTGTTTACATTAGCAGACGTTTCTTTTCACCAGTCTAATATAATGTTTTCTCAGCCGCTAGCAATGCAGCATTAAAGTGCATTCAAACAAAGTAGAAGCTAATTTCAACTAGACTGCATTGCCGGTTCCACATGCTGTTTAACATCTGTTTATCAGCTATTCTTGTTGAGAAGTACTTTCCACCTGGCAAACCTATACAGTAGGTAGGATGAGTCATCTTAAAAGACTTCACAGCGTCTAGTGACAGCAGCTCTTTAAGATCTCACCTTTGCTGTTTAATGAACAAGCCAATTTGCATGTTGATTTCAGTTTAATTTGAGAAAAATGTGATGCTTAAACTATTCAATAAAAAAAATTACCACATTAGACTTATTAAGATACTATGACAACTTGATGATAGTCCCATCAAAGAGCGACAATATTGTCATATTGTGGCAAATGTGCATGTAGACATAACAATGGTTTCATTCCAGAGATGGAGTACTCGAGTCCTGGACTTAGACTCGAGTGCCGATTTTCGGGACTCGTGACTCGACTCGGACTCGCGCACTGATTGACGCGACTCGGACTCGTGAATTCTCGTGCACGGTGACTTGGACTTGGACTCGAACACAGATAATGATGACTTGGACTCGGACTCGACTCGGACACTCCTTGGGTGACTCGGACTTGGACTCGAACACAGGTAATGATGACTCGGACTCGGACTCGAGCAAGTTTGCTCTGGAGTCTGATGTCCTCTGTCCTGGCGTGTGCACCTGCGAGGCGAGTTCATTACTGGGCCCTGCTATTCCAGTCTAAAGATGTCTAGAGACACACCCCGCATCCTGCTGTATGCTTTCGCACATTCTGCTTCCACATTGGAAAAGGGCAGCGCAAAATGCTGTTATGTGGAAACAATATTGAAGAGAAGGTTCCGTAACACATTACTCTAAGGATCGAGTTCAGACATAATAGCTGTCTTGAACACTATCATTAGAGTAACTGGTCTACTCAATAAATAAAGATGCAGCCGATAACACGAAAGCACATGGCTACTTAAGATGCAGAATGATGTCCTTTCACATGCTAAGTAGCCATGTGCTTCCTGGGGCTAAATCTTTATTAGTAAACCGATTTAACTGGTAAAAGTTCCTTCAAAATAAGAGTCCCGTTATTATTGTCAAAATAAAAGTGCAAAACGAAAACTTTACCATAGGAAAATGTTGGCATACAAATATAATCACTTCTCTAAAAGGTAACTCATTTGAAATATAGTTTATTTATATATAATAATAATAATAATAATAATAATAATATTAATATTAGTAATAAAGCTTTATATTTGTATAGTGTGGTGTGACAACCCTGTGGTTGTCCACCAGGTGGTGCTGCTGTAACCTGTGTGTTTACTGTAATCAGCAGTGATGGGACCCACCTGTGGACTTGATTCCAGGATATAAGAGGGCTGCAGAACAGGCTCTCCGTCTCTCTCAGCTGCCCTGCTCGGTGCAGCAGGACACCGCTCTTCTGTGTGTTTTACTGTTGGTTGTCGACACTGTTGGATATAATAAATGATTGATTTGGGCAACTCCTGTCTGGAACTATTGTCCTTGTGTTACAAGCAGAGCCAGCTTGTAACATATGGGGGCTCGTTCCGGGATCCAAGAACCAGGTGATAGTTGTTTACTTGATTTGTTTGCCTTGATTGTGAAGACAGTTTGTTCCTGGTGTGGGGCATTAAGGAGTAGCTTTGGAATTACCTTTCCTGATAGGCATAAGCAACATCTCCTTTAGGGGAGCTTGTTGGTTTGTTATATTTGTTTGTTATTTTTGTGCATAAACATGATTCGACATTTTTTTGTCATGGGTACACGTCCGTGGCTGTCTTGGTGAGTAACAGCTTCGCTGGGGCTTTACCGGGTCATTGGGTAAGTGTTTAAAACACCTGTCGTGGCATGCATGAAGACTAGGGTGAGACAAGATGGCTAGTATTGGGTAGGCAGTTAGCTAGGGGATAGGTATTCCAGAGTAAAAAAAATATATATATACATATATTATTTTTTAGGTGTCTGTGCACCAGGTTCAAGGGGGTTTGCATAATCATGGCTACATTGACAGATTTTGTTAAGTGTCCCAGTGTGGAACTGCTGGAAAAATGTACTAAAGACCAACTGTTAAAAATTGCAGAGCATTTTGAAGTAGACGTCCCAAAGCAGGGTCGTAAAGACACCATAGTGACTAGGCCCAGTTGGTACTGCAAGACGTTCTGCCAGCAGTGGCTGTCGATGATGGTTCCGAGGAGGAGTTGATTGAGAAGGCAGCTATAAATCCAGAGCGGCAGAGAAGTGCAGGTTTTTCTTTGTTTGACTTTGGTGAAATAATGCTGCTGCAGTACCAACAAGACAGTGAACGTGAGGAACGAGCAAGTGCTCGTGAGGACCGGGCTAGAGCTTGTGAACAGGAAACTGCGATGGAGCGTTTAAGGTTAACTACAGTGGTGCGGGAAGCTAAATTGCAACAAGAGCGTTACAAGTTGGACCTCATCCAAGAGGATAAGCTTTCTTCTGGGGTGTCCCCAGCTACTTTTGATGTAGCTTATAACTTGAGGTTGTTACCGAAATTTGAGGAGAAGACTGTAGATTCGTTTTTTGGACTTTTTGAGCGACTTAGCCAAAGACGACAGTGGTCTGATTCAGAGAAAACATTACCAGTTAACACACACTGTTACAGTGTGTGTTAACTGGTAGGGCTCAAGAAGCATTTTCTGCATTAAGTATGGCTGAAAGTGAAGATTACTTAAGGTTAAAGACTGCAGTGCTAAAAGCTTATGAGTTGGTGCCTGAGGCCTACCGTCAGCAGTTCCGGAAACTAAGGAAGTCAGAAGGACAGACCTATGTGGAACTTGTTCGGGAGCTGACGATGAAATTTAATTGGTGGGTCATGGCTTCTGAAGTAGTAAATCTTAATGATTTGAGGGAATTGTTCCTCCTTGAACAATTCAAAGATATCCTTCCAGAACGCGTTGCTACGTACCTGAATGAGCATAAGGTTAAAAAGGTAACAGACGCCGGGGTGTTAGCTGATGAATACATGTTAACACACAAGATTAATTCAGGGGAGAGATTTGACTGGGGAAGCAGAAATAACTGGTCTGGTGACCCCAGAGGTAAAGTAGGTATAGGTACTTGCTACTTTTGTTTGGGTAAAGGACACCAGAAAAAGGAATGCCCAGTACTTGCAAAAACGAAGGGACTCCAAGATGTCCAGTTTCCCAGGCCTGTTGCCCTTGCAGCTTCTCCCCACAAGGTTGCTAGGGATGAGACTATAGATGCGGTTAAACTCCATACTACCCCGCAACCAGTTGTTGCTGCGGTTTCTAACTTCGGACCAGCCCTGCAAGAGGTGAAGCCTCGCCCCTCCCAGTTGGCCGATGAAATTGATCCAGGGTATGCCCCTTTCATACGAGAGGGTTATGTGTCTTTGCAAGGAAGTGAAAAAAAATTCCTTGTAAAGATACTGAGACACAGGTGCTATCGATTCATACATAACTGAGGGTGTTCCTCCATTTTCCTCGGTAACTGACACTGGAAGTTGTGTATTGTTCAAGGGAATGGGTATGCAGTTGTCTGCTCCACAGCATCGGTTGGTGTTGTCCTGTGATTTAGGGCAGGGCGAGGTTGCCATCGGAGTCCGGCCATCTTTGCCTGTTCCGGGAGTGGCAGTCATCCTCGGAAATGATCTGGCTGGCAGCAGAGTGTTGCCTGAAGTGCCTCTTTCACCAGTGGTGTTCTCTAAGCCAGTGAGGGGCGAGCTTGCTGACCCTGAGAAGAAGCTGACAAAGGTAGTTCCAGCTTGTGCAGTAACACGAGCCCAGACCTATAAAGCACAAGATAAAAAGTCATTTTTTAGAATATTGTTTTGGCGCTACCTGTTGTTCCATTGTCTGTCTCCCGTAGTGAATTGGCGAAGCAGCAGCAGGAAGATCCAACTTTGCAGGAGCTCTTGTCCCAGGTTCGCCCCGTTGAGGAAATTATCAGTGCAGCCCATGGGTATTTCTTACAAGAGGGGGTATTGGTAAGGAAATGGTCGCCTCATGGTGAGGGTTTTGTTGGAGAAGCAATATTTCAATTTGTCATACCAGAGAAGCTGAGAGAAGGGGTATTGAAAACAGCTCATGATGATGTTGCGGGTCACTTAGGAGTGCAGAAGACATACAACAGAGTGCTGCGTTATTTCTACTGGCCCAGGTTGAAGAAGACTGTTTCTGTCTTTATTAAGACTTGTCATACTTGTCAGTTAACGGGTAAACCTAACCAAACTATTAAACCTGTGCCTCTGTCTCCTATTCCGGCAGTGTTTTCCCCTTTTGATCGTTTGCTGATTGACTGCGTTGGCCCATTGCCCAAGTCTAAGGCTGGAAGTTCATATCTGCTGACGGTGATGTGACAGTCCACACGTTATCCTGCGGTTTATCCATTGAGGAACATTACAGCTAGTCAGTTTATTTCCATCTTTGGTATCCCGAAAGTTATTCAAAGTGACCAAGGTACTAACTTCACTTCACATGTATTTAAGCAGATTATGAGACAACTTCATGTGAAACATGTAACCTCAAGCGCTTACCATCCACAGAGCCAGGGGGCACTTGAGAGGTTCCACCAAACACTGAAGTCCTTGTTACGTTCATACTGCAATGAGTTGAATCGTGACTGGGAAGAAGGTTTGCCTTGGTTGTTGTTGGCGGCAAGGGAGGTTGTACAGTCTAGCACTGGTTTCAGCCCCAACGACCTGGTTTTTGGTCACCATGTTAGGGGCCCGCTAGCAGTACTAAAAGAGGATTGGGAGATTCCTGATCCACCAGCCAACCTGCGGGAGTATGTAAATGGTTTCAATTGGCAACATTTGCGGGACCCTACTCTGTGGTGCGTCAGGTGTCAGATCAGAATTATGTCATCTCCACGCCAGATAGGAAGAGGTCCACCCAGTTGTGCCACATAAATCTGTTAAAGCCCTATTTCTCTCGTGTTGTTTCGGGAAGCGAAGTAGAAGTTAAACCGGCAGCTGTGGCAGTTCCTTTAAACGTGGCAGGGTCTCTATCCTTGGTGGAAACCGAGGTTGATGAACTTGACTGTAGAACACAAGGTCGGTTGAATAATTCAGAGTCCCTGTGTAAACTGGACACGTTCTTGGAACATTTGCCACGGTCTAGACACGATGATATGTGCTCTCTTATCAGGTCATATCCTACCCTATTCTCAGATGTTCCTTCACGGACACATCTAGTGGAACATGACATTGATGTGGGAGAGGTTACGCCCATAAAACAGCGGTTTTACAGAAACTCCCCTGAAAAACGTGAGCAGTTAGAGTCAGAGGTTGCATACATGCTACATAATGGCATTGCAGAACCCTCACATTCTAGCTGGGCCTCACCATGTTTGTTAGTGGCTAAACCTGACAGAACTTTTAGACCCTGTACTGATTTTCACAAGGTAAATGCTGTAACCAAGCCAGATAGTTTTCCCCTGCCTCGGATGGAGGATTGTGTGGATCAAGTTGGCGCAGCTAAGTTTGTAAGCAAGTTTGATCTTCTTAAAGGTTACTGGCAAGTACCACTGACCCAACGGGCCAGGGAAATTACATCCTTTATAACGCCTACAAGGTTATACTCCTACACGGTCATGCCATTTCGTCTGAGAAATGCACCGGCTACATTCCAGCGCTTGATGAACCGCGTGGTTTCTGGGTTACAAGGGTGTGCCGTGTATTTAGATGATTTGGTGGCGTACAGTGACACATGGTCAGGGCACCTACAGCGCATCCAGGCCCTGTTTCATCGCCTGGTCTGGGCAAATCTCACTGTGAACTTGGCCAAGTGTGAGTTTGCTAAGGCCACAGTGACATATCTGGATAAGGTCGTTGGTCAGGGTACTGTGCGTCAATTAAAGGCAAAAGTGGAAGCCGTTGAGAGGTTTCCTCCGCCTACTACCAGGAAGGAGTTGGCTCGTTTTCTTGGCATGGTAGATTATTACCGTTGTTTTTGTGAAAACTTCTCCTCGGTTGTTGCTCCCTTGACTGACCTGATAAGTCCAAAGATTAAGTTTAACTGGTCAGTTCAGTGTCAGAAGGCTTTCAAGGACGTTAAGGATCTTCTAATTGGCGCTCTAGTGCTGAGAGCCCCGCGTCTTGAGGAACCTTTTCATCTTAAAGTGGATGCCTGTAACACGGGTGCCGGTGCCGTGTTATTACAGCAGGATGCCTCTGGTATGGAGCTCCCGGTCAGTTACTTCGCTAGTTTAACTCCTACCAGTTGAACTACTCGATTGTAGAGAAGGAGGCACTGGCATTGATCTTGGCATTGCAGCACTTCAAAGTGTATATCGGGAGTGGTTATAGGCCAATAGTGATATACACAGATCACAATCCCCTGACCTTTCTACAGTCTTTGCAGAACCCAAACCAGCGGTTAATGAGATGGTCCCTGTTTCTACAGCCTTTCCATTTGGATATCCGACATCTCAAAGGTTCCGAAAATGTGACGGCTGATGCTTTGTCGAGAGCAGTACCTTAAGGGGGTTTTGTTCCTGTTTTCACATCTTTTTTCCAGCGTTTTCCTGCTCTTTAATTGCTTCCAGGGTGCCGGGTTGCGGAGTTGGTGAATGTGGAAAGTAGGCAGTGGTAAACTAGGGTAACATTTACACCCGGGTAAGCTTTGTTTCATGTATTAGCTGTAAGTATAAGCTCTGTTATTGGTTTGTATGTTTCAGTGTCTTGGGGACACTTCTTTTATGGGGGGGGGGGGGGGGGTGTGACAACCCTGTGGTTGTCCACCAGGTGGTGCTGCTGTAACCTGTGTGTTTACTGTAATCAGCAGTGATGGGACCCACCTGTGGACTTGATTCCAGGATATAAGAGGGCTGCAGAACAGGCTCTCGGTCTCTCTCAGCTGCCCTGCTCGGTGCAGCAGGACTCCGCTCTTCTGTGTGTTTTATTGTTGGTTGTCGACACTGTTAGGTATAATAAATGATTGTTTTGGGCAACTCCTGTCTGGAACTATTGTCCTTGTGTTACAAGCAGAGCCAGCTTGTAACAGTGGTGATTAACATTATTCACCAACGGATCTATGGGTTGGGGTATTGTTCCGCACGGACATTTTAGTGAGCCGGACTTCCTGTTTCCGCAGTTCTTCGCTTCCCGTCCATGAAGTTGTTTACATGTGTGTTCCGATGCTAAATACAAGTCTAGCTTGTAGCTTCGATACCCCGCCTCCGACTCCCATCTCTCGGCACCACAATAGCACCTATTACAAGAATTGTAGCAAAACTCGCTTCACAGCAGTTCAATAGACAGATTAGTATGACAGGATAAAAACAATGTAGAGGAGCAGCTACATTTCAACACATATATCCACGAAGATTAATACATGAAGACTTGTGACTCTGACTTGACTTGGACTCTTCTTAGGTGACTCGGACTTGGACTCGAACACAGGTAATGATGACTCGGACTCGGACTCGACTCGGACACTCCTTGGGTGACTCGGACTTGGACTCGAAGAGTGGTGACTCGAGAGTGACTTGGACTCGTCTCATTCCAAGAGCATCAGATACCAAATATTGGGCAATCGCCAAAAGCGTTTGCATGAGATGTACCAGGCTTTCAACTAAGGTTGCATTCACACCTAATAGTCCGCTTCTCTGGTAGAAGACAGTTTGTTACATTTTTCAGAAGTTTGCGTTCACACAAGCAAAATTCAAACAGACCATAAACTTTAAACACAAGTCATGTGCTCGGAAATGCTGTTCAACAATTTGTCAGACTTTAAGGGGGGAAAAATGCAAATCCTGGCAATTTCTACCGGAGCCTCCGCCATGGAGCATCGGCAGGTTATTTTCATGCTGTTTTTAATCTGGAGAGCATATCAACAGCGACGGCGCATATATTTATATAATCGGACAACGTGCGATACAATACATTATAACTAGGGCTGTCAAACGATTAAACATTTTAATCAGATTAATCACACCTTAAAAATTAATTAATCACACCTTAAAAATGTATTAATCATGATTAATCATCATTCGAACTATGTCCAAAATATGCCATTTCTTTATGTATATTGTTGTGGGAACGGAAAGATAAATGAAAGAAGGCGGATATATCCATTTAACATAGCCTACGTATGTTTATTATTACATTGTTCTGTGTTTCCAAATGAAAGACAGCCCACACACCTATCAATCATCAAACCGTGGGGTCTTGTTTCATTACGTGTTGATTTCTATCAACACGTAATGTTGTATCGATGTATATAGAGATGTACTACAGCAAAAATATTCTCCGTCGGGACTTCCTGCAACAACACCACGCCGTTATCTTGATTCTGATTGGCCAGAAGACATTATCAAAGATGTTCTGTTGAGAAGACGATCACTACGTGACAAAAGTTTTCAAAAACGTTTCTAGTCTTCGGTATTTCCAGACAAGTGGCTACTGAAATCAATTTTACTAACTGCTGTCCGTGCAATTTACGCCGCGTGAGTTGGCGGACTTTATTTTGCTTACTTTAACATCATTTTTCATGGTGGGGCTAAGCCATTTCTTGGTGTGGCTGTAGCCTACCCCAGCCAAACCCTGGCGCTGCCACTGGTGGGGTGTATGGGGCGGGCCATTCTGCGCATGCGTTAAATGCGTTAAATATTTTAACGCAATTAATTCCAAAAATTAATTACAGCCGTTAACGCGATAATTTTGACAGCATTAATTATAACACATATAATGAGACGTTTTGCAGTAAGGAGGGGGTTTCACAGACGGCAGGTGCATGGCTCTGACTTTTATGTATAGTTTTTTGTTTGATAGTTGTTTTTACTTTATACGACACTGTTCAACACTTCATTCTGCTTCACTCTTTCGCTAACGATTTTGAAGACACCCGCGTTCTTGTGACAATACTTTATATATATTTATGACAATAGTGTAAATATTACGCTTCCTATGTTTTGGTGCGGACTGCGTTCACACCAGCAATTAACCGCTCCAGAGTTCACTTGCAAGCGGTCCGAGACCACCTATTTTAGTGGACCAGAGTCCGGTTGCTTAGTTAACTTAAGAGGTCTCGGACTGTGTTCACACCGACCCAAACAAACCGCCCCAAGCAGCTAAACGCACCAGGGATCGATTCAACCGGACTATACAAGGCTGGTGAGAATGCGACCTTACTCTACTTTCCTTTCCTTTAGCTGACTCTTGTATCCAAAGCAAATTACAAAAAGTGCATTCAATCATGAATAAACAAACAAAAAAAGCAGGAATCCTACAGGTTGTTATCAATAAGCCAAACTATTGTAAGTGCTTTAGACATGGATTTAAAAAAGATGGACCTTTTTATTGGCAAAGGTGCAGTTGAAACGTGGATTTTTAGTCTGCGATGGAAGATATGTAGACTCTCTGCTGTTTTGATGCCAATTGGTTTACCAATCGATACCATTCTGAAGCCAGGATAGCCAGGCATGTTTTGAAGGGTACTTGGGTCCCACTCGTAGTAAGCGAGAAGCGGGTCGATTGGCTGATGCAGAGCTTGGTGCACATGCTGAAATGTATGGTTTAACCGTATTCTTAATGTAGGAAGGATCCCTTTTATAGTAAGATGCTTGGAGCAACATAAATAGTATTTAAGGTGATGAACTGAGTGAAACAAACACAGGACTTTTGCCAAGAACCAACGTTGCTGTCCTTATTGAAACCAAAAGTTGAGTTACTTCTACAGAAGACATTGTGTCCAATGTTATGATTCTATATCATTGAGTCATCAGTCATTATAGCTTAATTTAGGTAACAAGCTTCATTATTTTAACCCAAACAATTATCTTTTTCGAACCCTAAAATCGTAGTTGCCTTAATCGAAACAAGGCGGTTTCACAATGTTGACCATGTGTTAAAATATTTACGGCGACGCTTACCTTCCAAACTCGAAACCTTACAGGACACTATGGAAAAGGCTGCATAACTATGCTCCTGCCTAATCGGCAAAATATGATGGGGATAAAATCTAATTGGATCTCCTGGGCCCACGAGTTCAAAACTTTTAATCTCAATCAGATCCGATCCGATTTTGAAATCCCATTTTTTGTGATCCAGGATCAGACAAGTCGGCCAGATTTTGTCCCTGGAGTTCAAAGCAATTCAGGATAGGATCAGCCTGATCCAGATTACGATTTTTCAAGATGACTAGATCCTGAATATCAGTCCTTTAATCCTACAGATCGCCATCTAGTGGACATGAAAAATAATACAAAGGCAAGAGACCACATTGCAGAGACATCTATAATGTTTAATTATATTTTTTTATTTGAAAGGTGATGACAGATGATGGACTTTTTTTTTGTTGAAGATATTTTTACTTTAATCTAAATTACATTTGTGATTGACAATCTTTGCTGTGATACTTTTATGAGCATCAACATTTGGTTGAAAACCAAATAGGCCACCACAAACGTGAGCAAAAATAGAAAAAATAAAATGTATTTCCCATGAAGGCTACAAATTGTGTATTTCAGTTAACAAACTTTGCCATCTTATTTAAATTGAAACACATTTTAAAATAAATTGTACAGTACATTTTGCTCTGGTAATCCACTGGAAATCCACCCCTTTGGTGGGATCAGGATAATCCAGTTTTTTGGGATCAAACTGATCCCAATCCTGTGTTGTCGGTTTGAACTACCCATTTTGAAGATTTTATCCAGATTAAAGCTTGGATTGGATTTCCTGATCTAATCGGATATCAAAGTGATCCTAATCCTGTTTTTTGGTTTTGAACTCCTCAAAATCCAGATCTGATCAGATAGGGATTAAAAGTTTTGAACTCCTGGGCCCTGGAGATGTATTTCCTTTGTATGTCTACATAACTGATAGAGAAAATGGTTTTGGTTATATTGCAATGGTTTAGCCCTTAATCATGAAATCAATGACAAAGAAGCCAATTACTTCATGTACAATTATCTTCATGAATTGGTGTTAAGGTTAAGATATTTATTTGTATTATTTATCACATTTAATAGATTTGGATGAGTGACTCCTCCGGCCCGGCTGTAGACACTGCAGGACCATTATAGCCTTTGTCTCTCCTATTCTTTGTCTTTCTACCCTCTCATTGTCCAGATAACCTGACTGACCTCTTTCATTTCTCACGCAACACGGAGCAAGACTTTCATCCAAAAGCACTCATATCATATCTGTCAAAATCACAGAAAAGGACTGCAGCACTGAAGAAAACCCATCTATAGATTTTACTTTTTACATGTGACAAATTGTGTATTTAAGCACCCTTTATCTTTTTTAACAAACCATTAACTAATGCTTGTAGAGAAGGCAAAAGCCATTAATTAAAAAACATTTTGGGTTGCCAGGTTGTAAAGAGTCTTTATTTTGCTTGGTGAATTTAGCTAAGTGTATCAGACTTCTCCGTCAGAGTATTCAGCAATCAGCTATTTTAAATCCAGATTGAAGTTTTCAAGCTTTTGGCTATTGTATTCTGTGGCTCTGCAGGAGCGTTGTCCATTCTGAACATAAGGGTTAGATATTGCATTGCATTATGGGAAATGTATGATCCAGATTATATTCAAAACGAGACGGGAAATAAGTACGTGGCTTTAATTAAAGTAGTAAATACCTCATTGTAATTAGAAATATCCTCTTCTAAGGATTAGTAAATGATAAACGATAAGTGACAACCTATAAACTTTTAATAAAAAAATGATTTTTCAAAATGTTAAAGTATTCTGCTCAGTAACAAAATGTTATATAGCAGAATATAATCAAAGGTGTAAAAATAGAATAAAAAAGAATCTGCAAAAGGGCTGCAAAAATTAAACATCTCACCTGGGAAATACCCTCTCTAAATTATAATTACCATTGTCATTGCTGTCAACAGCTTATTGGTTAAACTAACCAGCCAAGCAAACAGGCAAAACAGACATGTTAGGGGTATTATTCTCCAGATTTACATAATTGCTCATGTTTTGGGATTAAAAGTGATTGATAATCTTTGGGGAATCTGACTAAATTAAAGTCAGGGAGAGAAATGTAAATCAGTGACTGATAAATAGCAATGGGATCCATTGTATTTCCTCATGAATACATCTGATTTGGGTAGTCTGATCTAAGCATTATGCCACATCCAAAATGTGTCAAGTTGCACAGATGTATATAAATAAAGAGACAAAGCTTCTTTGAAATCAAATCCCCCCTGACTCTGTTTACGAGAAAGGTGAGAGCGAGGATTTATTGTGCAAGAATCCTGCTGAAATCCCCAACTTAAGAGGAGCAGACGGATGGCATTGGCAGGCGTTTTTCAGCTGCGGCGTTCAGATATATGTCCGATAAGTTTTTTCTCACACACAGCACAGATCACTGTATAAAAACCGTTCCCCACACTGTCAACAACGCAGAATCCCATTTTCAATCTCTTTGCAGAGCTGTGCGTCATGACAATACATCCCCCTCAGCCGCAGTGCAGGCAATTTTCCACACAATGCTTCACATCATGCCATCAAGGACAACAATGGAGCGAGGGGAACCTGCCTGCTCTTAGATACTGCTGTGCGGTAGCAACAAGTGCAAGGACACACTCAACCACAATGTATGACTCATGCATACGATACATAGTGTGCACAGATATGTAACACTATTGTCTTACCTGTAGCTGAGATTTAATTGGGGGCCTTCGGATTCACAGCATTAATTCATTTTTGTATACAATTTTGTTTTTGCATGAAATACATGGAAACACATTTTTATAAATAAGGCATTAGAAATACGATATTATGAATAATGCACAAGAGGTCAACATAATTATTATTTTATATGCTATAGTTATTATCTGATATCTCCTATGTCTCACTCTCATAATTTGGACTTAATTTGCCATCATTATCAGATATTTAGTCATAATTGTTTACTAAGAGATGAGTCTTATCCACTAAAGCAATGTGCATTAAAACTCAGTCACCTCCTTTTTTTTTTACTATGGAGTCCCATAATAACACATTTGCTCTAGAAATAACTTTTTGGGTTATTTGGCTTGACAGATAAGGTGCATTGTGTCTGAGCTCAGTTGGAAAAATATTATGTCATGGATTGAGGTGTTTCAGGCAGGGCGGGAGTTTGTGAGAGAGAAACTTTGGGATTTAAGCCTTTGCAGACCATTTACATGCACACAAACCTGTATATCACACTACACAAAAGAAAATAAAAATAAAAATAGGGCCCCTTCTATTGTTGTAGAAGGGTATTTCATTCTTAAAAAACAGTTCTTGTTATATTTGTTGATATAGTCCTTACATCGATACAATGCAATACAATTGTCTGTCAAAAACAGAAAGAGTGTCACCGTTCCACAAGATGCTAACTTAAAGCTTAGCGACAATAAAAAAATACATTTTCGTTTGTTACGTTAATTATGATATGTTAAGCCTTGTGTATCAGATTATGTATGCATTGTTTCCTATAAAATATCTTGTGTGTGATTATGCAATTTAAATGAAGTGCACAAATAGCTGACTCTTACCAGTGACAATTAAAATAACTTGGAAATAAATGCATAGCTATTCCTGAAAAAGTTTTTTGTAATAGTATCTATATATGTTTAGGGTAAGGATTCATAAAAGACTTGAGGTTTTTATTTGTAACTCTATAATTTAACACTATATCAAAATTAATGAAGATTTCGATTTTTAGAATCACTGTATGGCCTATACAGGACTGTCTCAGAAAATTAGAATATTGTGATAAAGTTCTTTATTTTCTGTAATGCAATTAAAAAAACAAAAATGTCATACATTCTGGATTCATTACAAATCAACTGAAATATTGCAAGCCTTTTATTATTTTAATATGGCTGATTATGGCATACAGCTTAAGAAAACTCAAATATCCTATCTCTAAATATTAGAATATCATGAAAAAGTATACTAGTAGGGTGTTCAACGAATCACTTGAATCGTCTAATTAACTCGAAACACCTGCAAGGGTTTCCTGAGCCTTGAAAAACACTCAGCTTGGTTCAGTAAACTAAATCACAAGTATGGGGAAGACTGCTGATCTGACTGCTGTCCAGAGGACCGTCATTGACACCCTCCATCAGGAGGGTAAGACACAAAAAGAAATTTCTCAAAGAGCAAGCTGTTCACAGAGTGCAGTTTCAAAGCACATCCACAAAAAGTCTGTTGGAAGGGGGAAATGTGGCAGGAAACGCTGCACAACCAAGAGAGATGACCGCAGCCTTAACAGCATTGTGAAGAAGAGTCGCTTCCAGAATTTGGGGGAGCTTCAAAGACAGTGGACTGAAGCTGGAGTCCAGGTATCAAAAGTCACTGTTCACAGACGTGTCCGGGAAATGGGCTACAATAGCCGTATTCCCATGGTCAAGCCACTTCTGAACTCAAGACAACGGAAGAGGCGTCTGACTTGGGCTAAGGAAAAGAAGCACTGGACAGTTGCACAGTGGTCCAAAGTCCTCTTTTCAGACGAAAGCAAGTTTTGTATTTCATTTGGAAGTCAAGGCGCCAGAGTCTGGAGAAAGGCTGGAGAGGAGCAAAATCCAAGTTGCTTGAAATCCAGTGTGAAGTTCCCACAGTCAGCGATGGTTTGGGGAGCCATGTCAGCTGCTGGTGTTGGTCCACTGTGTTTCATCAAGCCCAGAGTAAATGCAGCTGTGTACCAAGAGATTTTAGAGCACTACATGCTTCCGTCTGCTGAAAAGCTCTATGGAGATGAGGAATTCATTTTCCAGCATGATCTGGCACCTGCCCACAGTGCCAAAACCACCAGTAACTGGTGTACTGACCATGGCATTACTGTCCTCGATTGGCCTGCAAATTCCCCTGACCTGAACCCCATAGAGAATATGTGGGGTATTGTGAAGAAGAAGCTGAAAGACACCAGACCCAACAATGCTAATGAGCTAAAGGCCGCTATTGAAGCATCCTGGGCATCCATAACACCTCAGCAATGCCACAGGCTGATTGCCTCCATGCCACGCCGCATTGATGCAGTAATCCGTGCAAAAGGATTCCCAACCAAGTACTGAGTGCATTAATGGACATTTTCAAATGTTTGATTGTGTTTTGCTGTTATAAATCTTTTTTTTTTACTTGGTCTGAGGAACTATTCAAATTTTTTGAGATAGGATTTTTGAGTTTTCTTAAGCTGTATGCCCTAATCAGCAATATTAAAATAATAAAAGGCTTGCAATATTTCAGTTGATTTGTAATGAATCCAGAATGTATGACATTTTTGTTTTTTTAATTGCATTACAGAAAATAAAGAACTTTATCACAATATTCTAATTTTCTGAGACAGTCCTGTATAAGGCATGTGGTTTTTTTCAATGGGAACAGCCAAGCAGAGAAAAGCCATTGTGTAACTAAAATGGTACAAATGTATGTTTTTGTACACCTCCAGCAAAGGATATGCAATCAATGTATCCTGTTTTGTGTTTGTCACACCTAATCTACCTAAAACCTGGACCAAGTGATCGTATCATCCACGACTTCTCCGGGAACACATGTGGCTCGAGGGCCCCGCCGTAATCATCACCTCATTGTCAGAGCAAGGCACAAAGCGGCCATTACTGTCCCCGCTGAATGTCTGACCTGACCTCGTCACAGCGTCACTCTCTACGAACAATACTCCATTTGGCCTCAGTTCATCCCGTCTCAGGGAGATAATAGCACTACAGACGCTGTCATTCTCCACGGTAAGGGAAACTGAAGCCCCATTAGCACCATGATAGGATCACCCAGGGACACATAACTATTTAATAACTCTGAACTGTAATTTAATTCCTTTTGAAGCTGGCAATCCCTGGAAAAAAGTGACAGTTAAAACTGCAGTAAATTGAACTTTTAGATATTATTATCTTTGGTTTGTTTTTTTCTAAAATGTCTTAGCAGATATTTAATGCTATGTTTTTAATTAAATGTAACATTTAAAAAACATTATTATGGTGCGTTCACACGGGACGTATTCATCTTGTGAGTTTGACCACGGCTTCATTTCTGTTTACTAGCGTCACTCAAACTACACACGCTGGCGAGGAGGCGGAACTTATCTCCATGTAGACAACCAACAACAAAATAACAAATGTTGCTGTGATGTAATTGTAATACACGTTAAAAAATGATTCCTAAATAACCACATACTGTTACCGGTTAGTATAAACCAGGGGTCTCCAACCTTTTTTAGGATGAGAGCTACTTTCACAAAATAAAACAAGTCGTGAGCTACTTTTACTCCTTTTTTTTGTTTTTTGCAGTGTATATATTTAGCACATTTTAACATTATTATATGCTTACCTTTAACCTTTGTGTGCTGTTTGCGTCTGTGGGACCCGTTTTCAGTGTTTACTAAAATAAAATGTATGCAATTTAATTATTTTAACCTGCTTTATTTGGGGGTGGACCTAACATCCTGAAAGATGTTTTTTTTAATGTTGAAGTTAAATGCATCAATCTGGTGCACTTTGAGCACAAAATGAATTGATGGATACAGCTCTCAACACTCATATGAAAGGGAGCTGTACTTTTCAATAATCCAAACATCTTTAGAATATGATCACAGCCAATAACAAATACTTTAAACTTGTTATTCTTATCTTATGTTACCTAGTTAGCATTATTTCTATTTATGCATATTTTACTAATCATTCCCCTTTTAAACTGTTTATTTTATTTTTTTACTGTCCTATAGCACACATTGGAATTACTTCTTACTTTATCTATATTAAATAGATAAAGGTGTGCTCTCCCTAGCTCTCTCGCTCTCTCTCTATCTCACAGAGGCTGTGTGCTCCTCCGTGGCGATGACGGCTTCCGTTAAAAAATTATAATACACATTTATAAAGTGGGGGGACACAAACATGATTTTGAAAAGTGGGGGGCACATGCCATGTGTGTGCGTCAAGTGTAATAAATAAATACGCAAGTTGCAACACACAGAGTAAAACTCTGCCCCTCATGTGTGGTATCGGCTCGCACGACTAGGCTGTTCAATGGGGCTGATGTGTTGGGTAGATTCTGCCATAAGGAAAGGTCACACTCCTTAGGCTTGTTTGAGACAAGCGAGACCTGCGCAGACCTGCGCAATTTCGATCAACGTCTTGCTAGTACGTTGCATTATGGTTAGTCATTTTGTCGGACTTGCTCTGGAGGCTCGCCTACATGAGAGAGACAAAGACGCCCGCAGGGTTATGGCTAGAAAGGATCCGTCTAATGTAAATATGACGTCACGTTCTCGTTCTAACTCTCGTTGTAATCGGAGCGGCTCGGTTGTAATCGGAGCGGCTCGGAAGCGCAGTCACGTGGCTGAATGTTTACGTTTGGGATGGCGAGAAACTAAACTATATTAAGTATGTAAATACTTGTTAGCGGTCTTGCTGTTGAAAGAAGAATGACAACACTGTAGATCAGCAACACTATGGTTTATTTTGTATTCACAGGCAAGTCAACGTTGTTGCAGTAAAAGTCCCAAGATAGCTCCTGGTGCAATAACATGTATGTTGCATGTTACTGCTGTAGATGTGTTTACCTCTTTTATATCCCGTTGGGTAGTTTAATCTGCAGCAATGCATCATATTCTATAATATCATCATATATGTGTAGCTTTGTCTCTGTCGTATCTTTCAAAAGTAAAGTGAAACAGCTGTTTTCAGCTTTGTGATGATGCATTTTCCAGCTGATCCAAGAGGCTTTTTAAACACCTTACTTGGCTTAGGAGGGAGGGGAATTTTCTCAACACATAAAGGAACACTTTATCCTTCAGTTTATCACAAACATTACATCAACACATTTGGATATCCTAATTTGAATCCAGTATGTAATTTGATATTAAGGTTTTAATAATGAAATGAGGTCATGAATCGAGTTCAAGGTTAAGATCATCTTTATTATCCTATGTACAAAAATTAACATACAACATTAATATAACAGTAACGAATAAAACAAAAATAACATTATGCAACTCTGATCTTCTTGCTGATACTTTTCAAAGTTACTTTTACATTTGCTCTACTTCTCCTGCTACTGTTTGCTCTGCTTTCAACTTCTCTTTCAACTCTGCTCTTTACTCTGCTTTCCCTGTTTCCTCTGTTCTCCTCTCCTCATCTTCTCCTCAGACTATCCTCCTTTTGCTGTATCCTCTCCTCTCCTGTTCTCCTCTCCTCATACTCTCCTCCTTTTGCTGTCTCCTCTCCTCTGTTCTCCTCATCTCCTCTCCTCCTGAGACTCTCCTCCTTTTGCTGTTAGATATTTAGACTGTAATGACAGCTTATGATATACTTTTTATAACTACATCAATCACATGCTATGGATTAAAAACGTTGTTTTACTTACCACCTCTTTACAGCTCCATTCATCTTCCAACATTCACCTGGCGGTGGTGCCTTGGATGAAAACAACTTTTGATATGATACAATACAACAACAATAGTTAACACCTATCCACAGCAATAAGCACAATGAGAAAAATAATGGTCTCTTTTATACCAATTTCTATTGGAGTGAAATGAACTGTGCCATGTCACATAGGATTGGAATGGATGATTGGCTGTGTTTTGTGAATATAGAGGAGATGGCAAAAGTAAATATACTTTGTTCTTACCTAAAGCATCTATCCTCCTCTTCGTACCCCTGCCTGCTCCTCCCGCATTAGACTCTGGGGACTTAGCTTTTAAAATCTTGTTCAAGCTGTCCACTCTGTAGTTGGATCTCATGACCTCAGCTTTATGACCCACCCGGCCTGAAAAAGGGTGTCTACGATGGCTGGTACTGAGAGGTGTTATGGTCCTCTTCTGCCTTTTGTGTTTGGGGGGCGTGAAGGTGAGAGGAAGACTACTGTCATGTGGGGTGTGTTGCTTTACGTCCTCCAAAAGATCATTTAGTCTTGGTACACATGAACGTCTCATCCTGTAGGTGGTATGTGTGCTCAGTAATTTCGCGCAATAAGGTCCCACACTGCTGTCGTTTCCTATCTCTTGAGGACTTTGAGTGGTTACCACTGCTCTGATTACAACGAGAGTTAGAACGACGTCTCTTCTCGATCTTCCCGTGATCTTCCCGCGTCCCGCCCACCCCAACCCTTTCCGATTACAGCCGAGCCGCTCCGATTACAACGAGAGTTAGAACGAGAACGTGACGTCATATTTACATTAGACGGATCCTTTCTAGCCATAACCCGCCCACAGCCTTGAGAGCGAGGCGCGGGGTTATGGGTAGAAAGGATCCGTCTTGTGTAAAACTCTCGCGAGAGTTTGGCTGAATGTCACGTGGCTGAATGTTTACGTTTGGCAGGCAGCCTTTCAGTTACGATCGTTAACATCAGTGAGCCACAGCAAATGATGGTGAGAAGCTAAACTATCTATTAATTATGTCAATGACAGGGAGTGTGATTGTTGAAATAGGGTGTTAGCGGTCTTGCTGGTGTTCAAAGAAGAATGACAACACTGTAGATCACCAACTCAATGGTTTATTTTGTATTCACAGGCAAGTCAACGTTGTCGCAGTAAAAGTCCCAAGATAGCTCCTGGTGCAATAAAATGTTCCCTTGCAGTGTTTTACTATTATGTCTGATATTTCTCTATTAATATTGCTGCTGCATTACTAGGCTTGATTGAGACAAGCGAGACCTGCGCAGACCTGCGCAATTTCGATCAACGTCTTGCTAGTGCGTTGCATGATGGTTAGTAATTTTCTCCGACTTGCTCTGGAGGATCGCCTACATGAGACGTTGAAATCTCCCGGGACAAAGACGCCCGCAGCCTTGAGAGCGAGGCGCAGCGAGGCGGCGCAGTTCCTCTCCACGGGCTGCGGAAGCGAAATGCTTGATGGGAAACGACTCGCTGGTATCTCGAGCTGAGCGCTCATTGGTGGTTTTTACCACGTGCTGGTGATGAAACTCTCCAATTGGCTCGGCAAAAGTTTGTTGTTGTTTTGTGTCAGTTTTACGTCTCCCCCTCCATTAACATTTTTCATAATTGTTCCACAATGTTTATCATCATGAAATTAATATCTATATATGTTATACTATACTTGCACTGCTTACTGTTTTCATACTTTATATATCTTAGCATATTCATATGAACTGTTCATACTGCTAACAGGCTGCTGTGTATATTCATACCCCTCACTGTTTATTCATCATTCAATTCATTCTATCTTTTATTCTGTAGATTGTGTACATTACTTTTCACTTTACTGCTTGTTGCACTCCTGGTTAGAAGCTAAACTGCATTTCGTTGTCTCAGTACCTGTAATATGTGCAATAACAATAAAGTTGAATCTAATCTTGAGCAGGAACAAATGTATTTACTTCGTACATATCTGACATTAACGATTAAACACATTTGTGCATTCTTTATGAATGCAAACCGAGTCAAGCTGACTCCGGAGGTGGCGGTATGCACCTTAAAGTTGTTTGCAATCCGCCAAAAAAACGAGAAAAGAAGAAGGCGAAGAAGAAGAAGAAGAAGAAGAAGAAGAAGAAGAAGAAGAAGAAGAAGAAGAAGAAGAAGAAGAAGAAGAAGAAGAAGAAGAAGAAGCCGACTCGGAGCTGTCCGACTTCAGGCGAGCTTTTTGAGACCTCCCCCAGCTGCGATCGGCTATTCTCGTCTACTTTCGAGGCGAGCCGCAACGCGTCTCAAACAAGCCTAACGTGTATGTTGCATCATGTTACTGCTGTAGATGTGTTTCCGAGCCGCTCCGATTACAACGAGAGTTACAACGAGAACGTGACGTCATATTTACACTAGACGTATCCTTTCTAGCCATAACCGAGGTGCGGCGAGGCGGCGCAGTTCCTCTCCACGGGCTGCAGAAGCAAAATCCTTGATGGGAAACGACTCGCTGGTATCTCGAGCTGAGCGCTCATTGGTGGTTTTTACCACGTGCTGGTGATGAAACTCTCCAATTGGCTCGGCAAAAGTTTGTTGTTGTTTTGTGTCAGTTTTACGTCTCCCCCTCCATTAACATTTTTCATAATTGTTCCACAATGTTTATCATCATGAAATTAATATCTATATATGTTATACTATACTTGCACTGCTTACTGTTTTCATACTTTATATATCTTAGCATATTCATACGAACTGTTCATACTGCTAACAGGCTGCTGTGTATATTCATACCCCTCACTGTTTATTCATCATTCAATTCATTCTATCTTTTATTCTGTAGATTGTGTACATTACTTTTCACTTTACTGCTTGTTGCACTCCTGGTTGGAATCTAAACTGCATTTCGTTGTCTCAGTACCTGTAATATGTGCAATAACAATAAAGTTGAATCTAATCTTGAGCAGGAACAAATGTATTTACTTAGTACATATCTGACATTAACGATTAAACACATTTGTGCATTCTTTATAAATGCAAACCGAGTCAAGCCGACTCCGGAGGTGGCGGTATGCAGCTTAAAGTGGTTTGCATTCCGCCAAAAAAAACGAGAGAAGAAGAAGAAGGCAAAGAAGAAGGCGAAGAAGAAGAAGAAGAAGAAGCCGACTCGGAGCTGTCCGACTTCAGGCGAGCTTTTTGAGACATCCCCCGGACTGCGATCGGCTATTCTCGTCTACTTTTGAGGCGAGCCGCAACGCGTCTCAAACAAGCCTCTTATGAAGCGGTGAGCTGCCGCTCCACGTTGCTTTTCTTCCCGACTGCAACGCTCGTCCCGGAAATCAAGCAAGAACGTCATTGGTCGATATTCATTGTGGGGTGGGGGGAGGAGGGGTGTTAGATATAGAGTTGTAGTAAGTAGATAGAGTTCGCTATGATTGAGGTTTTGTTTATGCACAGTTAGATTCTTTTAATTACATTTCCTTTTCTGTGTATTTTTTACATTTTGGATTTGCTTCGTGAGCTATTTTTAGAACATCACCTTGCCCCTGCGGGCGAGTAAGTGCCCGCGGGCACCATGTCGGCTACCCCTGGTAAAAACCAATGTGTGTTAACAAGATGGCAGGCAAAAACCTTTAAAATGAGTGTTTTCTGAATGGAGATCAAATCGGTCCGGCTCGGCTAAGCTACCGTTAGCTGCTCCATCCACACTCTAACACACATCATACAGATGTAAATGAAGTAGTTGTAGACTGTATTTGCCATGTTAGAGACAGTCTGTGGTTTGTAATTATATAAACATAGATTTTGGTCCAGTTTCTTAACAGCTATGCAAATGGTCTGTGCTATGAACACATTTGTAATGTGATTTGCTGCCCTTCAGTGGACAACAAATCATTTCATTTCAAACCTTTATTTATTTATTTTGATTTAATCAGATTGATTGGACAGACAGATCTCTTTTTCAAGGGAGACCTGCAGCATATAGGTTCCACATGAAACATAAAACAATAAAGGACATCATACATTATTTACAGAATACATTTACATAGTTATAGACATCTACAATTTCATTTAGTCTAGCTTTAAAAACATGCAGAGGAATGAGACTGCTCAGTTTCAATTATTGCTGAAGATTGTTCCAAGCAAGTGGAGCTGCGCACTAAAAACTGTCTTACCTAAGACAGTCGTTGCTTTTGGCACATCTAACAATATTACATCATGCGATCTCAGACAATAGCTGCTTGCAACTCTCTGTGTTATCAGAGAGCAGATATACGGGAGTTGCAGATATAATGCGGGAGTTAAATAAATAAGAAAGCTTTAAAATGTAAAATCCTTGATAGTTTTAATTGGGAAACAACTTTATATATAATGAGATATTTAATTATACTATACTTTAAATAGACAAAAGAGCCTTCAAAACAAATGCACAATACTTTTTAGGAAACACAGAGGCTGGGTTGTAAATTGAGAAAAATATCTGCCAAGTACCCGTAATTCAATGCAAAAAATGCTATAAAATGGACATGTGCTTGCAATAGAGATGTTGTTTATACAGAAAACACAAGGAATTGCAGAGAGACCAACCTTGGGTTTGTGGCCTTGATATAAAAGATACTTCAGTTACACTTGATACCTGTGCTCAAATTCCAATATATAGCTTTTGACGCCAGAATGTATTCATGTTTATTGCTGTTCTTCACCAGTGACATTTACATTTCGTGCCAAATATTATGAATGTGTCATTGTGTGTCCTCATATTTCTCCTATACTTACACATAAAAAGGCAGCTGCACACTGTACAGTTTGCCCTTTCAGGAGGAATCCAGAGAGTAGGGTTTCTGCAGCTGTTGCTCCTGCAGTGATCCTTATGAGATCATGGATCAATGGTGTTGTTGACGGTAAAACTCCAAGGAAATTGTTGCTGTTAGAAATTATAAAACTGGAAAGTATAAATGATTATCACACAGCTTGGTTGAATACTAAATGCTGATTGGTTCATTTGGAAGATTCTGAAGTCAGCCCTTTACGCTAGCAGACCACAGCTGAGGATAGCAGACCACAGCTGAGGATAGCAGACCGTTGCTAAGGAGGATGCTCTGATCAAGGGATATATACAATCATATCAATGGGCAGAAGGAGGTCCAGTCAATTTAACTTCAGCGGTGGTAAGCAAAACCTTCATCTATAACAAAACATTGTGGAATACTTTTTAAAATATGTATTGTTATATTTGTGGAGTGCACCCAACTTTGGATTGATGATGGCTAAACAGTCCCAAGTAAAGAAAACAAAAAGATAACAGCGCAAGAGAAGGAGGGAGTTTAAAAGACAGATAGCTGGACGATAGAGAAATCAACAGAAGAAGATAGACAGGAAGTTAACACTAACACAACACGGTATGGGCTCTTGCAGTGTTAGTGGAAAAGAAAATGTGAATAGACTTGAACAATTACAGAAAACATTGATCAGTGCTGCCTTCATTTTAAGCTACATTGGTTTTGCCGCCATTCCAGCTCTTGGTACGCAGTGGAACAGACTATTTTCCTCAGCGGAAGCAACCGGAATGGACTCAGTAAATCCAAAAAGTAAAATCCCGAACTTGCAGCAGCTTTAAAACCTACACACACATACAGAGACTTTCTGTCAAGGGAATCAATCCTGCACATTTTTAGTCAGTCCACCTTGCCTGAGGCTCACCTGCAGCTGCAGACAGGATGTCCATTTGTTTGCAGTTACCTCTACCCAGAAAAACATTAAAGCTGGTTAGTGTATCCCCAAGGGCTCCAAGCTTTGTTAGATCCTATCCATCCAGCGGCAATATGTACCCTCAACTCAGGCAACATTTTAGGTTCATCATCAGGACTAATAGTGTATTACCTGCCAATGTTGAATCACAACAACCAGCTTTATGGAAAGAGTTGTTTTCTGTGGTATATTCAGTGTGTATTTATGAGAGAGGGAAGGTCATGGAGCTACACTTCAAACCTTGATATATATATACATACATGTTTGAAGAGCAAACGGAGCAAGGCACAGCCCTTACTTCAGGGGGAAAGGCAGGAACTTGCTTTCCACTTGAATTGAGGCAAATAAATACAGAATTTCCAGACAAGTACTATTAATGTCTTAGGTCATTTTTCTTTCTAAGAGGCTACTCAAGGTGACAAGCGGGACAGAAGGGGATATATCAGAACTTTTTAAACAGTGAAAAAGCTTTAATAGGGACAATCCTTTATGAGGGAATTCTGCAAGAAAAATATGAATCAAAATGATCTGGGGAAACACACAGAGCAGTATAATAGCCTGCAAAGCAATAAAGTAAAGTCTACATAACATGAGAGATGAGATTAAATGTTTGGTAAAGAGCAAGCTCAATTTGTCTGGAACTTTTTCATATTCAGTCCAACATCTGCTTTTGTTTTATGTAGCATATGTTTGTTGTTAGCGAGTTTAGCAGCAGGAACTATTGATGGCATTGTCAGTTGCTCCACCAGACACTATCTTCACTAAAATATCTCATACAATACAGGATTGATTGCAATGAAATGTTTTACATGACATGGTACCCTCATCATTTCTTTTTTAAATAAACAGCTCATTAACTATTGGATTGCAATCAAATTAAGTAAAGATATTGCTGGTTACCAGACGATGAATCCTATCGACTTTGGGGATCCTCTGACTTTTCCTTGAGAGCTGGTCTTACCAACTATTGGACAAATTGCTATGGTATTCAACTAACGTCGTTATCAGATGAAAATGTCATAATTTTTGGTTCAATACATTTTTCATGACTAAAAAACAATTAGCTGAGTTGTTGAGTTTTAATTAGCAAATTTTAGCATGCTAATGTAGTGAGTAGTGCTCCTGAAGGCAGCTCAGGGCCTGACTCCTCCCCCAAATACTCCCCTCATTAGAACAGGGTATAAAAGGCAACTGGTTCCCTTTGTTCTTCCCCTTGGCTCGCCTTTCATGGTTGATGGTAAGGGTAGGCTAGAAATTCTAAAATATAGGATATTAATTTATTCTAGTATTGTATTCTTAGTTGCTGCTTCCTTTCAGATTACTGAAGCTCAGCAAGGTGCTAAAACCTAGTGATGGCGAGATGAAGCCTGTGAAGCTTTGAAGCTTTCCAGCCAATTAGTTCGCAAAAGGGTTCATCTCATGAGGCCCTGTTGGTCAAAGTGTGTAAAACAGGCAGATTGGACATCTCAACAGTGTGCTCTCTCATACCGAGTTCCCAATGAATAAAGCCTTAGAATAACTCTAAACAACGAACATAAAATCTTATTTTCATGTTAACAATATTGTATTTATTCCAGTTTAATGATTGTGATTGAAAAGCCTAAAGAGGCTGGTAAACATTGCAGAGAGGGATTTGTATTCCTTAATAATATTCGTAAACTTAACCATGTTGTAGCCTGAGAAAGGCTAAACCATATCAAAGAACTACATTATCACATTTAGCTGTAGCTTTTATAAACAAAAAAAAAACGTATTGACCAGTCGTTGTGAGTCAACTGATTTCCAGCTGAGCCACAGCACACACACTGCTTCTGACTGAAAACACTGTTTACCACTTATTCCTGTATTTATTTATTTATTGAGGTTTTTATTCCTACTTTTATTTATGCTTTTATTTATTTACTTATGACATGTTCTGACCTCTATATACTGTAAGTGTGGGTCTGAGCCCTCTTAATTCCATCGTGTCACCAGCGGGCCCGGGTACAGGAGGGGTAATATCGTTCTTATTATACATCCATGGATAATATGAGCGTTGTGGTTCAACCGATCTGAATAGCTTTCTAAAGTAGTCACGTGGTATTGACAGGCAGAGAGCCTTCGTTTGTCACCGGTGACGTCACTGGCCCAAAACGATACAAGCCTCGATACAAGCTTCACAAAAAGCTTCGGGAATTACTAGACACACGCTCCGAAGCCTCGGCACAATACGTAACATCACTACTAAAACCTCTTCCTGCAGTGAGTATGGCAGAACCTGAATTGTTTGGATGCCGCATCGAGGGCCATTTTTAACCTTCATTTAACTATTGCTTTTAGGTTCACCTGCTGCTGTTTTGTGCTGTTTTGTTGCATTTAATAAAGATAATTTTAAACTGAATAGTTCTTGTTTTTATAACCCACAATTTTATCTTACAGCACATTTCCTGACTTTCCTTTTTCTTTGGATTATATTTAAATAAAAATGACTTTACTTTGAAACAAGTCTCTGCCCGTCAGTTAACGAACCTGTGTCCTAATTTACTGTCTTTTTGTGTTTATATCCTGTGGTGCAAGCCCCCAGGTGGCGTTGTCGGTCCTTAATCCCTTATTTTAGTATATTATTCATATTTACAAAAACACCCCCCCGCCGCCACACTAACGTACTGAACTTTAACATGGTAAACATAGGGAACAATGCCTGATAGTAGAGCCTCTGAGGATGTTAGAATGTTATCATTAGCATTTAGCTCCATTACTACTATGCCTAGACGCCTAAGACTATTGAAAATAACAGATAGGAATTTAAAAACCTACTTTTTCAAACAATGAAAGATGGACATTTTCAAAATGAGAAAATAAATAAATAGAAAACCCCCCACCAAAACAAATTAACCAATCAAGACTTTTAGCCCCAAGGTCTGTAAAACATGCATAGAGGAATTCCACATGGGCTCTCATTCAATGCCCTAGCTTCCTCTGTGCGCTTCCTTGGTCGCCCAATTACAAGGTGAATTAATTAGCTTGTTGTGCCCTAAATCCTACTTTGCAAGGCCCTCCAGCTCTACACACCTGCTTTTCTCATTAATGGCTTTAGTTCCTGAAGACGTTATAATTATCAGGAAAGACGGTTCAGGCTGCAGGGAGCTGGATAAAGCAGATGTTGGAGGGGTTTCAGATCCTAGGTTAGAGGGAAATAAAGACAGATTCTAGGGTAATTTTTCTTGTTCATTTATTTTGTTCCCTCAGTGCAGCAGGTGGGGGATAAGAATGCCAGGACGGCTTGGAGCAGTTTGTCATTTCAAAGTGCGAAATGTCAAACTGATATGTTTAAATGTTTAGCATGTTTAGGTCCTGGAAATTAGGTTTGAGATTTCAAGAAACAGTTGATATATTAGCAAAAGAAACATGAAACATTCTATCCAATTGTCGTCAACATAATAAGACCTCTGCAAAATAAGAGAAGCAAGAGATTTTCGCTTCGGCTATACATCATTTTATGAGTCTGCATTGCACTTTTCAACGCTTTTCGTTCTGCATGTTCCAACTTAAATTGTACAGTAACTGAAATCCTATTTCTCGAGATCAGGATAATCCTCAGCTGAGATGAAAGAATAAGTAAATCTGGACATGGATATAATCTTCTTATGTGCAACACAACGGCTGTGACAGGAAGTTCCATAGCCTATCACCTTTTCTGACCGTTGTCAAACACCATCACAGTGCTTAAGAAGATGCGTAACCAAACTTTTTTACTAGGGCTGTCACGTTAGCAAAAAAAAATTAACGCCAATAATTATTTATTCTACATGACCATGGTCCCATTCCATTTCATAGAGCTGTGACGCTCAGCATAACCTTGTCGCACTGCCACTCCAACATCCAATCACAGGGCTTGATGACTAATCACAGGATTAAAGCAAAGCAAGGCGGATGTTAGAGTCCCAAACGATAGCTGTGGATTCTGGTTAGTGTAGTGTCTAAACTCCAAAAAAACTATTTGTTTCTCTGAATCAAAGGTTAAAAACACAAAAGCATTGTACACAATTCAAACCAATCAATATTGTATAATTAAGAATAAACTGATGTTTTTTTAATGGATGAGTAATGCAGATATCACTGTGTAATCATTTGACAGTGAGGGGAATATATCCGGTTTTATTATGAAAACTTCGAGACCGGAAAAACGGTTTTCACCCACGCTAACTTTACATGGAAGCTGCACACGTTATCCTGGCGAGACCTCAAATCATCTTTGTAATATCTATCAAACTATAGATCCTACACATCGACTGGACGTGGATTCTAAGAGTACAATATACACTTCTCAGAAATTGAATCAAAAAGCATTTTAATGGCATTTTAGTTGTCCACAATTTAGGATTTTCCAGAGAGGGTTATTTGTGAATAAACGTCCCTCCGGAGCGTTTGCAATGAACGGGCCGGGAGCATGTTGTTTCTTACACGACCACTAGAGCACCTCTAGTGGTCGTGTAAGAAACAACGTACACTTTAAAACGTGTCTCTGTGTCATAATAAGGGCATAAACAAAAGGCCTATATGGTCGTTTTTTGTAGTAGGACAAGCTGAGAAAAAGCGATACATGTTAAATCAATAGCTAACTAGTTGCATAGTTGCTCACTAGTGCAAATTACATGTTAGAAAAACATGTAAGGTCAAAGTCTAACATGTTTTCTGTTTGCTCCGCGATGAGGCGCATCCCATACTGAGACATCGAACGGAGTGTTACGAATGAGAACATGTAAGGTCAAAGTCTAACATGTTCACAACAGAACCTCACTCGTGAGAAAAAATCTGTGTCACTAGTTTACTAGTGACTCCTCTGAGGCTCCACTAGTTAACTAGTAAGGTAAAAAGAATTGTACTAGTGTATCTAGTGGACACTTTGGACCTCACTAGTTAACGTGTAGACATTTTGAGCCTCACTAGTTAACTAGTAAGATCAAAAGAGGCGACAACTAGTGAACATTTTGCCTTAACTAGTTAAAGTATAAGCTTTAATATGTATCCACTAGTTAACTAGTTGAGGTTCATATGGCCTGCCCTACACGTTCACTAGTGAGCCATATGCAAATGAGGCAGGCGGGACCCAGATTCTGATTGGTCAGTTCAGCTATGTGAGGGAGAGCCTTAGCAATATTTTTAGCAACGTCTCGAAGACGTGAGGTGCATCAGTCGGGTGTTTAGTGCAACTACTGCAACTCACTTCTTTACGGCATCAGCACTACATCCCTCAACAGACTCCAACGGGTTCAAAATGCAGCTGCACGTCTCCTCACGCACACCAAATCATGGCATCACATCACCCCAGTCCTCAAAGACCTCCACTGGCTTCCTGTCTCCCATCGCATCAACTACAAAATTCTGGTCCTCACCTACAAAGTACTCCACCATTTGGCTCCCCCTTATCTCACAAACCTTCTCACTCCTTATCAACCCCCACGGTCCCTCAGATCCACCGCAGCCGGACTCCTATCCATTCCCACATCCACACTCTGCAGCTTTGGGGACAGAGCCTTCTCAGCTCTGGAATTCCCTCCCCCAAGATCTCCGTGACTCTGAGTCCCTCACAGTCTTTCAGTCCCGCCTCAAAACACATCTTTTCAACTCTGTCTACCCATAAGCCCCTCCACCTCTCAATCAACTTCCTCTTGACTGCCTTTTTATTTTTTTATTTTACTATACTTACTTGTTAGCCTGTCCTTGTTTCTCTACCCTGCCTCATATTGTAAAGTGTCTTTGAGTTGTGAAAAGCGCTATATAAATAAAATGCATTATTATTATTTTTATTACTGTTAAAATATTGTCCGTGGGAAGTCAGTCAGTCTCTGTTTTGCCTAGAAAAATACATGTTTCTGCTTTGCTCCGCTTTGTGTGTGTGTGTTTTTGTTGGTGCGAGTGTGCATATGCTTGTGTGTGAGAACACCGGCACTCGAGACACAAAAGTAGCGGATATGATCGTGGGACATTTTATCAGCGGTGCTCATGAAATGAATATAGCTGAAACACTGAACAGATCTTAAAATCAGGGTAACGATAGATCCTATGAAGGTAAACAACCTCTATATGTGCCTTAGACCAGTGGTTCCCAACCTGGGGGGCAGGCCTCAGATGATTTGAGGACAAATATCATATTTAGACTTTTTTTAATTAATTTTTTAATTCTTTTTTTACATATACTGTAATTGTAACGCAACACATGATTGTCACTAAAAGCCTTGTCTCTACATTACAATAAAATATAAAAAATAATTGATTAATTAAATTTGAATACAAATTCAAGTTAGTAGCTATTATAGTCCTAAAAAGACAGAATAATAATTCTTTCTTTAATATAAATGTTTCTTCTGCCCGTAAAGTGTCCAAACCAGGCTTTTCTGGATAAGCGCATTTTTAAAACAGTCATTGTCCATGCCGGTTTCGGATTATTTGTCACAGTTGCTCCGATCAGATCGGTCTCCTCCATTTTGTAGATTATTTACGACTTTTGAATCCACATAAACACATCGGCAAAATCCAGTTTACTTTGAGCATGTGTTTTAAACAGTTTAATCCCTTTGTGAATTGTTTTCACTTGGGCCGTCCTTTCATTTCTTCGTACAGCGGGAATCCAAATGAATTAATCCTGAGTCCAATAACCATCAAAGTTACTCCAATAGTGCTCCTTAATTACGCTTTCATCCTCCTTTAACAAAATACTTCACATTCATCCAGTTTGTGACAGTAGTTGTAGCATTTTTGAGAATTTAATTACCGCTGTTGCACGGTTTTTCCTCTTCACACCGCAGCACCGCCGCCTCGGAATCCGGCTTGTTTCCAGCTCCAAAAAATTGTCGGTCTAGAAGCAAGACTCCGGAGCTAAGAGGCGGCGCGCTTACGTCTCTCTTAAATCGAGGCGTGCAGGAAACTAAACCCACCTCCCCTGAACATGTGTCGACTGAAGAGACTCGTCATGCCTGCCTACAAGCAGTAGTGCTGAGCAAAGTGACTAGAAGGCAACCACATACTTATAAAAAAAAACACACTTTATAAAGTCAGGCAACACTAACCAGGCTTTGTGTGATTCTGTATATTTGTACCTTACTTTGACCATCCGTTCGATGTTATTGATCATTGTGGAGAGCAGGCAGACGTTTAGTATTATAGCAGCTATTGGATGGAATCAAAACATGGGCTGCACAGGTTGTCGTGTCCGACTATCACAAGTAGAATCATAACGAAAAATATGCCGGTAAAATGTACCTGTAGAAAACGGCTTATGCCAAAATAGGATAGCAATAGCAAGTAGTCAGTTTAGCTTTGGTTGCTGTGCTAACATCACCCATTTTATACCAGAGACACTTTCATAACAGCTTTGTGATGCCAAACAGCGTCAATTCAGACTGACACACATTCACTTGGGGAATTGGGGATATGTATGAGCTGCTTGTGTGACAGTCAGACAGTGAATACTTTAGAGCGGCCGCTGTCATGTGAGCTAACCCGGAGAAAACGGGAGAATAAGCTCCCGTGGAAGAGCAGCACTGCAGCGGTCGGTAAATGCCGCTGAAACACATTAATAAACGATGAACCATGGCACTCTGGAGAAAAGCATAAGGTTGGAGAAGTCGTTATTTAATTTAATCTGGCTTCGTGTGATTAAAAGCAACACGATCATCGACCTGACGCAGTCCCCCATTGTTGCTGTGAGCGCCGTAATGTCGTTGGGGAACAAATCAGCGATGTAAACGGTGACGTCATGACGCAGCTGCGGCAGCACCAGTCGGGCTCTGGGCGGTGTGAACAAAGCGGGAGCAGAAAAGGGAAACCGGAGCTGAACCAGAAAAGCTCTAGCACGGAGCTAGAACGGGAAAAGCGCTGGTGCGAAAGCCGCACTAGTGAACATTTTAAGACTCACTATTTCACTAGTGGAATTTAAATGTATCTCACTAGTTAACTAGTAAAGGGCAAAGGGTTCACAAGTTAACGTGTCGACATTTTGAGCTCCACTAGTTAACTAGTAAGGTCAAAAGAGGTGCCAACTAGTTAACTAGTGAAACTTTGCCTTTACTAGTTAACTAGCGAGTGATTCTGGGTGCTACTAACTAGTGCAGAAAAAGGTATGCCACTAGTTAACTAGTTCTGCTTCTTTTTTTAAACTAGTTAACGTCAGAGCTTTTGCAGCGCACTAGTTAACTTGTAAAACTTTTAGTGTCACTAGTACGGTCAGAGCGCCACCTGTTCATCAAAAAGCCTACATGTTGGTACTTTGGTGCTACAAGTGCTGCTCCTGGCATAACTAGTGTTGGAACAGAAGTCACACTCTGGCGGGGGCTCTGAAGGCCCCCCTTCTGCTCCAGCGCGTCCTTTTGTGATTGGGTCAATTTAACAGAGGAAGAATTCAAAGCAACCAGGATAAGGGTCAAACAATAATATTTGTAATGGTAAAAGACACAATACATCACCTAATCACGAAGCACTCTGCCACAGCAGCTTCAAAATGCAGAGTACTCCGGGCTCAGGTTCTACCACCGCGTGAGACACGTCTCAGGAACGGTCAGGCAAAACAAGAGCGCCGAACAACAACGTGCGCGTGTGTGTGTGTGTGTGTGTGTGTGTGTGTGTGTGTGTGTGTGTGTGTGTGTGTGTGTGTGTGTGTGTGTGTGTGTGTGTGTGTGTGTGTGTGTGTGTGTGTGTGTGTGTGTGTGTGTGTGTGTGTGTGTGTGTGTGTGTGTGTGTTTCTGTCCCTCTGCCCTCAGGCAGTCCCCCAATCAATGATTTGGAGTCATGACAGAGGACTCTTTGACAGAACGCACACACATTATCCCTATGCAGCCCATCATACAAAAGTCACAGTTTTTCTTTGTGAAAGCCATACTTGGAAATATTCAAACGCCATCGTCCCATGACAGTCACAGAATTAGTCAACCAACAGAAGTTAACTGTTCCCATGCCCTAAGGCCTTCTTCTCACCTAAAAGTCAGCTATCTGGAATGAATACATTTAAAAATGAGAACAAAGGACTATCGTCTCGTTTACTGTGTGACCCAATTCTCAAGGCCTCTTTTGGGGTCTACAGGAAATGAATCATTCATGTAACAAGACTTTAACTGCATTATATCTGAGGCAGGGTTAATCAATAATGGTTTTTGCAATTAACAGGGGAAGCCAGAGACTCAAGGCCTCTCCAGATGTCTGGGAACTGCAAGGTAGAGGTCACAGGTCACTTGTATTATACCTACCCCCAAAAAACCCACCCTTTTGATTACACACAAAAGTGGAAGAAAAAGACTATTGCCCTAATCTACTTTCACAAAAAATGGGACATCGTTTCAGGAATATCTGAAAAAACCTCTCTAAATTTAAGAGAAAAATGTACTTTGTCCCTTCAAATTTAACACAAATGAATATATAAGGAGACATTAAAATGAATATATCAGAAATACGCTGTATCAAAGTTTCTGCCTGCCTCACTAGTAAGGCTTATGTGCTAACTAGTTGGACAAAAGTGCCACTATTTGCTGAAAAATAGTGACTAGTATAATGTTTTATTGAACTAGTAAAGCAGAGTGCCAAACTAGTGTGACTATATATCTAACAAGTGAAATCAAAGAGCCAACTAGTGTAGGCAGCTGGCGTCTGATCAGAGGTTGCGCTAGACTTTTTCGCTGCCCATCATTTTGACAGACAGGATCGTAACATTTCCGTCAAAATCCATTATTACCCGTCAGTCTGTACACAACTGCGGGGGGGGGGGGGGGCTCATGTACTGTTAGCCTCAGTATTATGCCGTGTATTATGCATGCCCACTGCACCTCACGGGAGCGCGCCACAGCGTAAAGCATAAACTCCCAGAAATGTCAATGACTTGTACGGCAAAGTTAGGTCTGAAAACTATATCATTTCCTTTTTGGCGGGCATCCATAACAAGGCATAACACCGGAGCCCTGCTGCGGGGAAACTTTGGCGCTGTTCTGAGTTTGTTCTAATTAGTTAAAAATGACGGACTGCTTTCAGATGTTTCTGTCATTGTTAAAAAAAAATCCGTCATAGACGGAATATATTCGGTTAATGGAATATGGAATAAATACTCAAATGGCTTGCCATACACTACACTATACTGAGGATGTTAGTTGCTGGTATATTGACACACAGGCAATGTATAAGTGACTGATGTCCTCTCCAAAAACTACTGCAACAAAAAAGAACCCAGCCCCATATGTGGTGTGGGAATGTGGTTGTCCAACATACCGTCCTTATGCCTGTCACATCAAAGGAGTTGCTGAGGCCAGCATTTGGCAGGTATGGGACTCCAGCACCTGTCATCTATGTGAAGGAAAAAACTACAACATCGAGTGCACTGTTAGACAGAGGAAACAAGAACAAGCTCTCCTGAAATGTGAAACCCTGCTTATTTGACATTTTTAAAGAAGTACAGCAACACATACGCTAACAATGATAATGGTTGCAGATGTGCAACTCAATATTCATATTTATATTTAAAGCAATAGGTGCTCGGTTTCAGACAGAACTAAGCAACAGACGGCATCTGTCTTGTAGCCGGTGACCTTTGATGGTAGCAATCTGATTAGCAAGTCTGGTAGATTGCATCATATTAGCACATTTAGGTGATTTTAGCTTAGTTGGAAATACTTTCTCATGCTGACTTTAATTTTTTTCCATCTACTAACGGCTTTATAATTGTTGAGATATAACTGACATGTTCAAATTAATCCTGGAGCGTTTATTGTTACTATTTTTTTAGTGTTAAAGAATAAGGTATATAGTTGACAATAAGGGTCGCGGCCGTCTTCTGAGTTGACTCTGGGGTGGTTTGAGGTCTGAAAGAGTGTCTGATCCAAATCAAACTATAAGGGCACTGAAAGAGCAAAAACTAAGCTCCTTGTAGGCCAAATGCTAGATTTTGCCATGATAACGGAAGTGAAAAAATTGTTTCTGTCACTATATATTGATTCTGATCTGCTTCAATAAGGGTTCCTGGCCCCTGCTTTACCCTCCCACCAAGTTTCATAAAAATTGGGCCTGTAGTAATCCAGTTTTCCAACCAAACTATAGTATGTTTTCTCTGTTAAGGCTATATTACTGATATTGGCCTTCATATTTCTGGTTCACCTGCTTGAAGATTCATTGTCACAATGGACTTTTTTGCTACAGTAAGTCATTGTTGGAGCAGGTTAATTGTCCCCACTGTATATCCATGTCTGCTGGAATGTCTCAGCAGAGACAAACTGAGGCGCTGTTATGGGCTAAGGGCCAGACGCTCGCATCGATGGATTGAATAGTCATTGGCAACAGCTGTGTGTGTGTTCAGGGAAGCTTCCTTGTTCAGTAAAAGCTGAATCAGTGGTCGCTTTGAGTGCCAGGACCGTTATCATCGTCCTATTTTTCTATTAATTTCATCTTTTTCATTCTATTGGCAGCTCATTCTGAAATCACTTTCCCTCTGTGTGCAGGGAATGTTGTGCTATCACAAGGAATTCGTGTTGTGGTTGCATGCATTTTTCTATCATTTCAAAGACTAAAAACTTTTTTTCTTTTGACCACCCTTGTGCTTTGGCGTTTTTCTATGACGCGTATTACAGAACGATGAACAATCGCTGGAAAACCAGTGCTCTGGGCTGTGAAGGCTCCAGCAGCACAACACCTTTTTGATACCTTTAACACATTTCACAGCTCATCAGTGCAGCCTTGAAAGAGAGTGCATGTTTCAATGCATTTATGATGATCCTGGAATACACTGCCCACTCTCCTCGCAATCTGGAAGGTAATAGTCTTGTCATACACACACTTCCACAAGGCTGTACTCACTCAACAGAGTACCAATCAATTGTGAATGATGTCTTCCCAAAAATCCAATTGGCTGAAGGACCCTTGGTGATCCTGAAGCTAAAGGAGGATAATGCCTTCCCGGTTCCCACCGCCTCCACTGCCCTTGGGTGTTGTGTTCCTCTTTGACCAAGTAGCTGTCATGCTAAGCCCTCCAAGCATAATCATTAGTGTGTTATTATTTATTATTATTCATTAACCTGCGGTCAGCAGTAGGGCAGATAAACATGGGAAGTGAGTGTCCTCTCTAATGAGAGCAATAACTCAGGTTAAATGAGATGATTCTGTCACCGAGTGACGTGAGGGAAGAATTCATTTGTACGACGGAGAAAAGTTGAGTCACACTTCCCCCGTGGGAATCAATAACTGCGAGGTGCTCTGTCATGAGAATTATCTTGACGGATAACTTTAGCCTCCTATTTTTTACCATAATTATATATAATTTCCAGTGATGGACGTTGTTTCAGGACTGACATTCGCTGAATAAATCCTAATGCAACAATTTATAGCTGCCGCATTAAAGTGTGTTTTAGATTCTAATGCTTTCCCTCAGGTTGAAGGACAGGTGGGTTTATAAAACTCATCAGTCATTCAGTGAGCATCCACAGGAGAGCTACTAACCGATGGAGTGTTGAGCTTCAATGTGTGATGAATTAATATCAACTTGTTCAGTTCGGAACATCTGTCAAACAGACTGGCCGCAGTTCATAAAGTCTATCATTTATGCAATACCAAGACACAATGGACGGTATTGTTATGGAGAATGGACAGTAGTAAAATATTTGAATCACTGAACATCCCTATAGTGCAATAATCCAGGGAGTTTAAAGCCTCATAATCCGAATCAATTGCCATTTCTTTTCACTTCAATATGTGTGTTTGATAGCCATTGTCTTGATTTCTTCTTGGATTTGGTTGGTGAACATATTTAAAGTTGGCCCCTCCTCCGTGGCTCAATGACACAAACTAGTGAGTGTAGCGTGCTGTAGTTTAGCTAGCTAATAGCAGGGGTGGGAACTAACTAAGTACATTTATTCAAGTACTGTAGTTAAGTACAATTGTGAGGTACCTGTAATTTACTTGAGTATTTCCATGTTATGCTACACTACAATTCAGAGGTAAATCGTGTACATTTACTCTACTACATTTATTTAATTCCATGCAGATTTGGATGAATTATAAACAACACTTTAATCAGACTGTAGTTTGTAAACTGTGTTCGTTATTCTCCCGTCCAGGAGAGAAGCTTTAAAAGGAGACTTAATGGAGTCTCTGTGAAAGTTCAATTGGGTACTTTAATTTTAAAAAACGCGGGTTGGTCACAAGCATGATATTGTTCAGTCAGACAAACAGCTGTGATCCGCTCCTCGTTAGGGAAGAGAAGAGACCGGATCTCTCCTCCGGTGCCGTTATATATCCTCTGCTGGCTCCTCCCCGCCAAGCCGGCTCGCCTCGTCTCCAATGTCCGTTGTTGCATTTAAACAGAGGATTGGTTCTTTTCACATTCAATATATGCTTAACACGCCTTTTCTCCTCATATTCTCTTTCATCACTTTTCATTTAACACATTCTAAACGCTGTAATCAATACTCTAAAAAATACTTCTCGGCTCGTTTGTTTTCCGGTCATTCCGGATGTTGTCACATGCTACTCTCGTCTGTAAACAATAATGTCTTCAAATAAACTGTACCTTCATTTAATATTCAGCATGGTAGTATCTCGACATCTGTAGTTGTAGTGTTAAATCAGTAGGCTTCGGTTTGCACCACTCCATATCATTTCGCTACTAAATTCACCTCTTCAGGAAATCGTATATTAGCCACATGCTAAATGCTAACCGTAGATGAAGGATTTTCAGAATAAAAGCTTAACTGCTTGTGCACAAGAATTTCTGGTTTTTCAGTATAAAAGAGCATTAAAACTGACGGCATGTTTAAACTACATTTCTCCATTAAAACATTGATTTTAATTTCTAACAAGTTCCACCTGGAGTAAATTCACAAGCTACCCTGCAGTATACAAAGTCATTCAACCTAGCTGCACCTTTACCAGAAACTGCTTAGAACTCTGAGACAACTTTGCTTAAGTTCTGAATCCAGGTTGCCATCAAACTCCCAGTTTATTGAGAGATCCACTTTGAAGCAATGTTGTTGTGTTTAAAGATATTAGCTATTTCTTTGAGAGAACGGATGGCACAATCTATGAAACCTAACCCCAACTGGTAGCAACCCGAAGTTGATATTTTTCTTAATTAATCCTTCAACAGCCTGTATATCTGTGTCGATCTCATACAGCGTGTTGCTGTTTCTCTGCTTGGTGTTGTGACATTCTCATTTTTAAACCTGCCAACAAAAATCTGAAAGGCTCTATTGTTGCACAACACTATTACTTCTTTAGACGCGGAAAAAATATATCATGTGTATATCACGACAGGATAAACCTGGGTGGAGATAATGTCTAACTGTGAGGCTGATCAGAGTGTTCCTGTAAAGTATGCATTGCTCTCTGTGTACCTCTCCTGAGAAACTAAAGGTTAAAATAAGCTATGGTTGTTGTTGTTGTTTTAGTCAAACCCATCCAATCGTAGTCTAACTCCACCCTGAAAGGTTTTTGGTCTAAGGCAATTATAGCCAGCTCTTTTCTTTCCATAGCTTCCATCTGAGAAGCCTTGTAAACAGCTCTGGGTGGAAATCCCTGCTCGATTTTAAACGTATTGTCCAATAACTATATTATTGAATGCTACAAATGCTGTGTAGAGTCTACATGTATCTTTGTTGTCTCCTCATATTTTCAACGCATCATCTGCGTCAATGTTTGCTGGCAGATTTGAGCTAATCCCCAATTTATGCTCCTTCGTCTGTAGATCCTTTGTGATATAATCTCAAATTGCACCTGTTTTACCCAATCTATAAAAATTAAAAGGGGAATATCTTTGACTGTAAAGCCCAAACTGATAAGCACATTTCACAAAATATGTAGTAAAAACCTAAAAAAACGTTAATTGTCAATAATTTTACATTAATAAAATTGTGATTTGAATAAGACTAAACCTGACTGACTACTGCATTTCTAACATCCTTTAATAGACAGCATACTTTACAGTTAAGTTGGTAAAAACGGGGCATTATAAATCAATGTAATTTTTAAGCCCAATATCACAAATTGGTCTCATTGCGCTTTACATGTTGTGTTGCATATGACAAATGAAGAGCAGCGCAAGTTCAATCCGGAAGACCAATATCTTCATTCATATTACACGTCATTTCTATACTCTCTCCTCCCTCAATAAGTGATCGGGGACGTCACACCCCAGCTAACCAATAACTTCTCTTCATTCTCTCAAGCCTATCATAGCACCCGCTAATCCCTTTAAATGCGCTCTCTTCCCCCTCCGTCAGCTGTCATTTTAGGTGACAATACGCAACCCCCCTCCACCCATTTCGCCTCCTGTCTCCAAATACAGGGCCAAGCTAACCTTCTCCCTTCAGACCGGACCTATCTACTTATCACCACCAGTGTCTAGGCCCCGGGTGTTTCTTCGGAGCGGTTCTTCCCCTCCTGAATGATAATCCTGCAAACCAGGGCCTAATCGCCAAACACAAATGAAGCTCAGCGCAAGTTCAGGCAGGAAGACCTATCACTTTGTATTGCGCGTCATGGCAATACTCGCTCCCTTCACTAAAGGATAGGGAGCGCCACTCCTCAGCGAACCTATCACTTCCCTCCGTTCACAAGCCTAATCATCGCACCTGTTAATCCCTCTATATATGCTCTCCCCTTTTCCATCAGCTGTCTTCCAGGTGTCAACGCGCAAGCAGCAGCAGGGCTTCGTCCCAGCTCCGGGTATATATTCATCAGCTCCGCAGTCTTGCGGATTAAGCTACAGGCGGCGTTCCTCAGTTGGCTAGCGGTTCTAGCCGGCCACCCCGCAAACCCGGACGCGGAAGAAAAAGACAAGGATACTGGTCTCCACGGAAGTTCCTCCGGCTTAATGGAAATGGGCTACTTCAGGCAAACAATTGACACACGCCTTCAGTCTCTCGAGAGGGCATCACTGGCATCAGGGCCGCTCAAATGCGGCGCTTCCGGCCTTCAGGAGGAACGGGCCCTCATCGCTTGCGAAGCTTCACCCACTTCCGGCTTCAACCACAACCCCTCTTGCAGGCAGGCAGGGCTCAAGCTACATCTCATCGAAGCTACTTCTCCTCCCGGCTCAGTAGCAGTACTGGTCTCTAAGTGCGTCTTAGGTGGCAAGCAGGTAGTGATGGCGAGATGAAGCCTTATGAAGCTTGAAGCTTTCCAGCCAATTGGTTCGCAAAGGGTTCATCTCATGACGCTTCATCATCATTTGAACATAAACCCACTGTTGGTCAAAGCGTGTAAAACGGGCAAATTGGAAATCTCAACAGTCGTGCTCTATCTCATACCGAGTTCCCAATGAGTAAAACCTTAGAATAACTCTAAACAACGAACATAAAATCCTATTTTCATGTTAACAATATTGTTTTAATTCCAGTTGAACGATTGTGATTGAAAAGCCTATAGGAGGCTGGTAAACATTGCAAAGAGGGATTCGTATTCCTTAATATTATTCATAAACTAACCACGTTGTAGCCTAAGAAGGCTAAACCATATCAGGAATACATTTATTATCTCATTTAGCTGTAGCTTCTATAAGCGAACCCTGCGGTCGTGGGTCGGCTGCTTTCCAGCTGAGCCACAGCCCACACGCTGAATCTACCCAAAAACACTGGATATATCTAATCTGCATTTATTCATTTATTTATTCACGTTTTATTCCTACATTTTTTCATGCTTATATCTATTTATACTTATGACATTTTCCGACCTCTATATAAGTGAGGGTCTGAGCTCTTTTAATTCCATCGTGTCACCAGCGGACCCGGGTACAGGAGGGGTAATATGGTTCTTGTTATCCATCCATGGGTATTATGAGCGTCGTGGCTCAACGGTTCAAATGATCCGAATCGCTTCCCGAAGCAGTCACGTGGTATCGACAGGCAGCGAGGTTCGTTTGTCATCGATGACGTCACTGGCCCAAAACGATACAAGCCTCGATAAATGCTTCACAAAAAGATTTGGGGATTACTCGACACACGCTCCGAAGCCTCGGCGCAATACGTAACGGGTGTAACGCGTTACAGCATGGAGTTATGCAGTTCGGGTAACTACTACCCGTCACAAGGCTCAGTAAGTACCGCTGTTTCAAGCTTCAACACAGCCACGGATGCTGCCCATCCGCGGTTTTGGGGGGTTTCTTTCAGGGAGAAAGAGAAGCTCCCGTAAGACGATTGAAGACAGTCTAATCACCCAACCAGCACATCAGCATCTACGTCTCACCGTGGCGTAATTAAACTGCTAATTAAGCTAGTCCTATACCAGGGCTCGATAGTAACGGTTGCCAGGTTGCCATTGGCAACCATTTGGAAAATGTCAACCACTTCTTGGACTTTGGTTGCCATCAGTGGCAACCAGTTTTTAACATAAGAAATAAGGACAGCAAAACGTGCACCCCAAAATAGATAAATGTTCATATTCGTTTTTAAGAGCGATATTTAATTGTTGTGACCAGTCGGAACCTGATACTTAAATTGCACGTGCATCGGCGTGATTACGGAGCCAGAAAGCGATGCACGTTTACTCGCGTGCGCGGTGCGCCGTGTGTTTGTTTTACAACAAAATGGCGAAGCAAAAATAAGTTGCTTGACCGTGATAAAAAGTTCAGCCAACACCTCAACTTCTCCAATGAATGTTCAAGTGATTCAACTGATGGAGCGTAAGGTAAAACCCGAACGAAAAACAAAGAGGAACGTTTTCTATTCACTTCCGGTAAAAGTTCCTTCAAAATAAGAGTCCCGATCTCATTACTACAAAATAAAAGCACAAAACGAAACTTTACCATAGAAAATGGTTGCATTAAATTATAATCACTTCTATAAAAAGGTAACACATTTTAAATATAGTTAGACATATTAAAGGTAATTTACAGCATCAATAATTAATATCAAATGTTTAACTATGAATGGTTTTCATTTATTTAACATTAGAAATGTATTAGTCTGGCCAATCCAAGACTTCATGCTGAAGGGCCAATGGGTCCATGGTGGGGGTCAGCACAAAGGTCAAGAAAACCCACATTTGAAAGGGAGACAATGGATGATCAAGAAACTGGTGACTTGCTCAATTCATTTGTGAGGGATCTATGAAGACAGGACAACAGCAGCACTACTGGTATTTTGTATACCAGCAATTGAGGGTGGACAAGTTTACTACCACTTAGGTTCAAATAAGTGCGTTAATTACTATTGTAAAGCATTTGAACATTCTCGTGTCACATGTTCATTATTAAGTGGATGTATAACTGTATAGCATCTTAATTATTTAAAATATAAGGTATCAAAAAGGGCAACCGTATTTTCAGTTGGCAACCAAAAGCGGATGCCTGGTTGCCAGCCTGGCAACCACTTTTGGAAGATAGCGTTGAGCCCTGCCTATATCATGGGTCATGTCTCAGCATTTACCTAAGCAAATATTATTTCATGCTGCTCATATTGCACTCATATATTTGGTTTCATGCTCACATGGCTTATGTTAAGCAGGGTATGATATTCATGCATCATTGTACTCAAGCTAACAGCCGCATTACATTGTCTACATCTCCCTCTTCGCCGGGCATCGGCTCGTGCCGGCTATCCAAGATCTCTCCAGTTTATCTCTGGTAAACATGCATATAACTGGTGGTGGTGTCTGAAGAGCATTTCAGGGCTCGTTCAGGATAGGTGCAGCAAACCTGCCGCAATCAAGGTAATTGTTCCTCTTCCCTACAACAACCGCTTCTCATCCTACATTCGTCCGAACGCCAGTGCCGTGCTGGCTATCCAAAGGTCTCTCCAACCTTCAATTGGTACGTATGCATATAACTGGTGGTGGTTCTTAGCATGTCAGCACGTATATTCGCCCCGCGGCTCATGTTTATCCTTGCATGTCTAACCCTGTACGTCCAGGTTGTAACCTTCGGGTCTGTATAAAATGTGTCCCTGCGAAGTCAGGTTGCCCCGTACGTCCGGGATGCCCTGTACGTCCAGGATGCCCCGTTCGTCCGGGATGCCCCGTACGTCCGGGAAGCCCTGTATGTCCAGGACGCCCTGTATGTCCAGGATGCCCCGTACGTCCGGGATGCCCCGTACGTCCGGGAAGCCCCGTATGTCCGGGACGCCCCGTATGTCCGGGATGCCCCGTACGTCCGGGAAGCCCTGTATGTCCAGGACGCCCTGTATGTCCAGGATGCCCTGTACGTCCAGGAAGCCCTGTACGTCCAGGGAGGATGCCTAGGAGGCATCAGTATGTCTAAATCCCCACATGTATTAACCTCTCATTTCATCCATAGATTTCCACTGCATCCCACAAGGTAAGATCCATCACGTTCAGTACTTCATACTTTCACTTCTTTTGGGGGGTTCATCGGAAACGGTTCTTCCCTTCCCGAATGACATCCTACAAAACCTGGGCCTAATCGCCAAACACCATTTCATTCACTTGTTATAAACTGTCATCATTATGCTTCATTTATATAATGTGACCCGATAATAAACATGTATTCCATACATCACGTCTCTCCTGATTGAAATGAAGCTCAGCGCAAGTTCAGGCAGGAAGACCTATCACTTTGTATTGTGCTTCATGGCAATACTCGCTCCCTTCACTAAAGGATAGGGAGCGCCACTCCTCAGCTAACCTATCACTTCCCTCCGTTCACAAGCCTAATCATCGCACCTGTTAATCCCTCTATATATGCTCTCCCCTTTTCCATCAGCTGTCTTCCAGGTGTCAACGCGCAACCCTCCTCCACCCCTTCGCCTCCTGCTTCCAACTCAGGGCCAAGCCCAACCTTCTCCCTTCCAACCGGACCTAACCACTTATCACCACCACCAGTGTCTAGACCCGGGGGGGTTCATCGGAAACGGTTCTTCCCTTCCCGAATGACATCCTACAAAACCTGGGCCTAATCGCCAAACACCATTTCATTCACTTGTTATAAACTGTCATCATTATGCTTCATTTATATAATGTGACCCGATAATAAACATGTATTCCATACATCACGTCTCTCCTGATTGAATTGTATTCACCTGTATAAATCTGGCAATCATTATTACATGCATTTGCGTGTCCTGGCAATAAACATGTATTTTATACATCAACCGTCTCTCTTGATTGAACCTCTGTCTTTAAACCCTCACATTGACAAGGAAAGCTCTCGAAGGCACCAAGCTAATAATTGGCAAAACTAAAGAAAACTCTGGGAGAGCAACAGAAGGGGGATCCCTTCCCCCCAGGATGACAAAAGGGCAGTATGTTGTGTGTATAAATTAAAAAGATAATTTATTTACAACGTAGACAGCCAAATGTTAGAAAAGATAATGTGTATGTATATGAAGGAAAAATGAAGATGGATCCAAGTCGATGTCAACAATCTTCCAGGTCAACAAACATAGTATGGTGGGCAACAGGCAGGACCACGACAACAGGCACAGCCACGACTCTTGATCCAGACGTTATCTTTAATACGGCCAACCTGCCATGTGAGAGAAACAAAAACTCTGGGGATGAAACCACGAAATCAGGAGCGATTAATTTGGTTTTTAGCGAAATGCTATTTATACAAATAATACCAGCTTTATGCACAGATAACACTAGTATCCATGGTATCATCATTTTCATCTTATTCTCCCTTTTTGTGTTTCACTGTTAATTAAAAAAGTACTTGCAGCACCTTGCTGTTAATTCCCTGATTGTATGGCCTGCATGTTTGAGTTTAGCACTTGTTTTACCATGAAACAATTTATGTTATGCTATGTGGTACAGGATGCAGCACAATATATTTTCCAAATGTTTTCAAATCTTTAAATCATGGCATGAGGGGATTGTTATTTACGTGTCACTTGAACTATAAATTAATTACTTTTACTGTTACATTAACACACAACCTAGGTGCCTCATATAGAGTGTGTGTTTTCACTCCTTCAGATCTTAGCTTACATGAGATGATTAAAACATGCAATTAACTCAAAACGATGTAAATATATTTTCCGAGTGTAAGTCACTGCAGTAAAGCTGTAATCACTTTAGATGTACTTCAACAAAATACATGGCAAGCATTTCGTTTTTTTTTAAATTTGTAAGGTTTTAAACCAAGTTGAAATACATTCCTAAGATATACACTCAGTATTCATGAAACAATTTAAAGAGGACTTTTTAATAGCAGACATTTTCAAATATCACAGCATGGAAAACAATGTTACTATGTTACTAGTCAAATTAGTTTCTATTTATGTGACAACTTAAACAATTATTCAATACAAAAATAATGAAAAGCCTATTAACAATAGTATGGTCATTTGTCATTCATATTACATACAGTTACGTATCAAGTGTCATGATCTTGCTTTTTGTATTTTCTGCTTCCCGTTTAGTTTTGTAACAGCAATGGGCCTGAGTCATGTCTGTTTTTAGTTCCTGTCTTTTTGTGTTTTCCCTCCTTTTTTAAATTGTGTTTCTCATCAGTCCAGCAATCACATGACCTTCTGAACACCTGCACTTTATCCCTTCATTAGTTGTGCTTGCATTAAAATCCAGTTTTTCTCTCAAGTCTTTGTTCTTGTATGTTGTAACGAGATGTTCTGTCATGTTCTTTTACCTTATGACTTGACATGCCTTGCCTGGAGATATATTTAAATAAGGTCTTATCTATGTTCAAAGTTCCTGTTCCTGTACACTCGCATATTTGGGTCTGATAATTACTATCAAGCTTTCTTTACGAACTTGTAGGCCTGTAAACCCCTTTTAAAGAGCAACTTCCAGGTTAAAGAAACATGTGAATAAATGTGTAGGAAAATGATGAATACACTAGATTTTCAAAAAAATATACAGAAATATACACTACAGTGACATCTGGCGTCGTTTTTGTAAGACAGTTCACTTCTGCATAAAAAAGTCTCAGCACGTGACCCTCCCGCGTGTGACGTAACATGGGGGAAACAAGGGGGAGAGCGGTTGGTGTAACGTATTAATAAACATGGATCCCAATGCTAGTTTCGACACAGAAGACACAGAAGAAGTTGAACATGAATATTCAAATGCATATGACGGACCACAACCTTATAATTATGAGCCTGCTAGGCGTCCAAGAGACCAGGAGCAGCCAAGGATTAGAAGAAATAACGGCCATCGGAGAGAAATTGAGCTTTGGTGTGAGGAGAACCAGTGGAGAACTGGGCAGCTATCTTGGTGAGTGACCGGCGTTAGCTAACGTCACATCACAACATTGTGAAGTTAGCTATCATATATCAGGCTATAACTAAAGTAGCATTGATAATATAGTAACTTTACTGGCAGGACTGTTGATACTGATCCATAACAGAAACTAATGCGCAAGTATCAGCCATATCTCGCGTTACCTAATGCAACTCCACACTCGGGCGCTGTGTACCGGAGGGGAGACGCGAGATACGGCTGATACTTGACGATCTGGCGGAGAAAGGTTGTGGAGCCTCCGTTGATATGCCATTGTAAATGGCTTGATGGAAAGCAGGTGTGTAGTCGGGGAGGGTGCACAGCTGATTGCAGCAGGTGAATGGAGGTTGAGCCGGGAGCCAGGAGTGACAGCCACCACGCACACACAAACAACACAGACAGGGGGAAACAAACAAACACAAAGGAGACGGCTGGAGCAGTACACCCACCACAGCGTTACCTAATGCAACTCCACACTACGTCTTACGGTGCCGTGTACCGGAGGGGAGAGAGAGAGAGCAGCGAAGGGGGGGGGAAGAGAGATGTAATACGGTTTCCTGATAAAGCTGTGGAGAGTATGTGCTGCAGGGAGGTGGATGCACAACGCACCCAGGAACGAACGCTAGCTCCGGTCCTTTTTACTGTGGACTTGATGTCCTGACAGGCTGGTATTTGTGCAACCTGCACAAACACAATACTGCACCATGATTACAAATGGTGAAATACAATGTAAAACTACCGAAAAATACCAGCTCACTAAAACACAACCGCTCAACTCAACGCAACTACTAACTATGAGAGCGGAGATGTTTACCCTTTGTTATGTAATATGACGCGTTTGACGTATGACCTTAAAAAAAGGCTTTTTTAAGAGTAGAGCTCAAAATTGCTCCTTTCCCTCTGAATTCCTGCCCTTATGTCTCGTAAAACCTATCAAATCCTACATTCACTTTTTTAATTGTAATTTTCATGCAAGTTTAAGCATAAATGTAGAAAAAAAAAACCCTGCAAGATGCTCTCTAAGATGGAGAGAAAAATGTTTAGCATTAGCCCTGGGCTAAAGGATGTGTCTTATCATCTGTCTAATGTTAGCTAAATGTTAAACAATTACAGACAAGGTGCATTCAAATAGTTCTGACCATTTTTCTTTGACCTCGATGGAAACTTTCTTGAAGTCATAGAAAGATTATAAAGATAATTCATAAAAACTTGATAAAGACAACCAGTTTGCTCAAATGCTTTAATGTAGCAAGGAATTGTGGGACAGAATGATCTATTTTTTCTTTGGTAAAGGATGACCCAGTGTACCCTGTGCTAAAGAAGATAACAAATGAAGCATTGAAGCACCTTTTCCCAGCATTTACAAAACTGAACCGGCTCTTATCATAACTATCATGTTTACTCGTACTTCCGAGTCATTTCATTCAACTATACCATCCTAGCAAATCGGACCTTTGGAGAGACCACGGAGAGATAATGATAATAGGTGTCTATCCATCTGTTACGAACTTGGATACACAAGGGAAAAAAGGACTCAAATGCACGACCCGGGAGCCAGAGATAAAGTACAAGTAATATACTTTATTTGCCAAAAAGAATATTCAAAAAAGATAACGGCACTCTTAACCCTTTGGAGTCCTCTGCTAATTTAGCCGTTTTCGCATACTTTTGATTTGTCTTACAAATTCCCCATTCCCCATTCTTCCCCATTAAGAAATGTTTGGCATGTCAATGTTTGGTATCTTTTTTTTAAGGACAACCTCAACCTGATAGTTATTTCTTTCATTTTGAGATATTATATGAACATTTTGGACCCAAAATCACGTAAAAACAGAAATGATATTATTTTTCATATAGGTAACACAAACAGATTTTTTTCGATTTTTTTTTTTGATTTTGATATACTTTATTAATCCCCATGGGGAAATTGTTTCTCTGCATTTGACCCATCCTAGTGTTAGGAGCAGTGTGCTGCCATTTTTGAACGGCGCCCGGGGAGCAGTGTAGGGAACGGTGCCTTGCTCAGGTACACCTCGGTAGCACTTGGTCTTGCCGGGACTTGAATTGGTGACCTTCCAGTTGCCAAGCCAAGTCCCTATCGACTTCGCCACCACCGCCCCATACACAACGAAACCATTGGAACGCTGGAAATATATACATGGGATGTCACTATGATAATGTGAAAGTTTGATTGAGGTAGCATTAACCTATATACACATTTTATGAACAAATAACAGCTGTGTAGACGTTTTTTCCTCATTTCCCAAGTTCTGTCAACAGTGAAACAGTAGGCACAACAAACATTTAAAAGCTTAAATAATGTACATGGGATTTCATTCTGATAAGGCAAAAGTGTTATTATAAATATAATACAAAGATATATATATACACATTATTTACAAACATCTGTTTTTTCTGTCTTTATCTGTGCCACGCTTCAAAGCAGTTTCTTTCAACTACGACACAGAGGGCAACATCACAGGCTCCTCCTCCTCCATGTCAAAAAACAAGCTCATAGCTTGAATCTTCAAAACTATAAATCTATCCAACTATATCTAAATTCTCAATGTTTTTCTGTCACTTTACTTCAATCGCAGTCTCCCGCCGTCTCTCTTCGTCTCTCTTCGTCTCTCTTCGTCTCTCTTCGTCTCCCGCCGCCTGTCTTCGTATATCTTCGTCTCTCTCCATTCCGCCGCCTCTCTTTGGTTCCCGCCATCCCTCTTCGTCTCTTTTCGTCTCGCTCCGTTTACCTGATTACCTCACCCCCTCCCTGGTAAATACATCCTGTTGAGCAGGATCTACAGTTTCCAGTATTTTCCGTTTCGTAAAATGATCCAATACAGCGAAGATATGAAGCTCAGCGCAAGTTCAGGCAAGAAGACCTATCACTTCGTATTGCACGTCATGGCAATACTCGCTCCCTTCACTAATTGATAGGGAGCGCCACTCCTCAAGCTTACCTATCACTTCCCTCCAGCCACAAGCCTAATTATCGCACCTGTTAATCCCTCTATATATGCTCTCCCCATTTCCATCAGCTGTCTTCCAGGTGTCAACGCGCAACCCTCCTCCTCCCCTTCGCCTCCTGCTTCCAACTCAGGGCCAAGCTTAACCTTCTCCCTTCCAACCGGACCTAACCACTTATCACCACCACCAGTGTCTAGACGTGGGGGGTTCATCGGAAACGGTTCTTTCCCTTCCCGATTGATATCCTACAAAACCTGGGCCTAATCGCCAAACACCATTTTATTCACTGTTATAATCTGTCATCATTATGTTTCATTTATATAATGTGACCCGATAATAAACATGTATTCCATACATCACGTCTCTCGGGATTGAATTCAAATATGTGCTTCCATTTTTCATACTTTTGAAATGTATTAACTTTATATCATCGTGTTTACTGGGTCTTTTTGCATGAAACAAAGACTGGGATATAGCTTCAAGCCAGTACTTTCGACAGAAACACACGGCAATGTTGTCCGGACTGTTGTTTTTATACGGCACCGGCTTGAACAGGTCATGTGATCTGATCACGCCTGCGTGACGGTCGACTCCAAAGGGTTAACGAGGCGAACAAAAATAGGTTTCACAAAGGCAAAAAAAAAAATCATTCACAACAAGTTTCAGGAGCATGACTAAGGCATGTAACAAAAAGAGCAACCGTTGATGAGCAGAGTTCTGGGATGAGGACAGGACAAGACGAACTGACACTGAACACTGGGAGACTGGGGAATTTAAACACTCAACAACAAGACAAAGGTTAAAACAATCAGGGGCGGGGCTGACGCTGATGAGCGCGGGAGAACACATTAGGAAAAGGAGGCAAGGAACCTGAAATGAGACGTAACAAAACGAGAAGTGAAATGCAAAAACAACAACATGAAACATGACTGACTAACACTTTTGGCGGTGCACAACACCATCTCTGAAACACATTGGTGATATTGTCAAGTCAACCAATAGAAAGGCTCTCTTGGAAATAAGACAATAGGAGGCACAAACATCTCTCAATCCACTTGAACTATAACATGCTGAAAGGTTATTGAGGATCTTTTACCCCAAATAATGGCAAGAAAATACTGCCACCTTAAACTTTAGGTCATGTGTTACATATTGATTATTTTTTCTTATAGTTAATGCAACTTAGAAATGTTTTTTCCATACTTAACACACTGTTGAAATTGAAAACCTGTCTCTTCCCTTTATCATAAGGTCCTTACCAGTAGCGTCACCTGTAGCCCCGGACAATTCTCCCTCAATAATATAATACATTAACCTCATCATGACACTAGAGAGGACCCAGGATTGTAATTTTGTGTGTTCAGTGAATGCAAAAAAGAGGCAAGACACCAGAGAGAGAGATAGAGAGTGCACCGGTACCAGAAGGGACCGTGTTGTTAGCATCTGGTGTTAGCTGCACTAACGGACATAAGGAGCTGTTTCCACAACAAGCTGGAGGAGAGTCCTCTCCTGTCAGACTGAGAGACTCAGGTGAGCTAAAGGACTCTCTGAGTGTTTAGATACTGTAGTTAACTTTAATCTAAGTTATCTCAGTGGGTCTCAATCAATCAATCAATGTTTATTTATATAGCCCAATATCACAAATGTTACATTTGTCTTAGTGGACTTCACAGTTTGTACAGAATATCAGTATGACAATATCTGTCCTTAGACCCTCACATCGTACAAGGAAAAACTTCCGGAGGAAACCCACAGTTTAAAGGGGAAAATGGGAGAAACCTCAGGGAGAGCAACAGAGGAGGCATCCCTCTCCCAGGACGGACAAATGTGCAATAGATGCCGTGTGTAAATTGAAAAGATAATACATTGACAACATGGGTAGTCAAAATGTTTTGAAATAAGTGTGTCTATAAGAAGAAGATGAATCCACGAGGATATCCATCCAGGGCTCATGATCCAGGACCACAGCAACAGGCACAGCCACGACTCAAGATCCAGGGCTTGCGATCCAGGACTAAGGACCACAGCAACAGGATCATCCACGACTCAGGATCCCGCCGTAGATAGACACCAAAAAGAACTTTTGGGGAAGCTGGGTTATTCGGAACATGAGAGTACACAGGTACAGACAGAGAGAAGGAAGAAGTAAGGTGTCCCTCGACAAACTAAGCCTGTAACAGCAAAACTAGGGGCTGAATCTAATCAGCCCTAACTATAAGCTTTATAAAAAAACTGACTTCTCGGTACACCCTGATAATAAAGAGTTACAATAATCCAGCCTTGAAGTAACAAATGCATGGACTAGTTTCTCTGCATTGTTTTGAGGCAAGATATGCCTGATTTTTGCTATGTACGTAGATTAAAGTAGGCGGTCCTTGAAATAGATTTTATGTGGGCGTTAAAGGATAAATTAATTATACTCTTATGTATGTATATAGAATAAGAAATGTGCAGAATGTGACAGTTTAATGGTGGAGGTATACACACATATTGATAGATGTCTTGTAATGCACTGTTGAGGAACCTGTGACCCAAGTTTTTCATTCATAAAAACAGTGCATAACATTGCATAACTACACCATAGTTGTGTATATGATATGTCTATAAACCATACAAAATCTTGAAAGGGATGTGCAAAATAGCAATTATATACAGTTTTTAATTAACTATTAGTAGAGAATAACGAGTAATTAATATACTTTATAGAAATCTGCAGATAAATGTTTAGTCTTCTCAAGCACCAACTATCAAATATCTCTCCTGATTGTTGGCACTTGACAATCAACTTTCCCTGAATTTTACTCAGGTGCAACTAAAGTCTGCTTTAAGGGTTGTTTATATTTCATATCATTAATCAGAATCTGCAAAGTAACTAAAATAAATGTAGTGGAGTAAAAATACCAGGTTAACCTCTGAATTGTAGTGGAGTAGAATTACAAAGTAACAATGAGCTGTCATGTGGGTATATATTAATCGGTTCATGTCTGTAACCCCACACTAGCAGACCATCCTTCTTGTTTCTGAATATTTTCATTTTCATGTACAGTAGGCACTGATTTAATGGAAAACAGTGTGCAGCAAACATGCATAATATTCAGGGGTGCACATAACTGGTACGCAGGTACGCATGGGCGGCAACAATCTGAAATGCCTGCCCATTATGGATACAAGCGATTTTCACCCATTTAGTTTTAATACTGTCAACTTTTAATTATGGGAAAAACGAAAACGTCTTTTAAAACTACAATTCCCAGTAGAGACGTGCCATAGAGAACATGTTGCGAAACACAATAGCCAGCATGTGTAGTTATTGGGGGGCGTTTGAGTCCAATTTTGAATAGTCTGCCGTGGTTTCGTTCCATTTCAAAGAGCTTGACGCCAAGGGCACCGGAAGCAGGGGGGCCAGGGGGCCATTGGCCCCCCCACTTTTCAGCCCTGCCCCACATTTTCGCAGCAGCAGATGCCGCGGAAAACTGTACAAATCCCGTTTCAATAATTCCCCTCTACTCTAAAGTCGCATCTAAAACGCGATCTGATCTAGCTGTGTACATTTTGTTATTTTTGATTGTTATATTCAGTCTCACTAGCTTCAGGCATGTTTGAAGCTTGTAAAGGGAAGATGACAGCTCTCACTCGCCACTCTGCTGTTCCTCAGCGCCGCTCCCCCTCCCTCCCGCTGAAATTATGAATGTAAGGTGTATAGTAATCATAGATAACACGGCAGGGTCCGTTACAGTTTGTTTTTATCTGATTTCAAATAAGCAAAGTCTTGGCTTTCAGTAAATTAAACTTGTTTCGGCAAATTCAGATGATAAATAGGCCTACAACTTTGAAGCTTGTAACGGAATAATTACAAGCGGAGAACGGAGTAATTTAACGTCACTGCAGGCATAACAACAGCCGGTGTTTCTCGTGAGTCTTTTCCCCGGGAAACAAACACAATACACACAAACGCAAAAATACACAAACACACACGTATATACACGCGGCGCGGAACACTGTACAAATCCCGTTTCAATAATTCCCCTCTACTCTAAAGTCGCATCTAAAACGCGATCTGATCTAGCTGTGTATATTTTGTTATTTTGTATTGTTATATATATTCAATCTCATTAGCTACACGCATTTTTTAAGCTTGTAAAGGGAAGACCACAGCTCGCCTCTCACTGGCCACTCTGCTCTTCCGCAGCGCCGCTCCCCCTCCCTCCCGCTGAAATTATGAATGTAAGGCATAGTAATCATAGATAACACGGCAGGGTCCGTTACAGTTCGTTTTCATCTGATTTCAAATAAACAAAGTCTTGGCTTTCAGAATATTAAACTTGTTTCGGCAAATGCAGATGATAAATACAGGTTTGAAGTTTGTAATGGCATAATTACAAGCGGAGAACTGAGTAATTTAACGTCACAACAGGCATAACAACAGCCGGTGTTTCCCGTGAGTGCAGTAATCCAAACGAAAATATCTTCCCTCCGTAGTATTTTTGATCATTTGCTCCGCTAATAATCAATCAGATCGATGGATTCCAGAGAAGAGAAACACTTTAAAGGCCTTTTTCTCAAAAAGATGACTCTGTAACAGTCATTATATAATGTGACATATTTTGCTTAATATTTGGAGTACAAAAACAATCCTGATCTCATTAGAAAGCTAGGAATCAAAATGTGTCTTCGGGTCAATGCGAACGATTTCGATGGAGCAGGTCACTTTGCATTAGGTAAAATAAAGCAGGCAGACATAACAGGAAGAATATGTACATTTTAACCCAATCAAATAGGACATTGTCACACCATTCAAATGTATCCATGTAAATTACAACCAATAAAAAAGCTTAGATTTGTTTATTTGTTACGTTGTTTACTTTATTTGTTACGTTGTTCTGCTGTGTGTGTCAGCCGTTAACCTAGAGATATAAAGAATATATACACTTGCAAACATGTCAGAAGAACCAGCAGAGAAAAAAACTAAATACGGTCAATCTAAACTTAAATTTAACAACTGGAAGGTCACATCCCTGACTACCACATCTCCGGAGGCTGGACCTTCTTCAAACAGCGAAGCCAGATGAACCCAAAAGCAGCAGCTCTAGTCTGCGGCCGCAGAAACTGTCAAAACCGCCGCCGACCCCACCGCCGCCGTTGTTGAACCGAAACAGGCTGGTTCCAACTGCATGGAGGTTTGCTGTCGGGACATTAAGGCGGTTAAAGCTGTACAGCTAACTATCAGAAAAAAGGAGACCGCTAGTAGATTATTTGGGCAAAGAGAAGGTACTTCAACGCAGAATGGTACAAAAACAGAGAGTGGTTAATTCTTTGCAAAACCACTAAACGATAGTGATAAATTGCGATGTTAACAACCTCATGATAACCTCATTTTTTTTTTTACTTAGGATCATACCTGTGTTTAGTCTAGAAAAAGGTGAATGTGTGCATTTTATTATAAAATTTTGTATATTTACAGACTGTTGCAAACACTAAGAAGCTTATAAACATCAGGTTTAAAACTAAGAGCTTTACAAAAAAGTAACACAATTAAAGATGTTTGGAGTTTTATTTGAGTTATTCATTTACATTTTTTGTCAAAGAGATGCTGATTTGAAACCGTTGTAGCCGTTACGGCATTTCCTGTTTCTGCCGGAGAGAGGGGAGTTTGTCCCAAAGCTTGCCGCTGTATTTACTCCCTCCATCTGACAGGAGGGAGCCTCATGTGTCACTCCACGGAGTTCACTCCGTCACGGAGGGGGAGTGTCTAGGGCAGGGGTGGGCAATTATTTTTTCCATGGGGCCACATGAGAAACAAAAAATATTGTGGAGGGCCGGGCCAAAAGGCTGAACTCAATTCTGCATAATATTAATTGTATTTCTTTATAAAAAGCAGTAAATAGCATTGTTTTGACAAGCTGGTAAGAGTATATGTTATAGTTGAGCAATGAAAAAGTGAGGTTGCCTTACAAAAAATGTAATTTATTCAATCAAATTTCCCAAAACAATGGTAAACAAAATGTGAACGTTTTTCACCATTTCTGACTCATATTAGTGAACATTTTCAGTCGCATTCACTACAAAACACATTTTGAGTTTCATATACTGTTGGAAAGTGGTGTAAAGGTTCTTAGCATTCTTAAGACATCACAACATTGTCTTTGTGCTCCAAACATTCAGCAAGATACATCATATTGAACTGTCACTGAACATCACTGAACTGTGATTTTGAGAAAAGGCTTCCAAAGAAAGTGTCCCAGTTCACTGCTAGTTGGTTCCTTTACATGCCTACATTTGTAGTCTAACCACCTCATTTGGTGTTTTTAAGTTCTTTTTTCTTGTTCAGTGAGAGAAATCTAGTCTCTGCTGGGCTTTAACGAGTGCATCAAAGTCAGGTTGAATGTCTGAGGTGGAGATGCGAAGCACAGCTGACAGATGATCATCAGTGAGAGAGGATCTATACCTGGATTTCATAAACTTCATCTTTGAAAATGTTTGTTCACATATGTAGGTAGAGCCAAAGAGAACCAACATCTTCTGAGCATGTCTCCTCATGTTTGGAAAGTTCTCCTCCTCGAGAGAAGAGTAGAAATCCAGCAGAGATCCTGACTTAAAGCGCTCTGCCAGTACTGCATCAGACTGCAGGTCAATGAGTTCCAGCTGAACATCACTGGGTGCATTATCCATACTGCAGGTAAAGGGAGAGGAAATCATGAGCATTTCATCCTCGATTGTTCGGAGATCTTCAAATCGCCTTGAAAACTCACCATGCAATGCTCCTAACATGGATGAGTACCTGCGGAGGTGATCAGCTGATGGTGTGACTTCTTTCAGGGTTTGCATGTGAGTGAGAGTGTTGCTCTCCAGTTGGCTTGAAAGAAACTGCATCTTTCTCATGAAAGCCTTCACCAGGCTGTGCATTTCATGAACAAAAAGGCCCTTGCCTTGCAGTTTGGTGTTCAGTTCATTCATCAGTGCAGTCACATCAACAGCAAATGCAAAATCTGCCATCCAGTCCTCGTCTGAGAGCTCTGGGATGTCTTTGCCTTTCTTCTCACAAAACTCTTGAATCTCTGCTTTCAGGTCCCAAACTCTTTTTAGCACTTTGCCCAGGCTGAGCCATCTGACAGCTGTGTGGTAGCCGATGTCACTATGCTCAGTCTCATGCTCCTCCAAAAGTGCAACAAACTGTCTGTGATTCAATGCCCGTGCCCTGATGAAGTTTACTATTTTAGTAACAACATCAATAACATGGTGAATTTTTAGCACTGACTTGCACAACACATGTTGGTGTATAATACAATGCAAAAATACCAATTTCTGATCTGCGTCGATTTCAGTCACTTTATCTTGCATACGTTTCAAAAGTCCAACATTTTTACCTGTAAGATTTGGACAACCGTCTGTTGTAACACCTGCCAGTCTGTCCCATTTCAGTCCCAGCGTGTCCATGCACGCATTTACCTCCGTGAACAGATCGCTCCCTGTCGTCGTCCCTTTCATCGGCCGCATTGCTGCCAGCTCCTCCGTAATCTTGAAGTCCGGCGTTATCCCACGGACAAATACGAGTAACTGCGCTGTGTCGCGGACATCACAGCTCTCGTCCAAAGCCAAGGAGATAAAGTCAAAACTTGCCACTTCATGTTGCAGCTGAAGCTCCAGATTCCCCGCAATGTCCTCGATCCTTCTCGTCACGGTTCGCCTGGACAGCGGGACTTGCTCAAAGGCTTCTTTTTTTTCAGGGCATATTAGTGCTGCAGAGTCCACTAAGCACTCTTTGACAAACTCCCCCTCTGAGAATGGCTTACTGTGTTTAGCTATTTTGTGGGATATCACGAAGCTGGTCTTGGTTGCTGCATCCTTGGATGTGTGAAGCTTGGTAAAAAAGCCTTGCTGCTTTTGCAGCTTAGCTAGCAAAGCGTTCGATGTGCGCGCCCTTTCAGCATCAGTCAAGTTTTTGTATTTCTCCGCGTGTTTCGTCTCGTAATGCCGACTCAAATTGTAGTCCTTGAACACGGCGATCTGCTCCCCGCAAACTAAACACACGGCTTTACCTCCGACTTCAGTAAATAAATACTTAGCAGTCCAATTTTTGTTGAAAACCCTACATTCGGCATCTACCTTTCTTTTTTTAGCATCAGCTGACATTTTTGAGCGCTAAAGTCGTCTTGTGACAATTATCCAATAACGCGCACGTCTTGATTTGACGTATTGCGTCATTATGTACGTGAATAAAAAACAACTTCAAAATAAAAGCATTGCAGCTTTAGTCCATGCATGAGGTAAAATTAGAAAATATGTTTATTTTGTAATTTCCAATTAACCTTACACGGGCCGGTCAGAGTCAACCAAAGGGCCGTATGTGGCCCGGGGGCCGTACAGTGCCCAGGTCTGGTCTAGGGCGTAGTTTGGGATTGGGCCATACACACGCACTTTTTTTGGCCCCCCCAATTCTAAAATGAATCCGGCGCGCCTGCTTGACGCTCAGCGTAACCTTGGCGCACTCCCAATCCAACATCCAATCCCAGAGCTTGGTTTGTCAACGGGACTGTAGTCCCAAACGATAGCTGGGGATTATGGGTAGTGTAGTGTCTTCGGCCATCCTAAACTGATTTGTTTTTCGGATATCATATCGCATTAACAACACCACATCTAGCTTCACAGAGATCTTCTGTTACTGTCCTTTCTTCTTAGAGGAAGTACAGAAACACGTAACTCTGGATTTGTTTTAATGTTTGAGGTGCAATAAACGACAGCAGCTTTTTGGCATGTTAAGACTACTATTTTCTGCCTCGCTCATGAAAGTAACAGCTGGTAAAATTACAGCCTCGCTTACTGATTTCAAATGTGTGCTCTAAAATGATATTTATAAATGACTATTATCATAATTATAAGCAAGACAATAAATGGCAAAGATATGTAGAAAATAAACGTATTTAACATACGTTCATAACGAACGTAACGTGGGAGAAAATATGTTTCTAGCTAAACGTAATTGAGAATGCAGTTTAGTTCTGTGGGAACGTGATGTTTAGGAGACAGGGTTACCATAATACATTCTGACGAAAAATACAGATTATTATGAATTCAAATAAAATAAAACAAGCCTCCCGTGAGTTACTACAAGCTATAAAGTGGATTTTAAAAGTGTTTTATAGAATAAAAGTTTACTGCTGGACGTTGTAGAAATGCGTGTGTGCTAGGGATGTGCATCTCCATCACTGAGGCCGATGCGATGCGCATCTCGATACGTTGCCACGATACGATACATTAACGATACATTTGAAACACCAGGCGATGCGATACGATACGATTCACCCCTGTTGCGATACAGTTCGATACGATTTGATTCAACATTATGCGATTCGGGGCGATACGATGCGATTCAACACGATGCAAAAATAATGATACTTCAATATGGTACGACAGAGGATTTTTGTTTTATTCCTTATATGCAGCAAATCCTACATTAACAAAAAAGTGCTTTACATATTTGGTACTGCACATCCCATCATGCCGTTTATTTGTGTACCTTTAAAAGCTCTCCAGAGTACAATAACACCTCACAGTTAAACAATGTAAGGATGCATTGCTCATGATTAACAATGTGCAAATAACAGCTACCATAGTGCAATGCCCATACAGCTGCCAGCCTGATGTGCTTAACACTCAGAGGCTAACTCACCAGTGAGCAGAAAGCAGTGGGTTCTATATGAACAATAAATAATACAAATAACCTTTCACAAACAGGTATTTCATAACTGCTTACAGTAAGGAAGACATTTAAATTATTATTGGCCGTCACAGGCTGCTGTAAACTAAACACCACTCTCTCTCCTCACTGAGTGATTTAACTCATATGTCTAACTTTCAGGTTTCTCTTTTCAGCCGCAGACCCCATGTCGCCTCTTTATGTGCGTCGCTAAGTTCCTCGAACTACTTGTGTACTTTAAAGCGGCTCGGCATCGTTAACAATTTGCGAGCAATTTTTCAGGTTGACCGTCTGTAGTATATAGTGCCGCGCACATATACCATCAGGAAGTTACTCATGGGGTGCGGCTGCGGAGTGATACTGTGTGTATGCAAGTCCGCATCTAGGACGGATCTATGTATCATGGCTGTAGACCTGTTAAGTAATAAAGATACCTCATACAAAGGTCTACGGATACCTTATTACTCTCCATGACCTGCGGTCAACTATATAGCATAAAGGACTATTACACCGTCTTTCTTGAACAATCTGAAGTGTTGCCAAACGTTTGATTTGTAGGTATTTTTCAGTGCGCTGTGTTTCTCTTTCTCCTCAACTTCCGTGTGTGTTGATAACTGAGACTCTCGGCCTCCGTAGTGGCGAAGCAAATATCAAAGATCGTCTCTGCTGAGCGTTGACAAGATGAGGGGATATTATATGAATGAATCGTTTTTTTACCGATGCAAAGACGCTACGCAATCGATGCATCGCGAGTTCAACCCGGTTCAACCCAAACTGTAGCCGATGTGCACTCTTTCAACCGGTGCACTCGCATCTTGAACGTTTATGCCGGTGCACCGATGCGAATCGGTGAATCTTAACATCTCTAGTGTGTGCACCACTACAAAGGAGCCTCATTCACTTTACATTGGGGTTGTTTGCGTGGTGCAGACACGTAAATGTAGCAAAGTTCGTGACTCCACCACGCAATGCAGTGTTAAGTAGACCCTCCAGAAAAACGCGGGCAAAAATCCTTGATTAAACATGCGGGGGTTTTTATGTGATTTTATGCGGTGAAATTGCGAAATATGCGGAAAGTTGTGAAAAAGAATAGATTTGTTTTTAATATTGGGCTGTCTTATTTATTCTCTCTCACAAACAACCTGCCACTAACTTTACACCCCTTTCCTATTCAATTAAACACATTCAATGTTTATGTATTGTAAATTCTCTCTCTCTCTCTCTCTCTTGTAGCCCTCGAAAGGGTTTTGGAGGTTGATGCCTCGGTGAACGTGAGTTGTTTGGCTTTCTTGTCCGCCGAAAGCATTTTCGAATGTTTGAATGAATCAAAGTGGAATCAAACTTGGTGTTTTCTCTCGTGTGAGGTTCACTCTACGGTGTTGTTTACCTTCTGTGATGCGCGAGCTGATGACGCGTCATCATCATCGCAGTGTGCGAAAAAGTACACGTCCCACCGTCCGGGACGTGTTATTTACAATATCGGACAAGTGACGTTTTTCGCCCTGATTTATTGACAAATTATTGATAAATTCAGTTTACAAAACTCATTCGCAAATTGTACGGGTCCATAAATGTTAGTTTCGGTTCTGCTTGTCGATTCCTAAGGAAATGCATCTCGCCGCTTTCTGTACAGTTAGACGGGGGCGGGGCGGGGAGGGGCGGGAAGTGTAGCACAGTGGCAGAGTTGGGAAGCAAAACTCGGTTCCGAGTAGGAACAAATAACAATTGTCCGGTCCCGGGATTGATAAGAGTTGTGAGGACAAGAGGCGAGGCCGAGCCCCGCGGACCGCAGCTCTCTCTCTGTATGCTCCGTATCAGCTGATCGCTGCACGGTGCAGCTCAGCGTCTCTCTCTCTTTCTACACACAGCGGATCCACTGCCCGTTTAACAGCCTCATCTTTGTCAAACTTTCTTATGTTCTTTCTCTCACATGTAATGAAGGTTATTAAGCGCTCCTGTGTTGTTAATATTGACCGCCATTTCCTTTATGAAGTGAAGCAGCCTCCCTGTGTCCTCGCGCTCTCCTCACATCCCCGGACCCCCAGACTCGGAGGAGCACAGGGATGTCAGTATTGTTTATGAAGCAGGGTATAGAAAGTACATTATTAAAATGAAAATACTATTTATTTACTTTTACAAACAGTGAGCAGCTGGGCAGCTGCAGCATGTGTAATGCAGGACATGTGTGCAAGCGTCTTTGAGTTTTATAAAAGCGCTAGGCCTATAGGCTATAAATATTATTATTATTATTATTAGGCCTATGTGTTGGACATGTGTGGTTGGACTCTGTCTCACAGGCAGGTTGCAGTGTAACATCAGAGGAGACTGGGCCAATTGTACATTCTCAAACTGCACCACTTAGAACTAACTAAACAATGCAGAGATTATTTTTATATAATTGTATTCAATAACCGTAAGAAATTAAACAGTATGAAGTGATTTGTAAATAGGAATACAGATTTGACTTAATGTTTTCATAAATATATTTTTCTCCCAGTTTGTCATGGGACTTATTTTTACCCTCTCAAAGAACCGTAATCGAGAACCGAAAATAACTGGAATCGAAAAGCAGAACCGGAATCGTTAAAATCCAAACGATACCCAACCCTATGTGTGATGCAGTAAAATCTTACCGCTCACTTACGTTAGTGGTGTCGTAAAAACCGTCGGAAAATGTAAAATACGATGGCAAAGAAGAAGATTCCAGTCGCCCCAATGTGTGTCCATTCTGGACAAGTGAAAAATGTATTCGGACAAGTAAATTGCCAAACTCACTTGTCCATGGACAAGTACTCTCTAAAAACTTTTTCTCACACTGTCACTACTTCACGTCAAGACGAGTTAACTTTTTTTTTTCTCAACTTTGTGTGGAAAAATGCGGCCTTTTACAAATCTGCGCCATTTTGCTGATTATGCGGTAAATTCTGCGATCGCAGAATCGCGTTTTTCTGGAGGGTCTAGTTAAGGAGTCGTGGTGGAGTCGCACATTCTGGTGAGATCAGGTTGGTTCAGATAGATAGGACCTAAAGCAGTTCCCTTTATGCCAACTAAGTGCTCTAGTCTTTGCAATCATCAGGACATCATGGTCGATAGTATCAAATGCAGCACTGAGATCGAGCCAGACAAGAATAGAGACAAGTCCTTTGTCTGAGGCTATTAAGGCCATTTGTGACTTTAACCAGAGCTGTCTCTGTGCTATGATGTGTTCTAAAGCCAGACTGAAAATCTTCAAATAAATCATTGTTTTTTAAGTAATCAAACAACTGTTTTGCGAACGCTTTCTCAAGAATTTTTGAGAGGAACGGAAGATTAGAAATAGATCTATAGTTGGCTAGAACCTCTGGATCTCAAACGGTTTGGTCACGAATTAAGTAAAAGATTATTTCCGAGGCACACCTTCATATGATCATTATAAAAAAAACAAGAGAATAAAGGAAAAACAGTTAACAGAAATACTATATGTCAGTAAAACAAGAATACAGTTTAAAAGGGGAGTGATTTGTAAAATATCCATCAAGAAAAATTAAAACTGTTTACAGTTCTGTTTCAGATGTATGTTTTGCTCTCAAAGTGCACCAGATTGATGCTTTTGACTTCAATATGTAAACAAAAATCTTACCAGGGGAGCATGCCCCCTGAACCCCCTAGAGGAGGTGAGGACCCCCCTAGAGGATGTTAGGTCCGCCCCCCACTTATATAAAATAGCACTTCACCCCTGCTTAGACCTATTTGCTGTGAGCTGATTATCAAGCCTTCATTGTAATAGTCGCGGGTACACTGCGTATTTGCGTGGGGAGTGTTACAGTAGAACATTCGACTGTAGTGCCCTGTACCTTAATGGGAAACCCTACATGTTTGAGCACCCTCTATGAAACTATGAAACAAGCTACCCCACAGCACCCCCAAAAGAAAATCTCTGGCGCCGCCACTGTGGGCTAAGCCCCTATTGTTTCCAGGTCCAGGAAACGCCCCTGGTCCTTACAGAGGATTTTAAAACTATATCTGTCTTTACTCTGCAGCTGGGGATTTGTCCCCCCCACTGATTTCAAAAGGTGTTACATCTGATTTTTTTCCACCAAACTTAATATACACGCATCATCTATCTTAAAGTGGTAATGTAGGTCCTAATTCTGACCAGTTTTAGAATAGGCAACAGAGGAGGGCATTCAAATTCTGTATCATTGGCATGCACAATGCCATAATTGGGTAACATATTCCTGATGACTCTTATGAACTCATTTGCATGGCTTATACGCCAAATAATTATCATTCAAAAACCAGCATGCAAATGAATGCAGAGTAACTAATCAGCAGCTATGATGTGTAAAATTATTGCACAATATTCGTGTCAAATTAGAAGCCAAAACAGCAACAATGGAAGAGTAATCACAACACTCAGACATGACTGATGGCATTCCATTTTAGGTTTCAGTGTCAAGGACACACACAAGTGGGTTTAGAGAACTATTTTGGAAAGTAAGCTGCGTCATTGTAATGAAAGTCTTGCTTCATGGTGCATTGCTGTCAGTCGGCTTACTGAGCTGAGACCTGAGGTTGCAAGCATAAACATAAGTCATAATATGTCTTTATGTTGAGTGTTTCAAATGTCACCACGTTTGCAGGTTTTTCATATGACAAAGACATTTTTGCTGTACCAAAAAGAACATCTGCTCCCAGAGAGTGTACATTTTTAACAAGAGGGACCTCATTGAAAAAGGAACTGTCCTTCCACGCCTTCTGCAACACACACTCCTTTCCTTTGTGGTGACTGATGATCAATCACATTGACTTCGGACTTTAAGCTCAGCTGTGGATGGCGCATGAAAAACAGCTGTTACATAGCATGGTGTATTTCTAAATTACCTTATTTTCACTGCCCATGCCATGCACACCTGGGTCCACACAACCTTGAAATGACCTCCTCAGATGAAAACCAAATTCCAAACTTTTTGTCCTTTTCAATAACACTGACCAAAGCCTGAAGCGCGACTAGCCCTGCGGCATCTATGAAAATGAAAAAATAAAGTAGTGTTTTCAAAGTCAAGCTAAAAATGTAAAGTTTGACCTGACAGTGGCAGCTGAGTGATTGGAACTAAAAGGTGTTTTATCTCCTCAGAAGCAAAAGCATTTTTCATTGGAATTTCAAGTGCAAGTTTTGGTATTTCTTGCAAATACAATTTTGCCTGATAGAGGCACTGGAGGAGGTAATATCGTTGGAATAATGATAACCTATACTAAGTGTCATGTAGTTATGCCAGATGTTATGCTGACATTCAAGCAGTCCACATGGAATCTCTCTAGTGGAGACTGAAGGTCAACAGCTTCATCATTGTCTTGGCCAATTAAGCGCACTATAGTGTATAGCCTTGGAGGAGCAACACTAAGCAAGGTGGATCCAACGAATCTTCAAAATTAAAAGACACGTTTAAGTTGACTCTTGTCCGTCAGACATAAAGGAGGCAACAGTATGTTGTTATAAAACCAACCAAGTGTTTCAAGGGAGGCTGCTATTAGCTTTCTGTTTTAATGTTGGTTCCTTTTGAACCAGGACCAAATGTATTCCCTAACCTTAAAAATATAATCATTTTGACCCACACCATGTACGTTCCCAAACCTAAATCATCAATCCTTTTTGTAAACCTTGGTTGAAGACAATAAATATTGCCTTCTGTTAGAGTATCGGTTCAGGAAAATATAAAGTGTGGTCTCTGGACAGAAAGACTAATACAGGGTGTCAAACTCTATTTCATCACAGGCCACATTAGCATTGTGGTTGCCCTCAAAGGGCCTGTGTGACCTTTGGTGGCTAAGGTTAGCATACTTTGCTCCGTGTTTAGAGTCTATGTGACATCGTAGATTATAGGCTATTTACTTTGGACTTTGAGTGCCGCTACTAGAAAACGCCTGAAAAGCTTAGTGCGCTGTTGACAAAAAAAGATGCATCATGGGACGTGTAGTTTAGGGACACTTTATTTCTGTAAAGAGGCATCTCATTGTTTGATGAGAAAATTAATTTTTTGCAAAAGGTCGAGGGCCAGGGTAAAATGAGGTAGCAGCCGGATTAGCCTCATGGTTTGACACACTTGGACTAATACTTTTGTCATTTATCTTGTTGGTTGTCTGATCAGGCAGCCCTATTGGCGGGACAAAATGACTTGATTAGCAAAGATCTGGGTATGGGTTAAAATAAGTACTTTTTTAAGGCTGGGGTGCAACTGTGATTGGGATAGATGCTTGACAGTTCTGTGAATGATCACGCACATTTAGTAAACCTTTGAAAACAAAACATAAAATAAACTGAAACTGGTAACACATCCTTCCAAGTTTTTGTTCCTTTTTTTCCCAGGATGGGCAAGAGGTAAACTGTAGTAAACGTGTTGTGTACGACTTATGCTGCTGTTTTTCTCGAGGACAAGTGCTTTTTTGTCATCAGTCCTTGCCTTGAGGGATTTATTCAAGCAGTTAGAATATCTGCCAATTTTATTTGTTGTTAGACTATTTGTTTTTACAACATCGAAATAACATTTTAAAGACAGAATTTAAACAAACTTCAGATCTGACGTTGTGTTAAATTATACTTTGAATCTCACTGTAATTGCATGCATTAAAATATAAACATAGATTTAAAAAATAACTGCATTAACGAGGCATATTCAGTTTAACACCATATGCTGCCTCAACTCAGTGAGCACACAGAAGGTATCCTGTTGATGATATTTCGTAATGCCAGAATACTAGTCAAAGGAGTGCCAAAAAAAGAAAACACCTAAATAACTAAAAGTTCCATCTACAAAATATAGGAGACTTGACATATTCTCAAAGCACACGAAACACTTTTCTCATGATTATAGAGACACACAACCTCTTAGTCTGGCTCTCTCTGTCAGTTAATATTATATGATTAGGATAGGGATTAGTGTGGGCACTGTGAGCAATCTGGCATTTTGAAGAGACTTTATCACTCAGCTACACCGGGCACTGTTTTGACTGTTTTATGTCATTACTGCCCTCCCCCTCCAGGCAGTAGTCCCATTGTGTTTATGTGCACTATTGTTTCATACGGACAGTCATCGTGGCATCGTGAAACAATATTTAGACCAAGTGCTGGGACATCGATGGCAAAAGTTCCGTAGTCAGAAGAGAAGGGCATGGTTAGGTGATACATTACGTAAATGTCTACATACATTTGTTCCTCAGTTGTATCTAAAATCCCCAAATCTCTATAAACTTGTCTTCCACGAATGTAATGTTAAATGAAACGTAAGTATCTTTGTTTCTTGTTTCTATTGCAAATGGATGCTTTGGATGCAAAAACATTCAGACTTGATCTGACAAAGTATATCATAATCATCATACTATAGGTATCTGCATATGAATATAGAATATGTTGGACACGGAAAAAGATGTTGGTAGCAAAGCTGACAGCTGTCATTGTGGTTTGTAGGTAGTTCAAGTCGTTTGCAGGTGCAGATAAACAATCTGTGTAGCGAGCATAAGAGGCGGAACACATTGGCCAAAATGCAATCCCAACGGCTTTCGTCTCATGGTGAATGGATTAGAGATGTTGTCTATCAACCCCGACTCTCAAGTGTAATTGAACTGTAAACAATGACCAATCAACAGAAGAGCCTGGAATAGTTATCCGTTATTTAGATATCCTCTAGCTACAAAAGGTCCCCAGAAAGAATGGCTCTTGCCCCAGAGGCTTATCACCGTCAAGCCGATAGTAGATGGGTTCCAATATTGACTTTAGCTAAATTCAGATGAACATCGATCTTGGTTATATGCATTTTAGGCCTAAGGATATCTTCACAAATGTGGTTGTCTGCCAGTCCTTAACATTGTACATATTACCTCTATCTACAGAGTTGGTTTGCTCATGTCTTGGATGCCATTCAAGGACATGTCTTTTGTTCATGAAATTGAATTTGTCCTTTGTATGACAAGGACAAATCCTCCCTGATCTTCCTCAATAAACACAAAGTGAGATTGTGTATACTGTCAAATAGATTCATTTTATTCTTAAACTATAATTATCACCTACTACATCCCGACTACCCCTACATGTGACACACTCTAACCCCATGCAAACAATCTGCTTTCAGAATGAATTTGTCAACCCCTCGAACAGGCAATGTTAGGGCACAAAGAGATGATTCATGAATACAGAGGATCACTCTAAATCAACAGAGAAATAATCATCTGGAGAGAAGTACGTCATATGTGAACTTTCTACATAAAACCAACAATCAATCAAACTAAATATAGAGGCAGTGACTCAAATATAATTTTTCACGAGATAAAAGAAGCTGAAAGCAGACTTTTCACTTTTATTTTAGCTGGCAATCTCTGTATTGGTGTTTGAACTATGTCATTAAAATTGCATCTCCCCCACACAGAATGCAAGGCAAATGTTGACATTACACCGAACTAAAGGGCAGGCAAGCTCTTCATTTGAGTGACAGGCCAGAATTGATTTTTTGACAGTGAGATAGTGACACATAGTGAAACACAATCAGGGGCCATTTGAGCTGAGACCTGACCAGAAACCCTACAGAGTCACATACACACATATGCTCAGGCGCTCATGCTTTACTTCTCTCATGCTCTTTACCAGCTTGGCTTTCCCCACCAGGCATGAAGGTCATTGGCCTTTTTCTCCTCATGAAAAGTACTGAGCATGTTTCCAGTTGTTTGTCTCGCTGGTTGATTGTCACATACGATCCTCCGCTGGGGACTTTTCAAAAACACAGAAGAGAAGTAATAAGTATGAAACATGACACAGTGATAGGTCATAAAGCCACTGTCAATCAACAAGATAAGTGAACCAACAGTATCAGTCCAATTATAAGTGTTGACAGCTAACTAAATTGTAATTCCATATTACATTAATAATCTGTGATTATATTTACAGTGTATAATATTGGCTATTGAAATTGTTAAAGCTTTAGAAAGGCAGGTAACTCCTCATCTCTGTGCTTGTTTTTCTCCCATCAATGTGACCCCTATCCAACTCAGTGGGTAAATAAATATCTACCAAATCAGAAGAACTGTGGTTCAATCCCCAGCCCCTGAAGTCAACTTGTTGATGTTTGTCATTCCCTTTGGAGAAAAGCAGCAGCTAAATTACATGAACTGTAATGTGATATTTACTTCCCCCAATCAAAAAAGCTAAATGCTGGAAGAGATGATCCTGAAAGATGACTGGTTAAGTTCAGCACTATGGTGACAGGTAAATAGACCTAATATATAAAGCATTTCTCCAGTCTTAACGAACCCTCAAAGCGCTTTTACAGATATACATATTTACACCCATTCACATACATTCTTATAGAAGTCAGGGAGTAGGAAACGCAAGAAACAGGCGAGTATCCCTCTGGACCAGAGGTGCCCAGTACGTCGACCGCGGTCGACCGGTCGACCGCGGGGGCAATGCTGGTAGATCGCGAGTCATTCATAAATTAAGAAAAAAATCCAGCTCCGTTAAAATAGACAAAACAGGTTTTGATCCCTCCTCCTTTGGCCTCCCTGCCACTTAATTCAGGAGTTGACTTGATTGACAGAAAAAGCGACCTATTGCTTTCCAGTCTGTTAATACAGAATGCAAAGCGATACAAAATCAGTCAAGTGCCGGGAGAGACAAACAACAAAATGAGTGCGGGAACGAGCAAAAAGCTAAAGACATACCACTTCCACACAGAATGGGAGGGAGAATCTTTGTTTGTGATGTCACATTCAAAGGTTATTTGCCTTATTTGTAAAGCAAGCGTCGCTCTGCCAAAGAAAGGTAACGTGAGGAGGCATTATCGGAGTGTTCACAAGGCATATGACAGCGACTTCCCTCCGAGTAGCGAGTTGAGAAAGAGAAAGGTCATGTATTATTGCTACACAAACATTATCTCTTAGTCTTAGTGTCGCCAACTCGTTTCTAACATGCAAAAAGACAAACAAATGCGTCTATGGTCGGTGTATTTTCTATCTTTCCAATCCAGAAGAGATCTCTCTCTCCCCCGTCTGTTTGCAAGGGGGCGGGGCAGTTTACACACACGCATCTGCTACATGCAGCAACACACGGAGGAGATGGTGGAGAGAAGCGCTCCAAGGTGTGGTTACATGTTACCCGTCTTGAGGTGGACAATGCTCGTCACCAAAAGTGTTTAGCATGTAAGGGCGGTAACACGAGCAATTTGTCTAAACATTTAGCAAAAGTGCACCACATTCAGACGGAGGAATGCACCGGGTTCGACTGTCTTTCTCGTAGCTCTGTAGCCCCATCCACGAGTAACGTTTCCACGTCAGGTGTTATGTATGCTAGCAGCAACACACGGAGTTAACTACATTATACAAACATGGGTTAATGATTAGAGGTAACTGAGTTATTTATTTTGTTAAAGTTTCAGCTATTCTGTTTCCAGTTCTGTCATCAGATTATTTAATAAGATTTGTTAAAACATTGTTGTTTCTTTTGATGTGAAATATTATTTATTTAATTCAAATAAAAAGCAATGTTAATTTTGTTCACAATTTGTTAAGTTAATTTAATAATATATGTATTTTTGAATCAAGTATTCATCTTTATTGTCTTCATTGTTAGTTTCCACATGCCTAAAACAACCTCAAACTAAATCTAAAAGTTGATGGCTAAATAAGAGCGTTTGAGAAATTGTGCAAGGCACACAGTAGTAGTCCGAATAGTCGATTAATCGTTTCATTAATCTATAGATTAATCGATAATCAAATTAGTCGTTTGTTGCAGCCCTATTGTAGTTATCCCATGTAAAAATAAAACGTGTTATTCAGCAACCCTTGCAATTTGGGTTTTTATTTTTGGTTGGTAGACCTCGGTTAGCTGGTCATTTCAAAAGTAGCTCACCAGCCAAAAAAGTGTGGGCACCCCTGCTCTGGACCATCCATTTGTTCCCCTGCAGAAAGAAAAGGCCTGTGTTAAATTGTTAATAGTCTTTAAATTAATGTAGGTTTATTGTGTGTGCATTTGACAGTATGCATGAACATTACAAAATGCTGTAGAAAACAACAGCCTAAAATATCAAATAAAAGTACGGGCATGAGCAAAAATAGGACTCAAGAGCACAACCAGGCCAAAAAGGTTTTAGTCAAGCGTTTAACCAAAAAGCAAAAATAATACAGGCGAAGATAAAAGAATGTACAGACTGGAAGCAACGAAAAACAACCAACTAAGTTGGTGGAAAAATACTAATGCAGCAACAAAAAAACAACCAACTAAGTTGTTACAAACGCTAAACAGCTATAACTATAGCTTAGTTTAGGAGAGTATCTAGGAGCACTTCCTGCTAGACACTTCCTGCTACAGTACAGACTAAATACACAGGAGAGGAGTAATGATTAGGGACAGCTGAGGCTCATTGAGACCAGGCAAGTGATTAACAGGGAGGGAAAACACACCAGGTGAGGGAGTGAGGCGATCAGCCAGGGCCAGGATGTGACACAAATAATGTAAGAAAGCAATATGAGTTACAAACAGTAGCCTACTTAGTTCACAAACCCCAACTCTAGCTCTAGGGCTAACACGCACATAGCTAATTACTCTCGCAAATGATGACACATGACATAACTCTGTACATGTATACATATATATCATTATTATTATTATTTATTACATTACAGATTTTATTTTTATACTCCTGGACATAATTACTGCACTTTATTCCTTATTCCTTTATTCCTTATTCCTAAGTATGTATGCTGCGTTTATTTTGTTGTCTTATGTTGTGGTGTTTTTGTTTTGATGGCACCCTTGAAATGGAGGAGCATTTATTATTATCTCATTGTACATGTATAATGACATTAAACGATTATATTCTAGACATGCCCTACCAAGCCTCTGATTGGCTTACACTGATATTCTTACCCGAGACCATGGGTCGGCAATAGGCGGCCCGCCAGCAATAATATTTGGCCCGGAAAATTATTTTGAGAATAAAAATAAAAGGTTATTTTGAGATTTAGTTTTTTTACAATATCGGACCGGCAGCCGCACAATAGGCTATAATGTCCGAATAGAGAATCTACCTACACCTGAAGAATGCTTATTGTACTTTTATCCATGTTGAGAGTGAATGACTGTCACAATCTTAGGTTTATGTCACGGTTTTGTTTGGTCTGTCTTGTCATGGTTTTATTTTTGCAATTCTGTTCTCCCTGGGTCCTTCTCACTTCGGTTAAATGGATTCCTTGCATCCCTCACTTGCGTCGTTTCCCTGCGTCTAGTCCCTCCCACCAGGGAAGCATGGAGGGACGTAAGGAAACCATGAGAAGCAGGGAAATTAGTGTTGCGTTCCGATAATCCAAAAATCAGCTCCTATATTCTAATTTAATTGACCTCTGAGTGAAATGTTACGGGGTTAAGGGATAGTGGATAGGAGAATTCAAAAGGACTTAGGAGAAGAGACTGTGGTACTTTAGAGAATCCGACTGCACTTTCACTATCCGTCATGAATGTGCGTCTGCTGCTGTGGGGAAACTATTGAAACTACAGATTTCTATAGCGGACTACAACATGGATGTATAATAAGAAGGAGAGACTACTGTAAACTCATCTAGACACTCTGCACCGTGCTCTGATGCTGTTGTTTTATGCTTTATGAGCGTGGACAACAGAGAAACATATTCTTCATGACCAAAGTTTGAATTGAAATAAAAAAGTAAAGTGAAACTTATGCTCGTCACCCTCTCCCTCCGGTCCAAATTAATAATGATCCCAATAGCCTACGTATGATTGTATGAACTATGAAAATATCTTAAAATCAATACAAATGTATTTATTATAAACGTTAGTTCTTAACATCTATCACTGTGTATATCACCATTCAAACATCTTTTAAAAGTTGAACAAACTCCACACAGCTCAAAGACTGTGAAATGTTGACTTTATTTGATAATTTCATTCAAAACTAACGTTCATATTTCTCTTTTTGATTACAATACTGATGAAAGTTCAGAACAAAGCACTTTGGCAACTTACCACATACGTTTTAAAATGCTTAATAAGCACCGTAACATTCATGATATAATTTCTCGGTCATAATCGGTTGTTTCCGTGAACGGCCGACTGTTGAGTGACGGCAAATGCTGGGGCTGCAATGCATTGTGGGGCAGCATTTTCTCCTCTCCTTTCGTCAAGGGAGGTCCAGTGGTTCCTAAGCTAAAGGAGGTTATAAAGGAAGTTTGTAACCTCCTTTCCTTTCATTTAGAGAAATGGAACGGCACTTAACATGGCTGCCACTGACGTACTTCCGGGTCATTTCACTTAGCTTAGGAAGGTTCCTAAGCTAAATGGACTATTGAAACGCAACCTAGGGTTGCGTTCAGATAGTTTAAAAATCAGCTCCTAAGTTCTAACCCTATCTCCTATTCCTTGACCTCTGAGTGAAACGTCACGGGGTTAAGGGATAGTGGATAGGAGAATTCAAAAGGATTTAGGAGAAGAGACTGCGGTACTTTAGAGAATCCGACTGCACTTTCACTATCCGACGTGTTTATGATGCGCCAGCGGACGTCATAAATGTGCGTCGGCTGCTGTGGGGAAACTATGGAAACTACACTTTTCTATACAGCGGACTACAACATGGATGTATAATAAGAACGAGGGACTACTGTAAACTCATCTAGAGACTCTGCACCGTGCTCTGATGCTGTTGCTTTATGCTTTAAGAACAACAGAGAAACATATTCTTCATGATCAAAGTTGGAATTGAAATAAAAAAGTCAAACTTATGCTCATCACCCTCTCCCTCCGGTCCACATTAATACAAATGATCCCAATACGTATGATTGTATGAACTATGAAAAGATCTTATAATCAATACAAATGTATTTGTTATAAACGTTTGTCCTTAACACCTATCACTGTGTACATTACCATTCAAACATCTTTTAAAAGCTCAGTGAAATGTTGACTTTATTTGATCATTTCAGTAAAAACTAACGTTCACATTTCTCTTTTTGATTATAATACTGATGAACGTTCAAAACAAAGCACTTTGGCAACTTACGTTTCAAAATGCTTAATAAGCACCGTAACTTTCATGATATAATTTCTCCGTCATAATCGTTTGTGTCTGTGAACGGCCGACTGCTGTGTGACGTCAAATGCTGCGGCTGCAAGGCATTGTGGGGCAGCATTTTCTCCTCTCCTTTCGGTTAGGGAGGTCCAGTGGTTCCTAAGCTAAAGGAGGTTATAAAGGAAGTTTGAAACCTCCTTTCCTATCATTCTAGAGAATTTGAACAGCACTTATCATGGCTGCCACTGAGGGACTTCCGGGTCATTTCACTCGGTTAGGAAGGTTCCTAAGCTAAATGGACTATTCGACTGCAGCCCAGGTTTTAAGAGCAATGGGACGTCCTTTCCTCCGGAGCGTCATGTGAACACCCCCGCCACACATTTACTGACACAAACATTTGTATCATCTGTTGTAGACCCCAATAAATAAAATAAGAACTCATTCTCAAAAAATATAAACGCCATTCTTAAAATATATAAACGAACAATAGTTTGATTAATATTGATTAGAGTGCACAACATAAATAAAATAATTCAGAGAAGAAAAAGAGATATATTATCTATCAAAACCCAGTTAGATTAACCTTCATTGGATTGCACACTTTGTTTGTTTGTGTGGATATGTAGCAAATTATAATTTTAAATAGCACTTAATGACTGACTGAATGGATATGACAATAAATGAAAATGTAAAACGAAAAAAGCGATCATGAAAATATTTCCAAAATATGAATAAAATGATTTTTGACCACTCTGTTGTTCAGATATATCACATATTTGCAAATTATACATTAATTGAAAGAAAACACGGTACAAACTGAGGAGTGACTCCCGTGAGGTTCATGTATTTTCTTCACTTTGCTGGGAAACTGCTTTCATGTCAAGAAGCATCAGATCAGTGAATGCACTTCATCGTCCAATCAGTGAGTGATACACAGTAAGGGGCGGGGCGAGTGTCTGAGGATTTCATCGAAGGATGGTCTGGTGGTTCCTCGATTATAGCTCCTCCATTATTGCTCCTCGCTCCTCCGGCAAAAATAAGGCCATTGGGACGCTACTCAAGATGGCGCAGACAAATCAACTTCCGGTGAGACAGAGGAGCGAGGAAATGAAAAATAAGAGAAGTGAGAAAGGGCCCCTGTGTCTTGTCTTCCTCCCTGTCGTTAGTTTCCCTGGTGTGTCTGATTGTGTTCACCTGTTGCCCTTGTGTTTCTCCTTCCCTGCCCGGCTTTTTCTCGTCTCGTGATCCCTGTATTTAGTCTCTTCCTGTGTTCGGTGTTGGTTCATTATTTGTCGTTCATGTCTCCCTTCATGTTGGTCACAGTCACCTTTGGTTTGGATGCTACCTCGTGCCTTGTACCTGTTCATGGATTCTTGTTTTTTCAGCTTTTGTAAATAAAGCTCGCCTTTTGTTTCCTTTTGAAACCTGCTTCCTCCTCAATCTGCATTTGGGTCCTATTTTTCCCCATCCCTGACATTATGAATCAACCAGAAATGGACCCAGGAGAGGATCCATTTGAGGTAGAATTACGGAATGTTACCTTTTTTTTTGGCTTGCTGCTTTGATTGGTGGAAGGGAGCGTCCAGTGTTAGGCAGAGGAAGGCCGCTCTGGTAGAGGTGCACCGGTTGGAAACAGAGAAACCATGTTTAGTTAAGTTCTTACTTTTGAGGCTCGATGCTTGGCATCAGCCAATCAAATCCCGTTTATGCAATTCCCGCCAGTACAAGCGCTAGCCAATCAAACCGCGTGTATGCTGATACCGCAGGTCTTGAATGTTTTCCATATGTCATAAAATGGAGGATAAATTAATCATTGCCGTGGCAAGTGTCCCAGTCCTGTATGACTGTACTCTGTTCACCTACCGGGACCTAAACCGGAGGAACCAGGCATGGCGGGAGGTGGCAGAGACAGTTGGTGAAACTGGTAGGTTTTCAACTGTTTGGGGAGTTTATATCCAGTTTACTTCGTTGAAGAAGCAGGCTTTTTTTTGCTTTGTATGCCGGGGGCGGGCGTGAGATTCCTGATTGGTTGTTGGTCGCCTTGGGCGCGAGAAATCGCCAAGCCTCAGACACGCCCAGCTTCAAGATTTTTTGATGCCTGTAGTGTAGACGGGCCGTTAGGCAAGTCATGCTAGCTTTAACAGCTTAATATAGCAGACCATTTGTCTATATAAGGGTTCATATGAAAGGGACAGATACATACTCCCTAACAAAAAATGTACTGTACACAGTATATGTGACCCGCTCTATCGAAATCAGTCGGAAGTCGCAACGGCTCATTTCAAAATAAACGTGGATTTGCGTAAGAAAATAGTTTTTCGGGGTTTGGGTGTTTTGTTTGATTTTAAATAAACAACGTCTTGGCTTTCAGATTATGAAACTTTTATTTCCAAAATCAAACGATAAATACATGTTTGAAGCTTGTAAAGGGAAGATGACAACACAATACACACAAACACGTATTGTGACGGGTGTTGTGCACCGACAGAAATGCTAGAGAGGTTCAGGTTCATGTTATGTTTGTTTTCTCACTCACCATTTATCTCTCATTCCAGGCTTCCTGATTCAGCGTCAGTCCCGCCCCTGATTGTTCACACCTGTTTCTCATTGTCATGTGGTTAAATGTCCCAGTGTTCCTCGTCAGTTCGTATTGTCTCTTGCTATGATCAGGTCTATGCGCTTGAAAGGTTTGATTCCTCACTACGTGAGCGCTTTCATTTTTTGTGCTCTATTTTTGTATTTGGAAAATAAAGTATCTTACAAATACTATACTTCTGTCTCACGGGTCGTGCAATTGGGTCCTACATCCTAAGTGTCTGAGTTCGTAACAACGGGGTTCTATTTGTCCGTTCGAAACAACGCTTAGTCGGTTGTTTAAGCTCCAAAACTTTAGTTACAGCAACAAAAATAGCGACACAGCACAACTTAAACAAACAAAATAAAAGACCAAATCAGGCCGTCCATCACTCATTGAGAGTAAACATGCTCTGGTGTTGCCTTCTCTGCAACAATCTCCCGAACACGTCCCAGCTGTTGCCTTCACTGCAACATTCTTCCGAGTGACATCCTCCAGGGCCAAACCGTCCCTTTTTAACCCATAGCCCCTCCCACAGGCTTACCGTCAAAAGGCGACTCAATTAGCTCAAAACCACATTGTCAACATAAAAATCCAACCCAAACATAAACAGGTTAACAATCTCTTAACACAATCATTCCCCATAATTAACAAACGCAAAATAAATTATAAATTGCATAGTTCATGACATCCTATTTAAAACACGGAAGTGATGCGCCTCCGTCTTTTCTCCGAAATGTTTGGGGTGTGTGTGTGTGTTGTCAGTGGCGGAATCAGTCACTCTGTGATCCGCTTCGTCACACACACACACACGCGCTTCCCCCAGACCAGTAATCCAAATGAAAATATCTTACCTCCATAGTATTTTAATCATTTGCTCCGCTAATAATCAATCAGATCGATGGATTCCAGAGAAGAGGAAACTTTGAAAGCCTTTTTCTCAAAATGATGACTCTGTGACAGTCATTATGTAATGTGACATATTTTGCTTAATATTTGGAGTAGGCCTACAAAAACCATCCTGATATCATTAGAAAGCTAGGAATCTCCTCTTCCCAACAGTGTATACAACTCAAAATTTGTCAATGCGACTGATTTCGATGGAGCAGGTCACATATGTTCTCAATCCAATTCAAAATGTTTTCTCATCTCTTGGTATGAATAATTTATGTAAGAACGTTTTTTGACTTTAGAGCAGATTGTTTCGGTAATTAACTTTATTCTTGAAGGTCATGTGGTCGATTTTAAAGATCTAAGAGTCAAACAGTGATTAAAACCTTTAAACAGGCATAATCTTAATTCAAAGGGGCATACAGAGTCTGTGTACTAAGTGAGTCTGCCATTTACACTCCCACTGTTATAGCTCACAGAGTTTCCCTCAGCCAAGGAAGGTCGACATTACTATAACACAAGCATAACCACCTGGTAGCACTGACCTGAGCCGATTAATCTGGTTCATGGGAGGCTGTGGCTCAGTGAATAGTGCGCTGAACATCGAATCAGGGGGTAGCAAGTTTGAGTCCCACTGCAATCGGCATGTCGTTGTGTCCCTGGGCAAGACACATCACCCCTGTAGGGATTGCCCACAGTACTGAATGTATGTAAGTCGCTTTGGATTTAAGCGTCTAACAAGTGAAATGTAATGCAATGTAATCTGCAGAGGTCATGGAAAGTGTGTGTAATGAGACAGTAATTGGAGGGAGCCAATAGCATGGTTCTCCGGGACTAATCCTAAACTATTGGGGAGAAAATTTAAAATAAATCTCTATTACAACCGGGGGCTATGGCTGTTGGCATAAATCTGTTTAAAATGCAGTTGGTATGGCCCACTGAAGAGCTGAGCACTAATGCTATGGGAGGAAAGAAATGTGCTTCTTTTTGCGTGCCATCATCCTTCTCCTTCTCTCGTCAACTCTCTCCCCATAGAGGATTGATCCAAGGATTACTGATTATGGGGAAGCCTCTTTAGTTACCTGAAATGTAATCAAGGACATTTGGAAGAGCAAGTGCATGGAAAAACTGAACGTATGCTGTACATATAATGCATTTATATGTTCTACAGCTCAACGTCCTTTCAATATGACAGATTGAGGTCAGATATGTACGGTCTAACTCGGTGGTTCAACGCGTAAAAATCCAATATTTACAGTTAAGAGATTACTTTTATGCTCTGTAAAACCTACGTCTTCAAATATAAAGCCAGGGAAGTTTCTTGACTTTTTAGACCAAGATATCACCACAGTGGCTGAAAAATAATTTCAACATTTAAACCCCTTTAAAAAATGCCCATCCTTCTTTGTTATATGAACTGCAAAGATAGATCTAACCAATCTCTCATAATGAAACCCTGGAAACGTAGGGATGACCCCAACAATGGCAGCACCGCTAGTAAATTACTTTTCTTTAGTGCACCATTTGTAGACACAGCCATGTTTTCTATGCAAAATACATGATTTAAAAAGAGAAAATGAATTAATCCACCAAGTAAAAAAGAAAAGCATATCTGGTGCATTTGACCTAAAACTAACTATTTTATTTGGTGTTATTGTGGCTGAACATACATGTAAGTATGCCTTTACTTCATACAGTATAACATAAATGCAAATTCCAATATTTTCAAATAATTGCAGTGGCTCAATTTTCATCCAGATAACCCCCTGAAATATGTTAGTTCTGCTGTTCAAAAATAATTGGTAATATAGAGGAATATAACTTTAGGCAGTAAATTCAAGCTTCATCCCTTTCATCCATACTGAAGCACTGTGGTATGCAGTAGCTAATGTATTCACTAGTAATATGTATAGGCAAATGTGTTTTCAAAGAAAAAGTAATTGTTGCTGGGAATTGCACATTTTCAACACAGTTACCAGGTTGTGTATCATGCTTCAAGTCATTGTAGACTTGATTTAAAGGGACCATATTATGCTAATTCCCAGGTTCATATTTGTATGTTGTGCTTCTATGACATGTCCCCTGCTTTTATGTTCAACAAGGTCCTTATTTCTCTCATACTGCCTGTGCTGCCAACACAGTCTCACGGTATTTCGTGTTATAGTCACAAAATGAATCTATTATTCACACGAATACGATTTCCCCATTTTTTTCCCCATTTTTTTCGTGTCTCACAGAACGATTTCAAAGCAATAATAATAATAATAATAATAATATAATAATCACAAATTAGAAGGAAAAAGAGATTACAACAAATACAGTTTTCAGTATTCTGACACAGAACGATTTTAGAAGCAATGTATTTCTATTGGTAGTATGTTTCGTGCCTGCACCAAATAATAACAAATTAGAAGGAAAAAAAGATTTAAAAAAATACAGATTTCAGTATTCTGAGGCTCTGAGCCCCATTTCTTTCCCTCGCGGATGACAAAAAAACTTTGACATTATACAATTTAAGATAAAAGGGTTAGGCTTAGAGTAAGATATTGAGTAAGAAAATGTTTTTATGAACCATACAGCTTCCGGTATTCCAAGACCCGACCGGACAAAAAGACGTGGTGCAGGCAGGAAACATACTACCAATAGAAATACATTGCTTTTAAAAGCGTTCTGTGTGACACGAAAAAAAGGGGGAAAATCGTGTTGGTGAACACGAATCGATAGATACAATTAATTTCGTAACTATAACACGGAACAGATATTATATTCCAAGACACATTGTTGGAAAACCCAAATAATATTAAGCCAATTTTTTTTATTTGCCAAGTAAACAACAATGTACTACTTATCGCATATATGAAACCTACATCACATTTTGCTGGAACATATACAGTATACTGGGAAACTTGCTGTGAGACAAGAGCAAATATCTAGCATGCATTTAATCATTAGCTGCTTTGTTAGCATTAAAGCATTGTTACGGTAAGATGGAAATGTATCTGGTTGTGCCCCTATCTGATGTAGAGCTAGTGATTAAATTGTCAAAGATTTGAGGCATGGGGGTTTTGCAGTTGTTGTGCTGATGTTTATCAGCTGTCTTTCTTCCAGGGACAAACACACATCTTGAGGGACTTGGAATAAGTTGCTGGCAAAACAAATGACGTCCCTCAGGCTGTTATGACATCTGAAGGTCAAAAAAAGGGAAGACTGAGACAAATCTAAAGTCAAACTGCTGACCTCTCTTTTCCTTCTTGTGCTTTCAGACAGCTAGAAACAGCTGAATTGTAATGTCTGTTGTCTAATATCCGCAACAGAAGTGTACATACCTCGGACAATGTTGTAGCTATTTAGCAGCAAGGTTTCTGCCAGTTTTTCATCTTTACCATAATGTGTTGTTAAAAGCACTGAGGATGGATTGAGGTAATATATGCAGCCACTCATCCATAAACAGCCCATGAGCCTCTCTGAAACCTGCCCTCCTGTCAAAAAACACATCACTTTTTTCCCAAGAGTTGCTTCGCCTTTTCATTTTATCAATGACCTCCAATTTCAAAGACAAAAGACGTGTCAGAGCTAAGATTATGTGTATGGTAATAATGCTATCTGTGAAACACTGCGTTTGATTTCTTCTTCTTTGGAAATCGGTCTCTAATTAAAAGAAGCAAAAGGACAAAAATAAATGACAGGAATTAAGAGGGATTAGGTTCAAGCCTTTCTACAGACACAAAGTGCAGTGACAGGGACATTTAGCCCCCTAAAAACAGAGATGCCTGGCTTTAATCCTTTTTTTAAAGCAGATTTTAAGACAAATGGACAAACATACTAGGCCTCAGACACAAATTATATTTACAATTCTGGATTCATCAATATTTTCCTACCTTAACCCTAACCTTCAACTCTTCATACACATAAGTACTGCCTCAGTACAAGGGCCCCATCATTTAGGCCCTGCTCTTAGAAAATGTAATTGCTTACTAAATGAATATCATATTAAAACCTCATTCATTAAAGGCTGTAACAGACAAGACTATTACAATTTTTTTCAGTTCAGCCAAAAATGTTGTGTACAATGTTGCCCTTTCATCCTCAACAACTACTTTTGTGAATACAATAAACTATAATCAAGTTAGAATCCGTATGAATTTTTTTTAAATGTTTGGGGTTTTATTGACTTGACTATAAAGATTGGTTTCTCCCACCAATGGCCGTGGAATATCCAATATGGAACCAATGTTTAATCTAGGAACAATGTGTTTCTGGTACCGTACAACTAATGACCAATTTCTCCCAATACATATAAAGTTTATCTTTGTATAGGAATATGGTTTTAAATAGTTGGCATCCATCTATCTGTAACCTCTTATCCGGAGTCGAGCGCTTTCCCTTTCACTGCATGTGCACTTATTTCACGCGAAAAGTTAGATCATTTCTATGCGCATAATAATGGTTGACCCCCAATGTGATAATATCTGTTGTCATTCATTCAGCAAAATACAGTGTACTATGTATGTACCCATCTCTCTAGCCTTATTTTACTTACTCCTGTGTCATGTCCTGAAGCACTCATATCGCTGGACATATTTCTCTAACTGTAGCAGATGTCAGGCCTCTAGTATAACCATCCATTTTGCTCTGGTATAGCAGGGGAGAGCACAAGCGTAAAAAAAACATAAGGGAACTAGTGTCCCATCCTCCTAAAATTGCCAAACAACAAATGGAAACAGGAGCAGTTTTGTTCTCGTCCCCTCTCTCCTGTTTTATTTACCGTAGGGAAGAAGAGACAGCAATAAGTATCAATTTGAATAATGCATAGCCGTGCTCACATCTTTTAGTGGTAATCAATTATTTAATGTTGTTTTGCTCACACTCAGCATGTTCTATAATAGTACAAACAACTATCATAGAAAAACTCCCAAAATATTCCCTTTATTCAGGGTTTCATGCATAAGCAATGAAAAGAATACTGTAAACACAAGACGAGATGATGGAACTGTAATAGATGTATTTGTCTCTTTCTTCTCACCATCTGCATAGAGATCGGGAGAGGGGTTACAGAGGTTGTTGTTTTTTCATCTAAGCCCAGAGAGAAAAGCTTTGTTTAAACCACAAGAAGATGACGTTTTGTGTTTTAATGCTGCCTGATTAAGTTGTGGTCTTTGCAGTAATGCCAAATTATTAATAAAGACATATCTAAGGCATTATACAGAGCAAAATCCACGCATACAGTTTCTTAACGCTTAGGGTTTAATAATGTTGGGAATCGAAAATTGTTAAATAGTGCCAATGGTCTCAATATTAACACTTAAAGGGTGGAAAATATGTTTTTATAATAAAGAAATCACCTTTTTTTAACAGAAAACTATCTGCAAAATATGTAAAAGAAAACACATTTTAACAAGAATCATAATTGTCATGAAATACAGACATTCAAATTCTGTTTTTTCTTCACTGATGGACAGAGTTGGGTGTAACGCGTTACACGGTAACGGAGTAGTGTAACGCGCTACTTTTATAATTCAGTAATCACACTACAGTTACTAACATTGCCCCGACACGCGTTGCTTCGTTACTTTTATAAAATCAGTCATCACACTGACAAGAGGGGTTTCCGCCGCAGGTTTATATGTCCGTAATCTGCGCGATTTGCGCATCCACATCTCCACGTGCAGTGCTGCATAAACATGGCTGAGTCAGCGATAACTTTCGATGGGTGGAGGTATGCCCATTATTTTGAGTTCGCCCGAAGAATAGACAGGAATGTGACGGTGAGGTGCAAACTGTGTCCAGACCAGAATCTGTTATCCACTGCTGTAAACACCACGTCAAACCTCAACAAACACCTGCAAATAACACCTGCTAAGGTGCAGCTAATAGCTAATGACCCACGAACCCAGAGTGAGGATGTCGTGAGTGCGCCGACGCAGAAGCAACAACAATTAGAATTTGGAGGACCGGTAACCAAAGCAGAGATGGACAGGCTTGTAGCATCCTTCAGAGGAAATGTTGCCCATTTGCACAGTGGAATCACCATCGTTCAGAGATATACTGCGCAAAATACAGATAGCAGGAGACAAAGGACAGCCATGGTCAGATAGGAAAACATTCAGGAGCTATCTGGATCAGTCTTATGCGACAATGGAAACTGAACTAAAGAGAACATTTGAAACTTTAGCAGTCTGCGTGATCTGCGTGTAGGGAGGGGCGGGCCAGCCCTGCGAGTAAAGTAACGAGTTACTTTATGTAGAGATTAACGAAGTAGTGTAATATATTACTTTTTTTTAGTAACGACCCCATCTCTGCTGATGGATTAGTTACTAATCTACGGAAGACCATCAGGACCACATGTGAAAACCTTTTTAGACCTGACACTGAGTCAAATTTATTTTGAGTTCTGAGAAAAGACAGAATTCTAACAATGTTCTGTATTTCTTGTTTTATTGTGATATTGGAAATATCCAGAGACTCGAAATTATCCCCCGGCTTGATTTGCAAAAAAACTCAAATAAAGCTTTTATAAAATGTTTAATAAAATAATATAAAATATGAAGCTCAACACGCATAAACAGAACAATTCCACCATTCGTACTGTATCCATGCAGCATCATTTTTCATGGAATAATCTGAGAATTCATCTTCGTCATATGGTTTTGATAAATATTGAAGAAACAGTAACGTCAGTGAAGACTTTTACAAAAACAGGACAAAACAGGACAAAATTACAAAGCACAACATCAAGCCAGCTTTTTTGTTGTCTTTAATAAAGTCATTTGAAGTATAGCTGCATTCTGCTTGTGAAGATAGAGGCATCTATGTGTGACCTTGCTATGTAAGCACTCTATACCTTTTGGCCCCCTGAAGATTTGTAAAGCACCGTACACAGTAAACCATATCACATCATAAGCCAGCAGCACATCGGGGGAAAAGTAAATCATGCTTCCCTTGCTCCTCCAACACAAAGTCAAGGTCAGGGGTCACGGCTATCTGCATTTTAAAAGGTGATTGAATCAAATATTCATGACTGTCTTCCAGGCAGCTTAAGCCTTACACGTTTGTTTGTTTATTTATTTAAGAAGGCATGAATAGCGCGAGACGTGCATGCAGATCATAAGCGAATCCACGCAGAGGCATTTGCAATGTTAATGCGGCAATCCGGCCCCTCCACTTTTCTCCTCCCCGGTGGAATTAAGCAATGAATTTGTGTTGACTTAACATTCGTTTCAAGTCCATCCAACTAGGATAAAGAAAATAACTACAGATGTGAGGCGCTTACAAAGCAGAGGATGTATTATGGTCTTTGTTTGAGGGAGCCATGTGCTCCAGCTCCCTGTTGTGCTTCTGGAAAGACTTCAAACGTCGCGCAAACATTCATTGGGTGTATGTACCGCCAAAATTAATATTCATAGACCATGGGATAAAAGATGCTGTTTAACAGTTAGAAAGAGGACAGCTGCTTTTATTTCATAAATGACTCAGCAACAGCAATTGGTGATAAATAATGCTAGCCATCTCATCCGAGCTAAGTAGCATTACCGTCATGCCTCAGCAGTTTTTTTTTTTTTTTTATGTGGACGCTTGCACCAACACCACCTTTCTCTGTAGCCAAAGAAGTGGTCCCTAATGGCCTGATGCTCAGGATAACAACATGTCCAGCCTTTTCATCCTCCTCCAACTCCTTGTGAAGTGCAGGAGAGGAGCTGAGTGATCCTTCTCGCCGCTATCAGTCTCCATTTTGCCGTGGCACTTTCTTTTGAACCCTCCAATCAAATAAATCAAATCAAGTTTTATTTATATAGCAAAAAAAAATTTTAAACGATTTTTGATCGAGCCAAAGTGCTGTACATATAATAAAAAATAACCTACAGTAAAGACACTTTACAGCAAATACAACAGCACAGTTTGTATAGAATATCAGTATGAGAAAACGACGCCCTCTGTCCTTAGACCCTCACATTGTACAAGGAAAAACTTCCAGAGAAAACCCCACAGTTTAAAGGGAAAAATGGGAGAAACCTCAGGGAGAGCAACAGAGGAGGGATCCCTCTCCCAGGACGGACAGACATGCAATAGATGCTGTGTGTAAATCAAAGAGATAATACATTTTACAGCATAGGTAGACCAAATGTTTGGAAATGCATGTGTCTCTAATAAGAAGATGAATCCATGAGGATGTCAAAAACAGTCCAGTGGGAGCCATCAGGGAAGCAGCATGACGAGACCCAGGCAGGACCGCAGAGACAGGCCCGAAGTCCACGACTTAATCCAGAAATCAGGATAGGGGATCCAGGGCACAGGAACACAGCAAACATGATCAGCCTCGACTCCGGATCCCGGCGTAGATATAGACACAAAACAAGAAAATGTGGGGGAGGCTGGGTTAATCGGAACATGAGAATAGACACAGACAGACAGAAGGAAGAACCAGCAATCCCTTGGGATAGGTTGAGGGAAAAGGGTAGCAAGTAAGAGAGTAAGAAGCAGAGGTGAAGAGGCACACGCAAGGAACAAGATCCCCACTAGAGCCTTAATTGGAATTGATGAGAGGTAAGGAGGTAAGCTGTGAATACGGTCATAACACTCCCGGCTGGAATAAGCCTCTCTGCAACCTGTTACCCTCTAATAAAACCTTGAGAGGTCAGAGAGGGAAAAGGTTTTGGATAAAGAGAAAATAGAATAAATAGATTACAGGAGTAGAGAGTATGAGAAGTAGACAGAGAAAAGATTTAGAAGAATGAGAAGTAGTAATAACCTTAGTTTTAAATATAAGATCCAAGTTTTTAGGATTTAAATGAAAGAGCAAGAACCAACATGTGGGTGAAGAGGCACAGCGTGTCTACGTCAATGCACTCTTATTAGATTATTTTATCAACTATAAGCTTTATCAAAAAGGAAGGTCGTAAGCGTACTCTTAAAACGGATAGGCTGTCGGCCGCCCGAACACAAACTGGAAGCTGATTCCACAAAAGTGGAGCTTGATAAGAAAAGGCTAGAAGGCCAGAGAGAAGAAGTGAGTTTTAAGTGTTGATTTAAACAATCCTGACTTGAGCACCACATCCTGTAAAAGATACCAATCTGCTTCAAAGCAACCTGTGAGATGATCATATTGAAAAACATCATATTTGATACTGTTTCTCAAATACCATTCAATGCTTTCTTGTTGTGTTAGCACACCGCTACGAGCATGCTAGTACAATTAGCAATAGCAGGGAACAAGAGGCGGAATAAAATACTTAATAATAGATAGCCAAACTTGCAAGACTTACTTTCAAAGGACCTAGAGGGCTTGGTCTTAGAGCTAAAGGGAAACAATTGCTATAATATAAAAGAAGAGAAGGCATTAATTGGTACCAACCATGTATTCAGGTTAACGGGCTAAAAAATGCTTCAAGTTGAAAAAAAAAAAAAAATGGCAATTGTTGAAATGGTCCCTTAACCTCTCACCTTGTGGTATTTGAGTGAAAATGGGTTCTTTGATACCGACAAGTCTTCACTTTAAAGACATGCTAATCCCATGCAGTGCTGGTAAAATACCCTGCATCATAAATAGGTTATTTTCTGCCATATTTTAAACATGGTTTCTCCATTATTGGAATTTCAGAAATCCACATTTCCAGAAAGCTTAGACTCTTGTGAGTTCAATGATTCCAGCTCCATTCACATGTCATGATGTGAGTCCCAATAGCAGCCATTTCTGTGCAGTGTTAGGTGTAACGCGTTACAAAAGTAACGGAGTTACAGTAATATATTACTTTTTGCTGTAACGAAGTAATGTAACGCATTACTAATGGAATGTGGGTAATATATTACCCGTTATAATGCTCAGTAACGCAGTTACAACACATTTTAACCCGAAATTATGGTGTTTTGTTTTTTAAGAATGTACTAACATAGCGAGACATTCCGACACCGGACAAATTGTGCGGGTAGATTAATAAACCTGGTGTTTACCCTTCAGGCTTCGCGTCGAGATCTTCGGGGAAGTTGAACGTTATGCAACCATTCAAAAAAGAGAACGTAGCGAAAAATACAAACAACAAATTGTGTCAGGTGCGCGTGACCTGCTCCGCTGCGCGTGCATCATTTCCAAAGTGCTTCCACAGCAGTGACACACATCTGATCTGTGGATAATCATTTATACGAAAATGGTTAAAGCAACCATCACTAAATGCCAGCAACACTGCATCTACTGAAGACAGTAGCAACAGGTCAGATGCGGACATCACGTTACCCTCCGTTGTGGACACTAGCTTACTCCCGCCTGACTCGCCAGCCCCGGAGCAGCAGTCTTCGTCGCCCGAAACTACGCCGCCCCTCTGCGGCCCGTAGGTGCCAGGTATATCTAAACAACTACCCGCCTGTACAGTGGGGTAAGGCGGTCATTTTGCAGCTTGTTGTATACAAATAGACAATGGCTAGAATATTCATGTGAAAATAGTACCATATTCTGACATGCATGTAGAAATGTTGGGTCAAAAATAATGCATAACACAGATGCCTTCACCACGAATGGCTACAAAAATATCTCATATCCCAATCCTTTTGCCTTTCAATGTTTGCCATTTCAAACCATGAGCATGGTTTAAATAATATTTGCCTTGATTTACAATATGTTAACCTTCATTATAGTCCTTGAAAGCGGTCTGTACTGCTGTATTAACAACGTGTCAGATGTTAAGAATTTACAATCAGAATGGAGTATTCAACTAAGCCGTGTAATACACGTTGTTAGTAGCCTTAAAGTCCTTATCTTACATTAAAAACTTTTTTTGGCAGTTGATTTCTGGGGGGTGTATGCAACAGATAGTCAATGTATGTTTCTTTATTTCATACTGAATAATATGTAAAAAAAGGAAAAATATTAGGTCCAATAAAAAAACTTTGCTTCTGGAAGCAGGCCATTTCGTGACGTCACGTGTGGTTCCCGGCTGCCGCTGTCTGGCTCCCTGCTGCCGTCCGGATCGCACAAATCGCTCCCATTTCTCCCGTAAAACCTTCTCTTTCGGGAACAAATGAACGGTAAAACCATCCCGATTGGTGTTGCTACACCCGCCAACGACACACCTCTTCACCATGATCCGGAAAAAACAAGACAAACTCGGAGATAAACACTGATACACAAAGTTGACATGCGGCTATACCAGCAATGCTACACTGTGTGATGCTGGGACGGGCTGAACTCACCAGGATTCGCGGAACCACACGTGACGTCACGACACAGCACCAAGCAGCGGCAAGTTTGAATCCAGACTTTTCTGGATACCTCTGAATTTGACCCATTTTCCCGATATTAACAAGTGATTTACAGCAAATAGGAAACGATATTCGATCTATATCACGTGTTACTGGAATAAGACCCAATAAGTTAATGCATTTTGAAACAGTTCTATGATCTTTCAGCTACAGTAAATTACGCAAGATAAGGACTTTAAGGGCCTACACAGTTGTTATGCTATACCCAATTGCCCTTCACTGGATGTATAATGAGCTGCACTAAACTACATTTTAGCATTTAAAATACCTAGCTATTCTTTTGCGGTTATTTTGGTGAAAGTAACTAAAAAGTAACTAAAGTAGTTTAACTCATTACATTTCAGAGACAGTGATATTGTAATGTAACTTATTACTTTCAAAAGAGAGTAATAAGTCATATGTAATATATTACATTTTGGGAGTAACTTGCCCAACACTGTTTCTGTGTAGGAAGACCATGTTTTTGAACTTGACCTCAGTGTATAAATTGAGTTGTTGTGAGCTCTGGGATAATTGCAGCTCCATGAACCTTTAAAGCTATTGACTCGAGACTGGGGGAATTCAGAGGATGAAGGGCTTTCTAGCTATATTGACTTTACAGGGGTCTATGAGCAGTTTCTGAAACAGAATTGCTTGTCATGAATTCGTTTAAAAAATGCAGCTCATGGAGAAGTTACTAAATCCCAGCTTGAATTGTCCAATAATGTTCCTCGAGGTCTTGGTATTTCAAAGTGGTGTTTTGGAAGGATATTTGATAATTTCAAAAAATAAACAACATTTATTATATTTTGCATTAAATCTCTGTAACAAATTGATTTTACCCAGAAATAGCTACAAAAACGTAATATACAGGATAATATCCATCATGTATTTCCTTAACCTCTTAAGGACGACGGTCCCCCCAGTGGACCCCCCCCCACCGTATTTTTTCGAGACTGTGTCTCAGGGCTTCTTAACATTTATGAAACTATTAATGTGTAGCACCAGATTAACGGGAAGAATCTCAGCTAACTGAAGATATGAACAATTTTTACCAAAACAAAACACAAGGGTAATACCAAGCCTCTGAATTAGCACCTACCCTTGTGTGTGTCTCCCGCTCTCATCAGCGCAAGCCCCGCCCCTGATTGTTTCCACCTGTGCCGAGTTACCTCTTGTTTAAATTCCCCAGTCTCCCCTTGTTTTGTGTCAATTCGTCTTGTCCTGTCTCAATGTCAGTAGTCTGAGTACCAGCAATTACTTATCTCAAGCCTGATTCATGCTCATGATTAACTTTGGAAGTATTGGAAGTTTTTGTTCCTCTTGCCTTTTTTCACCTCGTTTAAGAGTGTCGATCTTGTTTTGTATTCCTATTTTTGAAAATAAAGTATTTACTCATACTTTACCTCTGTCTCCCGGGTCGTGCATTTGAATCCTTTACCTTGTCCCTTAATGTCTACACTTTCAACATTTCAATAGGCGTCAAATCAAACTACTTAGGATTTATAACAAAAAAACTTTCTGAGCAATCATCAGATTCCCAGCTTTTAGTTGAGGTATACACTTCTTTCAGGCACAAACTGTGGACCTGCTACCTTCTCCACAAGACAAACCAAAAGGGGATTGTTTTGTTTTTCTACAGTTAATAGGCAGATATACAGGCCTGTTTTAAAGTTGTGCACACTTGGTACGTAGTTGCACAGTTTGGGATTGTAGTTTTTTTATATTTGGGAAATAGTGCCGATAGTTTCAATTGATCTTATTTGTTGGTTATCTTAATTTGTATCTCCTTTTACTGTCTTTATGTATGCACCATGTACACCAAGGCAAATTCCTCTATTGTGTAAAACTACTTGGCAATAAACATGATTATTGACTTGAAAAGAAGTTTGATCATAGCCTAAGTTTATTCAATTGTGCCAGTAAACTATTGTCTTCATGTGTTTTGCGAGACAGGAACCAACATTGATATGGCTTCACAATGTTCTACATGGATTTTGAAAGAGAAGAGTATGTTGGTATTAGATAAGATCAAATCTTAAAGTGTCTCCATGCATTTATTTTCCAAATGTTGAATTTTCTCCATGTAGGAAAAACAATGTGTTCCTATAGATTCATTCTGCCAATTTAAAAGTAATCATTTAACCCTCATCATTTGAAAGAATTGTATCTACAGTACAACAATCCAAAGGCTAGCTACTGTATCTAATGTATCTTTCCTTTGAGTTTAGCAATGCAAAGTAAAGTGCCTCTGAGCCTTACAGATAATTTCTTTCTGCCTTATCGCCTGAAGTGACCTCCGCCGTGCCTGGAGCACTTAACGTTCCCTAGTGACATTTAGTTTTCCTAAGGTCAAATCTCTCTTAATGGTTCTAAAACTAGTTTAGATATCAGCAAGAGCAATTCCCTGTTGCACACATTTAGACATAGTTCGGGGGCCGTGGCCTGTTAATCGAAGCGGTGGAAAGCAGGCCCAGTAGCTTTTCACAGATTTCCCCTTGATTGCATCACACCTCCGGCACTGATATCATACGAGAAGGGCACTATGAAGTAGAGTCCTGCATCGGGTCGGGTACCCGACGGCTGACCCGCAAAAAAAGTGATTCGTGGGTGGTATTTTTTCAAACGCTTTTTTCCGGGTTTGGTTCTGGTTAAAACAAAGATGATGCGGGTCGGGTCGCGGGTGTCGCATAATAAATATATTAAAATAATTTAGTTTAATTTAGTTGAAATCCTCAGACCTCTCCCCCACGGGACCACGCATAATCATAACCTCTGCAGCGCATCAATCTGCTGCTGAGGTGAAGCTCTCTAGCGGAGAATACAGCATTTTCAATAATACTTCCTCAAGAGCGAAATCCAACATCTGGGAGGCTATTGGTGTCGTCCTAGATGGAAAAATAACCAAGATCCCACGCTTTTTGAGACAAATATGCAACTGCGTGTGTCGCGGTTTGTGAAACAAGCAGGACCCAAATGCAGATTTAAACTGAAACTTCCTTTATTTCAAGGCTATGATATTTCTATACAATGACAAACAGAACACTCACCGCAGAACTAGTCAGGGAACAAGACGAACCGACCAAGACAGACAGACAACCCAGAACTTAAATACACACCAGACTCAATCACACAACAAGACACAGGTGAGGAGGGAGGAGAAAACACTGGGGCCCAGGTGAACATAATCAGACAATTAGACACACCAGGGAAACTAATGACAAGAGGAAAACACAGGGAAAAGGACCAGACAATAACCCAAAGGGAAACATGACATGGAAAACAGCAAAAACACCCAAACCTACAAAACTATAAACGTGACATAACATGAGAATCGTGACATAACCCCCCCCTCAAGGGACGGATTCCAGACGTCCCAAAAAAAATAAAAATCCAGCAGGGTGGGTGGAGGGGGTCTGGAGGACGGGTCTCGGGCGGACGGCCCGGGGACAAGGCAGAGTTCAAAAAAGAGGAATTCGGGCGGACGGCCCGGGGGCAAGGCAGAGTTCAAAAAGGGGAATTCGGGCGGACGGCCCGGGGGCAAGGCAGAGTCCATGGAGGGAATCTCGGGCGGACGGCCCGGGGGCAAGGCAGAGTCCATGGAGGGAATCTCGGGCGGACGGCCCGGGGGCAAGGCAGAGTCTGAGGAGGGGTGAAGACCAGACAGCTCCGGAGGCCGGTCAGGAGCCGGTGTCGGCAAGATCCCCCATGGAAGAGGACACAGGACCGGCAGGACCCCCGGCAGGAGAGCAGTCGGCGGGACCTCCAACGGCACAGGACATGGGGTTGGCAGGACCCCCGGCAGAAGAGCAGTCTGCGGGACCTCCAACAGCTCAGGACATGGGGTTGGCAGGACCCCCGGCAGAAGAGCAATCTGCGGGACCTCCAACGGCTCAGGACATGGGGTTGGCAGGACCCCCGGCAGAAGAGTAGTCTGCGGGACCTCCAACGGGACCAGACATGGAGTTGGCAGGACCCCCGGCAGAAGAGTAGTCTGCGGGACCTCCAACGGCACAGGACATGGGTTTGGCAGGACCCCCGGCAGAAGAGCAGTCTGCGGGACCTCCAACGGCTCAGGACATGGGGTTGGCAGGACCCCCGGCAGAAGAGCAGTCTGCGGGACCTCCAACTTGACAAGACATGGAGTTGGCAGGACCCCCGACAGAAGAGTCGTCTGCGGGACCTCCAACGGCACAGGACATGGGGTTGGCAGGACCCTCGGCAGCGGGGCAGTCTGCGGGACCTCCAACGACACTTGAGTGGGTTGGGTCGCCAACAGAACCCGGGGAGCTGGCGTCGGACGGACAGCCAACAGGAGACGAGGTGCTGGAGTCGGCCGGTATGCCGACAAGACACGGGGAGCTGGCGTTGGACGGACAGCCATCAGGACACGGAGAGCTGGCGTTGGACGGACAGCCATCAGGACACGGGGAGCTGGCGTCGGACGGACAGCCAACCGGAGACGAGGTGCTGGAGTCGGCCGGTATGCTGACAGGACATGGGGAGCTGGCGTCGGATGGACAGCCAACAGGAGACGAGGTGCTGGAGTCGGCCGGTACGCCGACAGGACTCGAGGAGCTGGCGTCGGCCGATGAGTCAGCAGGTGACGAGGAGCCGGAGTCGGGACCATGGTTACTGGAGCCGGCACTGAAGCCGGGGCCATGGCTGTAAGGTCCGGTTCTGAAGCCGGAAACATTGCTGTAAGGTTCGGTTCTGGAGCTGGAAACATAGCTGTGTGGGCCGGCACTGGAGACAGAAACATGGCTGTAAGGTCCGGTTCTGGAGCCGGAAACATGGCTGTAAGGTCCGGTTCTGGAGCCGGAAACATGGCTGTAAGGTCCGGCTCTGGGGCCGGAAACATGGCTGTAAGGTCCGGTTCTGGAGCCGGAAACATGGCTGTAAGGTCCGGTTCTGGAGCCGGAAACATGGCTGTAAGGTCCGGTTCTGGAGCCGGAACCATGGCTCTTGGGGCTTGAGCTGCCTGCTTGGCCTTGCGACTCCTCCTCTTAGCAGCCGCCTGAATACTCCGTGGACCTCCATAAGCCAGACGAGTTCCAGAATATGACTCCTGGACAGGAGCAGGAACTGGGGCAGAAAGCACGGGCTGACTGCAGACGGAAACCACCGAGGCGTATGGTGCCAGGTTGGGAATTGGGAGGCCGGGAGCTAGCATGCCTGGGGCTAGCAGGCCGGGAATCACACACAGGGAGGATCTTTGAAATCCAGCCAGGTAAGAACTTCACCATACCTGGTTTCTCCCTAGCCATCTGGCGCGCCTCCGACAATACAGCCTCGCGCTGCTGAACTCCGGGTGCTCTCTTCCATCTATCCGAGCAGTTAGCCAAAAAAAAGGAAACATTTAATAATTCCGACTCGAACGGATCTGCTGGGCCCATTTTTTGGTCGGTTCGTACTGTCGCGGTTTGTGAAACAAGCAGGACCCAAATGCAGATTTAAACTGAAACTTCCTTTATTTCAAGGCTATGATATTTCTATACAATGACAAACAGAACACTCACCGCAGAACTAGTCAGGGAACAAGACGAACCGACCAAGACAGACAGACAACCCAGAACTTAAATACACACCAGACTCAATCACACAACAAGACACAGGTGAGGAGGGAGGAGAAAACACTGGGGCCCAGGTGAACATAATCAGACAATTAGACACACCAGGGAAACTAATGACAAGAGGAAAACACAGGGAAAAGGACCAGACAATAACCCAAAGGGAAACATGACATGGAAAACAGCAAAAACACCCAAACCTACAAAACTATAAACGTGACATAACATGAGAATCGTGACAGCGTGTGTTAATAATTGCACGTTTTCACTGCTCATATACAGTGGGGCAAAACATTTTTAGTAAGCCACCAATTGTGCAAGTTCTCCCACTTAAAAAGTTGAGAGGCCTGTAATTTTCATCCTAGGTGTACCTCATTTCATTTCATTTCAAACCTTTATTTAGACAGATTGGTCCCTTGAGATCATCGATCTCATTTACAAGGGAGACCTGCATCATTTAGTTCCACATGAAACATAAAAACAACAAACAAACAAACAACAGAGGATATCATATTTACATATTCAACATTTACAAATACCCAGAGTGTCAGAAAGCATTTCATTTAGACGTGCCTTAAATACATTCAGAGAAATAAAAATGCTCAATTTCAATTTTGCCTGTAGACTGTTCCAAGCAAGTGGAGCTGCGCACATAAAAGCTGACTTCCCTAAGACAGTCCTTACTCTTGGCACATCTAACAAGACTATGAGAGACAAAATGAGAAAATCACTGTCTGATTTTTAAAGAATTTATTTGCTAATTATGGTGGAAAATAATTATATAGTCAATAACAAAAGTTAATCTCAATACTTTGTTATATACCCTTTGTTGGCAATGATAGAGGTCAAACATTTTATGTAAGTCTTCACAAGGTTTTCACACACTGTTGCTGGTATTTTGGCCCATTCCTCCATGCAGATCTCCTCTAGAGCAGTGATGTTTTGGGGCTGTCGCTGGGCAACACGGACTTTCAACTCCCTCCAAAGATTTTCTATGGGGTTGAGATCTGGAGACTGGCTAGGCCACTCCAGGACCTTGAAATGCTTCTTACTAAGCCACTCCTTCGTTGCCCGGGCGGTGTGTTTGGGATCATTGTCATGCTGAAAGACCCAGCCACGTTTCATCTTCAATGCCCTTGCTGATGGAAGGAGGTTGTCAGTCAAAATCTCTCGATACATGGCCCCATTCCTTCTTTCCTTTACACGGATCAGTCGTCCTGGTCCCTTTGCAGAAAAACAGCCCCAAAGCATGATGTTTCCACCCCCATGTTTCACAGCAGGTATGGTGTTCTTTGGATGCAACTCAGCATTCTTTCTCCTCCAAACACGTCTAGTTGAGTTTTTACCAAAAAGTTATATTTTGGTTTCATCTGACCATATGACATTCTCCCAATCCTCTTCTGGATCATCTAAATGCTCTCTAGCAAACTTCAGACGGGCCTGGACATGTACTGGCTTAAGCAGGGGGACACGTCTGGCACTGCAGGATTTGAGTCCCTGGCAGCGTAGTGTGTTACTGATGGTAGCCTTTGTTACTTTGGTCCCAGCTCTCTGCAGGTCATTGACTAGGTCCCCCCGTGTGGTTCTGGGATTTTTGCTCACTGTTCTTGTGATCATTTTGACCCCGCGGGGTGAGATCTTGCGTGGAGCCCCAGATCGAGGGAGATTATCAGTAGCCTTTTATGTCTTCCATTTTCTAATAATTGCTCCCACAGTTGATTTCTTCACACCAAGCTGCTTACCTATTGCAGATTCAGTCTTCCCAGCCTGGTGCAGGTCTACAATTTTGTTTCTGGTGTCCTTTGACAGCTCTTTGGTCTTGGCCATAGTGGAGTTTGGAGTGTGACTGTTTGAGGTTGTGGACAGGTGTCTTTTATACTGATAACGAGTTCAAACAGGTGCCATTAATACAGTTAACAAGTGGAGGACAGAGGAGGCTCTTAAAGAAGAAGTTACAGGTCTGTGAGAGCCATAAATATTGTTTGTTTGTAGGTGACCAAATACTTATTTTACAGAGGAATTTACCAATTAATTCATTAAAAATTAAAGGAATGTGATTTCCTGGAATGTTTCCCCCCATTCTGTCTCTCATAGTTGAAGTGTACCTAGGATGAAAATTACAGGCCTCTCATCTTTTTAAGTGGGAGAACTTGCACAATTGGTGGCTGACTAAATACTTTTTTGCCCCACTGTATATGCGGGTTCGGGTCGGGTTGCGGATCTTGTGCCGACTGGTCGGGTCGGGTTGCGGAACTAATTGGCAATATGTGCGGTTAGCGGGGCAGGTTCGGTATTGCACGTCGCGGGTGCAGGGCGGGAGCGGGTCTTGAAAATCAGACCCATGCAGGACTCTGCTATGAAGCCAAGAGGAAATCACAGAAACATTTTGTGATGTAAGTGTTTCGAACATACGGTATAGCTTCCAAGAAAAATGTTGCTGACTTATTCATGAACTCATGGGAAGAGGATGATTACTGCAAATTCTAAAAGAGGCACCGGAGAGATTATTCTGCTACTAGGGATGACGACTGGAGAAACCACAAATGCGCTTCCAAGGAAGGTATAGACAGCAAGGGAAAAAAATGGGGGGGTTACTTATTGTAACCCTAGTTCTATAAGCACAGGAGGAGCCCTCTACTAGACTCTATGGGTACTACTCTCATCAATGATACGCGAGTGTTGACTAACTGAAGTTGTATAAACGTAGCCGGCCAATCAGGGCAAGCCTACCTGAATGCGCGTGCAGGCTCACAGTGTATAAGGCAGCTACACCTCAAGACTGTCATCCTACGCCCTCTTCAGCGAGCGGCATAGGGACGACAGGGCCCCTAGGTAGAGGGCTCCGCCTGTTCTTATATAACTAGGGTTACAATACGTAACCCCCCATTCTATCTCACTCAGGCACCGCCCTCTACTGGACTCTATATGTATAGTGGGTGGAGCCCCGATGAATAAACACCCTGTCGCCCCACACATCGACCCACCACACTGCCCCCTGACCGGCCTTTGGTTAACAGCCATCGCACCCCAACTTCCTATGATCCGGTTGTGACCGTGGAGAAGTCGGGGCCGCAGCTTACTTGGCTCGGTAGAGCCTAATTGGTCTGAATAAGCCCATAGCTCCACCCTGCAGGTGCCAGCGCAAGTGCCTACACACTGCGCACCACGTTTCCCAGGTCCCTAAGGAGGATGGGAAAACGTAAGTCTATTATGTCCAAGGGGGTCGGATACAGCTTACTGACCCCAGCAAGCACCGACAATGAAAAAGGAGCCAGACATGTCTAAGAAATACTTACCTTATGAACGGGCCTGGCGTAAATGAAGACGCCGCCGTGCATAGGTGGACGACTAAAACCGTCTGTTCTTGGGAACAGAGGTGGGGTTCGGTCTGAGTGTCGCCCTGCTACGGTCACCACAAACCAGAAGGCAACTCGGGTGCACCGATAGAGCGGTCAGTTCGCATACTCTCTTGGCAGAAGTCAAAGTAAGCAGCAAAGCTGTTTCCTTTGGCTTCTCTCTCTCGTTCTCAATGATAGCGCCTGGCTTCTCTCTCTCTCTCTTTCTCAATGATAGCGCCTACAGGGAGGAGAGCTCCAGAGGCTCAACGGTTCTGTAACCAAAGCCTCGAGCACCAATGGCAGTTCTCATTCCGGGGTGGAGACATGCACCACTGGGCGTTGTCCCCTGATCCCCTGCAAAAAAGGCTTCATAAGCGGTTGGCTAAAGACTGGTCTGCCGCGAAATCCCGCATGACAGGACGAGTTTGCTGCTGCATACACCTTGACTGTGGCATGAGCAAGCCCCTTGTCCACCAGTAGCTATAGCCAGGATAGAATAGAACCCAATGTACCGGTCAGAGGTTCTAGACTCCCTTCCTCGCACCACGTCTGTCTGCCCTCTGACAGAGTGGCACGTAGCCTGTCCTCCTTCTCGATGGGGAGTATACCTCGCTCTCGATGGGGGCGTACCCCTCGCTCTCGATGGGCGCTGCATTGAGCAAAATCCCCAGATACCCCACCTGCTGGTGAAGTATGGGACTGCTCTTCTTCCAATTGACCGCAACCCCCCAACCTGGTTAGGTGTAAGATCAATTGGGCTGTGTTTTTACCCTCCGCCCATCCTGCTGCCAGTGGGAGCAGATGGGCTGCCAGAATCTCATCAAGGGGGGGCACGCCGGGACACGCTGTATCCGTGCAGCCCTGCACCCTGAGGATCCCCACCATACCAGCCATTGGAGCCTTTGTTTTCAATGGCTGTCGCCACGATGCCTCCACACACTGCCAGATATCTGGCAACCGGGGCGAAGAAGAAGTAGTCGAAATACGCTAACGCTACAAACAGGCACAACACTGTTACTCTGTTTTTACTGACATGTAACATTTTATTTCACCTTGCTCTATGATTTTTAACTCACATTAAAAAATGGAAGCATTTTCGGGAGTTTCAACCGGGTACCGGCCACCGAAAGCGGGGACGTTTTGGTCACCCATCCCACTGTTTACAGCTAAGCACACGGTTTAACATTAATTACAAAAAAAGCTCACTTGGGGTTGAGGCCTTTTTACACGTTGCTTGACTGCCTGCCCACATATCTGATCTAAATATAGTAACGTGTATTGGGGAAAATAATTACTTAAAGTTATTTAATAATTGTGACATTTATTGTACTCTTTGATGGATGAATGATGCTCAAAGTGAGGGGGCAAAGAATACAACTGAGGTGGCAATGCCCCCTTTTTCCCCCTCGTGGCGCCAGGCCCGCATTCAGGTAGGCTCGCCCTGATTGGCCAGCTACGTTTATACAACTTCACTATGTGAACGCTTGCGCATCATTGATGAGAGTAGTACCCATAGAATCCAGTAGAGGGTGGAGCCTGTGTGAGATAAAACTAAAACATAACAAAATCATTGCATTAGGTTTTACTCTTGAGATGTTAAGAAAGTAGCAGATATCACTGTCTCAAATACATTTTTTTCGAGGTCAGAACCCTAGCTCTATTCAGCTGCATTTTCATGCTCATTGGCTCTACATTATCTCGGAATATGAATAAAAACACACACTTGCTTCTATAGTCACATGTTAGTATTGTGCAAACGAGAACAATTTGTCATTGCCTATGGTTCCGAGGGTTTTTGTTATGAACATCAATTTGACACATTATTCTTAATTGGGGACATGTATCAGGGAATAAAAAGCATTCCTAGGAAAAGAAGTTCCCTTTGACTTTCTGCATGGTGAAAACTGTGCTGAAATTCTATAACAAAGGATTTTCAAAAAGGTTAAGACATTTTCTTTTCGAATCGTTCATCCCTGGTACATTAGGCAATTCATTTTGTTCTGCCTAAGTGTGATTATTTTGTTTTAAGAAAAGGATAAAGAAAAGGGCATAGTCATTCATTTAATACCATGGGTAATACTGTTATTTTAGTGTTCTACTGCAATGACAGTCAGACTTACGTGAAGAAGTCTTTGCAGCAGCTGATAATGGCTTTATGTACAAAATAAACCGGTTTGTTCCAATCTACCAAGGTGGATTTATGTTAAATATTGCTTATATTGGTAACACTTTATATTAAGGTGCACAAATTAACCATCAACTATTTGTTAATTAACATGCATATCCCTTTAACTGCCAGGCCAAGAAAAAAGCTATGGAAAAGTTATTTTTTTGCACTTTCTTATCAAATGGGCCACAAATAAGCACAAACACATTTTTTTTTTTTACTGACCACACAGTTTTGTTTTTATGAGCCTCTACCAAATGGTCGAGCTGTCCTTCTATGGTAAAAGTACATTTTCAACAATCATCATATACAGTACAGTATGCAGGGCCGGCCCTAGACTTTTGGGGGCCCTAAGCGAGCTTTGGCTTGGGGGACCCCCTCACTCTAGCGCGTTCCCACTACACACAACACGGAACCAAGTTTTGTCTTATAATGTTAGCACAAGCACACATATTGTATAAATAATCATGTAAACACCATGAACCTAACCTCCTCAAGGGGGGTCCTCACCTCCTCTAGGGGGGTCCGGGGGCATGCTCCCCGGGGAAGATTTTTTTTTTAATATTGAAGTTAAAAGCATCAATCTGGTGCACTTTGAGAGAAAAATTAAGAGATCTATGGATACATCTCAACATCCATATGAAACAGAACTGTAAACAGATTTTTCTTTATGGATATTTTACAAATCACTTAAACTGTATTCTTGTTTTGTCATATAGTATTTCATAACTGTTTTTCATTTATTCTCTCTGGCTGTCCATCTCATAATGTTTACATAGAAACTAGCTGTCAATAGGAATATCATTCAGAAGAATTATAATTTCTTGCAAAAATCTGTCACAAAAAGAGGTTGCATATTTAAATTCAGGTGTTGTTATGGCAACGTCAGTGGCCAAACAGACACATTTACTGCTGCAAATACGTTCAAACATGCTGTTGACATGTAAAGCAGTGGCAACTATGCCACCATTTCAGCTGACTGTTTCTCAGAAATACTGTCACATAACACCAGTGTTGGGACTAACGCGTTACAGTAACGCAACTACTTTTTGTGGTAACTAATAGCGTTACTAGTTACCTATTCCCATTAAGTAACGCCGTTATAGTTACTGTGATTTAAATGGGTGCGTTACTGCGTTACATTATGTGATGGAACTGAACCGAATCTCCCTGCGGATGTAACTTACAGGCGAATACAGCGATGTCCTCTCACAGTACCATGGAAAAGTGAAAGTAACCAGAGAGGAGTGATGATTGGTTAACGCGGGTAACATTTCAGGGTAAGCCAATCAGAGACAAAGTTGGGCGGGTCTTGCCTTATGGGGAAAATACACACACACGAACACTTGCTAATGCTAACACACACACACACGGCAACGCTCACCACCAGCACACACACACACACACAATGGCAGATGCAAGTATCAACGAGAGCAGCAGCGCATTTACAACTTGGAGATATAACCACTATTTTCAATTTGTGGACGCAAAAAATATTACGGTCAAATGTAAACTGTGCGCAGGACAGAAAGCATTGTCTTACAGTGCCACAGAACAACACAAACATTTGTATTTGTATTGTTATTATTTTTAAAGTAAAGTAACTTGTTACTAGTTACTTTTACAATTTAGTAACTAATAAAGTAACTAGTAATAAAGTAACTAGTAACTTGCCCAACACTGCCGAACATCCATATATTTCAGTGCTAGGTTGATGCTTAGCTAAGCTAACTGTGAAACACTTTAACTGACAGGACTCCGGATCAACTGTGTACTGTAAGGTAGCTTCTAGCTTCATGTCGAACAGTAAGTCAACATTTCCCAGAGAGCTTTCTTTGAAATCACCAGGTAATGCTAAAAAACATTACATTTAGATTATATGACAGTGTTTATTTAATATATCTGGCTAGCTATAGCTACTTGCTAACGGTTTAGCTTACCCCCGCGATTCAAAGTAACGTCAACGTAGCTGTAATTTATGCTTTGCTTACATGTTCGCATAACTTGGAAGTTTACTGACATTTACATACCTTGTTTACCTGGCTTAAGTGGTGGCTCTGGGGTTGTTATGTGAGCCACCACTTGAGAATTGTCGTCTTTTTTCAGAAAATGTTTTCTTATGTCCATCTTCAAAAACTCTGAGTCCGTCTGACATTTTAAACATTGTCACAGCTCACAGGATAGGTACCTGTCAGCCAATAAGACAGATGTTTATTTCCATTCAACTCTCTGGTTGGTCTGGTGTCTTGCCTCTGTTGCATTCACTGAACACGGGAAATTACAATCCTGTCGTCCTCTCTTGTGTCATGATGAGGTTCAGGTAAAGCATGGTTAATGTATATTATTGACTCAATAATATAATACATGACTTTGAGAGTAGGCAATCTAGGCATATTAACACAATTAATTAAACATACTTATCACGGCGACAGTGTACTGAGATTTATTTATTTTTTAAATAAAAAACTTTTTTTTTTTTTGTTGCTAGGGGGCCCCTTAGTGGCTGCGGGGCCCTAAGCGGCCGCTTATGTCGCTTAATGGGTCGGGCCGGCTCTGACAGTATGTGTATGCATCAAACTCAAATAAAACACAAACTCAAATATATTTGTTTCTTCTATGGAAAATGAGCAATATATACAACCAGATATATTCAAAAAAGATAAAAAAAAATGGAAAAAAGTAATATAAAGGGTTTTTCATGATAAAAAGAATACTTGCTCATCTTACTGTATATGCTGAATTGGCCTAACAGGAAACCACTGGCCTAACAGCAAATGTCTATATCCTGTGTTGGCCTAACTTGCTCATCTGTGTTCAATTTTGGGCTGAATGCCATGCATGAAAGGTGCTATATAAATTATTACCACTCTTTCACTCTGAGACTCATAAGGCAGTACTAGATGTAGTAATATTATCATGAATCTAGCCATTTATTTACCATATTTTATTGGAAAACATCTCTGAAACTCTGAAAAAGTCATATTGCTAGCTTACCATAAAAGGCCAATTCAACCGATTGGTTGAGCATATTTAAAAAAAAAAAATTACACCCTTGTTGGGTCCCACCTACTTATCACCACCACCAGTGTCTAGACCCCGGGGATTTTCATCGGAGCGGTTCTTTCCCTCCTGAATGATTATCCTGTAAACCGGGGCCTAATCGCCAAACACCATTCCATTATCCTGTTGTATTATCATGGCAATCATTTCATTTATATGACGTGTAACAATAAATATGTATTCCATACATCACATCTCTCCGGTTTGAATTATAAAAGTTGGGTAAACATGTGGATATTATCCGGCTGAACAAAACGTGATCTGTCTCTTAAATGTGTGTCAACCACAGACCTTATTTCGAGATATTTTCCAAAATCCTATGGAGATATTGCATTGGTTTTTGTCGAAGGAACCGGAAGAAGTTTACTTCTGGGTTTTAGGACGCGTCACTGTGGCACTCTATTAAGCCCATATTGAGCAGAGCATACCAAAAGTCATGTGCAACAACTTCCTTACTTGCAATAAATAAGCACTAATTAGAGGGTTATTGAGGACAAACTCTCAACTAATGGCTTATTACTTGTACAATAGGATCATGCAGAATAAGGCTTTAATAAGTATTTTATAATGACTAATAAAGGGCCAATATCCCTTTAACTGCCAGCCCCACCTTTCAAGATTTCAAGAGTTTCTAAGGTTTATTGACATATGATATACACAACTATGGTGTAGTTATGCAATGAATGAGAAACTTGGGTCGCAGCTGAGGTTCCTCAACAGTGCATTACAAGTCATCTGTCAATATGTGTGTATACCTCCACCGTTGAAACTGTCATATTCTGCACATTTCTTATACCATCTACATACATAAAAGTATAATTAATATGTATAATATCAGATAAAATAAGTGCTTCAACATAGTTAACATTGCAGCAATATATTAGACGTTAAGTACTTTGTCAGGCTTAATATTTATCTGTAGATACCCCCAAAGCTTTTTTCTTATTTAAAAGAAGACCTTAATCTAAAGTATTATTTAATGTTTCAATAAAGGTTAATTCGTTTTTCTGTTTCGCACCTCCTCCTATTAATATATTTGTACATCCTGCACTAAACTGTTTTATTGTAGAGATCACTTATAGTATCTTCTTGATTTTTTATATTCTATATTTCTATCATTGACCTTCTACTTTTCCTTTTATATCAGCTGTGCACCATTATGGTGTATATGGTGTAAATATAACCTATCTACGAATTGGATCAAATGTAAAAGTCAACCGAATTAGTGTTGATACTGCAAGGAGACGTATTGTGTGAAGAGAAATTGAAGATGTTGTTTAATTGTTGATATATTTATGGTCCACGTCAAGTATTCAGTTTAGTAGGCATTTCTTTCTTTCTTCATCAGGGCTCTATAAATAAAGAACTACGGCAGATCTGTAATATGTAATGCAGCCGAACCGTGTATTACAATGCCGTTATGTGATGACTTTCAAAGAGAAAAGCAAAAACACTCGGAATTAAGTATTATTTTCTTTTTAAAAAAAAGTTTTTCGGATTTGATATGGCATGAACACCATACCCCTACATGCATTGCGGCTAAAACATCCAATCAGCTAACTTAAACCATAGCTGAGGATCTTGGGTAATCAGTTCAGTGGCTGTGTATCGCAATGATGCTACGTCTGTTTCCGGTTATTTTTATTTTGAAATTCAGTTCCTGACGGACGCCAAAAAAGACTGAGATTATGGAATCAAACAAATAAAAACAAGGATAATTGTGTGTTATTGGTGAGTAAATAACAGTGTTATTTAGAAAAGAACCACAAATTAGAAGGAAACAAAGATTTAAAAAATACAGATTTCAGTATTCTGAGGCTCTGAGCCCCATTTCTTTTCCTCACAGACGACAAAAAAAGTCAGACATTATACGATTTAAAATAAAAACAATAATCGATATTGAGTAAGAACATGTTTTTATGAACCCCACAGCTTCCGGTGTTCCGAGACCTGAACAGACAAAAAGACGTGCTGCAGGCACGAAACAGACTACTAATAGAAATACAATGCTTTTAAAATTGTTCTGTGTGACACGAAAAAATCGTGTTGGTAAACACGAATCAATAGATTAAATGTTGTGACTATAACACGAAATGCCGTGAGACCGGGTTGAGCCTGTATACATGCTTATTGCACAGCTAGCATTAGCTATATTTACCTTGTTTACTCTTAGCGGTCCTGTGTGTTAATATGTGTATATTACACTTGCATGTATGAGATTAGCCTTGTAACTTCTTTTTTTATAGTTTCACTCAAATAAGTCAATAAAGGAGCATGGCTGCTCATTCCCTGGCTCTCAATAGAGTTTGGCTGGCTGTTTAATCTATGTTCACACTGACACAGTAAAACACAGAGAGAACAGTACACCCAGCGCCATATAGATAGAAGAGTTACGACAGCGGAAGTCCAAAAACGGTTATCGTCACGTGGTTCATGCAGACGAGGATTGTTCCCCGGAAGTTCATGGTGGGCAATGTGAATGAGATAACAGGAGATAGAACTATGATTTTTGGTAATTATTATTGAATAAAGGTTTTGATTTGCAATATTTATACAACAAATCGATATGTGTATGTATTTACATCAATATGTTTTAAAAAATAAAATAGAATTTGCTAATATTAAGTGATAATATTAGGATTAGTGTGAACAACTAGTTTACATGTTAGGCTAACAGTGCCTTGGTTAAAGAGCCCGTTGCTGTTTATAGCTTTGAATTCTTTAAAACCAATATTATCTTCTTAAACTTGTATGGTAGTCAGGAGCATCACTTTCTAATGTTTATTGATATATTTAGAGGGAGGGGATCTAAAGGAATGCTTCAAAATTCAGATTAGATTCATTTCTACCATTTTCTTAAATTCATGGTAGTTTCAGTAATCCCATGGTAATTGAGGACACAAGTTATCTAAATGGCTAATGTCATCTTTATGGCTTTCAGAAAAGACAGGAGACCGAAAGGTGACAATCAAAGGACTAGCAGCAGCAGCAGCAGCAGCAGCAGCAGCATGATGATGTTAAATGTGTTGTTTTAGGAACATCCATTGCAAATACATGGAATTCAATAAACATTGAATAGCATATCATGCAGTTTGTCTGTGCCTTTTCCTCCGTGTTGTCCTGGTTTGCTGTGCTGCCTCCTAGTCGCCACCATGGTTTGCTGTTCTGCCTGGGGATGGTCAAATCGCTCCGAGAAAGGAGTACGAATGTACGGCTTCCCCACTGACACAGAGCGGAGGAAAAAATGGCTGGCTCAAGTCAGCAGGAGCAATTTCATGACCAACAGCAAAAAAATATGTGAGGTTATTATATACAAATACTGCATTTGCACTTTTTCACAAAACGAAAACCACACCATTGGGAAAGCTTAATGTTTTGTTTAATACAAAAAAACAGGGAAAGGCTTGAAAAACACTGAGAGTTGAGACTCAGGGTGCAGGGTGAGGGTCTCAGTTCAGGTATTCAGGCTCCATTGAATCCCCCTCTGGTTCTTGTGCTGAAAGAGGGAGTAACAGACAGGAGAAAGGGTTATACACACCTATATAGCACACCTATTGGATGGGAAATTGCCTTGGGGAGATAAGGTCTTTGTGCCCAACTGAAGTTATGGAACTTTATTATTTGTGAGTTTAACAAAGTATGAAAAATGGCATCAGTAACAGATGTGATATGAATTTTTATAAAGTTGTCTCACATTCTTGGTCATATTTTATATACAGTATGTAATGAGTATAACATGTCCAGTAAGTATAAAGTGTTTCCTAATACCGTGTATTCAACCACTATGGAATATGTATGTGGGCAGACAAAACTGAGTTGTTCTGTGTGTGAAGTAACCTCAAGTCACTCCGCAGGCACATTTTGATGCAGACCAGTTTGTCAAGACAAAAAAGGGCAAGACTAGGCTGAGAGCAGAGGCTATACCCACCATCTTCGTGCATCGCCCTGTGGTCAAAAAGAGAAGGGCCCCTGCACCACGATTCACCCCGGGACCTGTATCTACAAAGCCCATAGCTCATGATCACAGCTATAGTGTGAAAGGTGACACGGGTATAATAAGTATGAACTCTTAGTAACAAAAGTCATATTTCTTATTTTTAAGTGGTACAATATTTTAAATGTTCGAAAATCTACAGTGCCATGTCTTCTACTTACATTAGTCTCAAAGATTGAGGGAAGAAGGGATGAGGAGACTGAGAGAAAGGAAAGTGAGGGTGAAGAAAGAAAGGACATGGCTAGTGAGGAGAGACAGGGAGGGTGGACACCACCCACTCAGCCAGCAGCCAGTCAGCATACGAGGGAACCAGCAGCCACTCAGCATACGAGGGAACTAGCAGCCAGTCAGCATACAAGGGAACCAGCAGCCAGTCAGCATACGAGGGAACCAGCAGCCAGTCAGCATACGAGGGAACCAGCAGCCAGTCAGCATACAAGGGAACCAGCAGCCAGTAAGCATACGAGGGAACCAGCAGCCAGTCAAACAGATCTATTAAAAAAATTTAAGAGAAAATTAAAGAGCCAAGAAGGAAAGTCTGCACTAAGAAAAATCAGGAAGGAAAATGCAGCTCTCAAGAAAACAATGAAAATTAGGGACAACAAATATAAGAAAACGTTTTCAAAAGACCAACTTAAGGCATTAGGCAGACTCACCACAAAGGGGATGAAATGGAGCAATGAGACAATTAAGAAGGCTTTAAAAATTTGCTTTGCGTGCCGACCAGCGGGTTACAAAACTCTGCAGGAATTGCAGATTCCCCTTCCAGGAATAAGGACACTGCAAAGAAGGATGCAATGTGTTAAGTTTGAGCCTGGTGTGTAACAGCTAACATCACTGCCCCTCCACCTGCCAACATCACTGCCCTCCACCTGCCAACATCACTGCCCTCCACCTGCCAGCACCCAGCCAGAGGAGCGCAAACAACAAAAACAAGCAAGGTGTCCCGTCATGTACCTGGAAGTTTGGGTTAGCAAAATGGAGTAAGAGAGGGACTTGAAAAACCTTGGTGGCTCTCTACTCATGTTGTTACAGTTGTCTTGGTTACAGCTCTCAATTATTTTTTTTGCCATTTCCACATCTTTAGAAAATATGAAATAAATGAAGTGAAATCAACCTCTTCTCTGGAGAACAAACTTTGATTTCTCTGTCTTGTGAGTTTGCAGTCTTGCAGTTTTGCTCCTCCACCTGTAACATCAATTCCCCTCCACCTGCCATACAGTAGGTTACTAACAAGATGACTTATATAATACAGTGATAGAATACATGTTTAGTATGCTTACTTATATAAAACAGTAGTATTAAACTTACCTTGTGTTTTCACTCTCACTTAAGTCCCTCTCCCTTTGCCATCAATCCAAAATCAGCTGAGCTGCAACATTATACAGACAGGTAATAATCAACATAATCACAAGGACACAATATGGCTCTGCTAAAAACACTCACTCTTACACGCACCAAAGTTATATTTATCTAATATTTAACTCCCTCCACCCCCGCATACAATCCCGTTTAGAAGCCCCTCTTCTCTAATTCAACAACGTTGGACGAAATGACATTAAGAGAACGGAATTTACAATTAAAAGGCTGTTCAACGTGTGTTGCTAACTTGATCCGTTATCCTAGCTTTATCTGTTATCTGTAAACGTTCCCTAAATCTACTAATTTAGGGATAATCCACTGACATCCTTTAATACACATGTTAATTTGAATCAGATGTACTGATAATATCCGCAATATAAATCTTTAAACTTCTTCTTACCTTTAAAAGTCCGTCACGAACGGTCTATTATGCTGCAACTCTACAGCTCTGCTAGCCTTGGCGCTAACTTCCGGGGAACGATTGAGAGGCTCCACGCTCCGCCATTGCTGTAAAAAAGTGGTCCATTGGAGTGAACGGAGATGAAGCAACTCTCAGTCTATACGGCGCTGAGTACACCTAGTAATTACTGTACATACAAGCAGGTCACAGAGAAATACAAAAAATACATAAACTACACTAAAAAGTACAGGCTGCATATGTTCTCAGCCTTGGAGAAACTTGACATGTTTTGGTATGTGTCTGAACCTCTCTTTAGTGGTTCATTAATAAATCAGATATTTCAATGTGTGCCGAGAGAGAGAGAGAGAGAGAGAGAGAGAGAGAGAGAGAGAGAGAGAGAGAGAGAGAGAGAGAGAGAGAGAGAGAGAAGCGACTTACATACATTCAGGAGCAATTTGGGGTGAAGTGTCTTGCCCAGGGACACAACGACATGCTGACTGCAGTGGGACTCGAACTTGCATGATTAAAAATGGTGAAATACAATGTAAAATTACCGAAAATATACCAGCTCATTAAATCACAACCGCTCAAACCAACTATAAACTACTACCGCGGATTGGGCAGAGAAGGAGTCCGAGAAAGTTGCTCCCCCGTGTGACGTAATATGACGCGTTTGACGCATGACGTATTTGTCTCCTTTACTGTGCCTGTTTGCAAGGTAGCCACTTCCAATGCATGCTTTATTGTGTGGCTTGAGTATCTCAGAGCAGGGTAAAAGGGGTTCAGCAGCACTGGCAATATGAGATAAATAAAGCACTTTTTGAACATTAAAGCATGTAAACAATAGAGGCACAAAATACAAATAAGCATTTTAATAGTTAGCACTGATTTTTTATTTGGCTTATTCAATTCCAATATTTAAAGTATGCACTAAGTATCTTTCATTTTAAATGAGCGTGGATCAGAGCAGAACAACACCTTTATTTCATGAGAAGGAGAGGATAGACATATTTTAGGGTAGTATCTGGGAATAGATGGTCATTTACATTTTTAATAATATAAATGGGTTTGGTAATTGTAAGCAATTCTCTGTGGGGGCTAGACTAAATATACTGTTGTAGCGATTAAAATAAGCTCTGTGTACTGTCATTAAATGGAAATCATGTGTATAATTCATACTTTGCTGGAGCAGTGGTTTAGTCTTTCTGGCAACATTGTTAGGTAATGTACATTGTATTAGCCGCAGTGTGTTGCTCCATTAAATCCGTGTGCATAGGCATACCAAGGAATCTACACCGTTCCTCATCAGAGAATGGACTCTCTAACCCCCTGTATGTGAGACACTTTCTGCACTCACTGCTAATGGCAGTCATGCGTGGGCACAGTAACCCATCTCATTAAATGTCTGTCCTCAGGAAAAGAGCCCACGTGGTCTCTGAGCTGATGCTTTGACTTCACAGGGCCTCCACCAAATCCCAACTGATGCTGCTCCGGAAGGATGGAGATAGAAAGTGGGAAGTCTTCCCCCAAAGCCTGGCTGTCTCGCGGGCTTGCAATGGTAATGACTTCCCTGACATGTGGATGGATGCACCGATGTACCGGCTTCAACCATGAATGTTTGCCTCCTCCTCTTTTTCCTCCTGCAGCTCTCAGCGGAGAGGTAGAGGGAGGGGGATGTGAGGAGACAGGCATCAAAAGGATGTTTACTGATCACGGTATGCACACCAGCACACCAAATCATGCTGCAGTGAATGGCGGAGGCCTCAGCATGGAGCGGTTATAAAGTAAACAAACACCTCTCGTCTCTAGTACAGACTGCCAGCGGCTATGTACACCTGGGATGTTTGCCAGCAGCACGCTTCTATGTCCACAGATGCCTGCTGCTGTATTCAAATGGCTGAGGTGCTGGGAGTGAATTGACATGCATGTATTAGCATTTGTTGTCCAGCTGCAGTTATAGGAAGTACCACAATAACAAGCCATGCTCAGCTTATTAGAGACTCTATAAATGGCGTCTAAAATACAGAGGATGTCAGTGGGACATTTATTGAATTGACTGTTTTGCTGTTTAGCACTCAAGGTTTTAAGGTAAGATAAGCATCTGCTTTAGCCCACTGCGAATAAGAATTGGCCCATTCCATATTTCATGAGACTGACAGGTACATACCGATGAAATGTTGTCCTTGGAGACATTCGCAAGGCCCCACGCGCGATTTATCTGCAGGTCGCCTGCGGGGCTCCATAGAGGAGATGGATGAAGTGGTAAACAGATGACGGCCGGTGAAGCACCAACAGCCTGAGTTATGAGTGTACTTGTCAATAAAGTCCTCCACAAGCTACACTACAGCATGTAGTAGGAGCGGGTTAGTGACCGTAAACAGCCATAACTGACCATGAACGACGGCGTCAAGATGTACAGTAGGGAGCCTTTCACTTGAAGACTGGCGATGGCGGCAGATTTATTCCCCGCCGTAGTGAATTGGGTGGTCATATTTGAGCCACTTGTCAAGAAGATTGGATGCGATGATAGGAAAATGTGGGATGCATATTTGCTTGTGAGGGACCGCAGCAATTTATTTTGCATTAGCAAGCAAGTTGCAAGGCCTTGTAAAAAATGATGAAATGTTGTGTCACGCCTCTCTTGAACAACCCACTCTCTGAAATGAAGGTACGTATTTGAGACGGAGGATGAGACATTTCCATCTGTTTTGGCTCATGCAAAAATGCACCCAAGAAATATGCCAAGAGAAAATTGTCATGCGGTATGAGCTGACTCCTATCATCTCTTAAGTGTTTGCTGCATTATAGAGTCACATTCTTTTTGCAGCTGGAGGTTCAGTGTTAATGTAAGGATCAACAGCGTGAGATTACCCCTGGTTACTCACAACTTTCGATTAACCTGCAACAGAATTGTGGTCAATCAATACAGTGTAATGCAAGGTGAGGAAAATCAATTTGATCTCTTTCATTCTGCACCATCAAAGCATCCCATCTCCATCCTCCCTCAAAGAGTTTGAGTACCAGGGAGAATTGGATTATAGTAATTTAATCATATTGACAAATATGGCCCTAAAACTGACAAGACTGAAATGAAAGTGTTCCCATCGGAAAGGGCTCCTTCAGACTATGGGATTTTAGGAGGCTCTAATCAAATTTGGCCAGCTTTCATTCACGTATTTCACGGATAAATTGCATCAATTTCAAGAGACAGGAACTCAGTGGAGACATATACTCGGATAGCACTAAATAAAAGATAATAAAAGCCTGTTTAATTAGGATTATCCCCCTAATCTGGTTTGCAGTGGCCAGGGAGAACAGTGTCCTCCCAGCTGAAAAGACTGCATGCATACACACACAGCACACATGCTGCACTGCCACCTAGCAGTCAGATAAAAAAACACTTGAATCAAGTCCTGTCATTACAGAAAGTTGTAATATTGATCCAAAATGGGAATGACCAGTGTGAAAAATAATTTAAAATGTAAAACCAGCCCTCTCAATGCTAAAGAATATAACATTAAAGCTCTCTCTATCCTCTTTTTCTCTAATGTGCTTTAGTGACACACACACACACACACACACACACACACACACACACACACACACACACACACACACACACACACACACACACACACACAAAAGACATCAGCAAGGTTCCCCTTTAGGGATTGCTCTGCTATGCTAATTAAGTACGCTGAAGAGATCAAGTGGGCAGCTGACTTGACGCCCACTTTGTGCGAGCAGGGTGAGGGTACGGGGGAGGGCCTGGGTTGTTCTCCCCGGAGGACAACATTGTTACCTTTTCCAGTCCATCAGTGGCAGCTGCCCTGGGGAAACAGTCGATACCAAATGTGTGGGCACTTAGTCACTGTTGTCAGCTGTCAGATACAGCAGATTAGACCTCACTTGGCTGCACATGGCTGACAAATCATTGAGATCTGTTACGGGCGGAAATGTGGCATATGTACCGCTGCAGGTGGGTGCCAAGGTGGATGTGAGGACGGTTATCAGATAATAAATAAAAGTGTTGCTTACTGCCAACATCAAAATAACCCCTTGGCTTCAAAGATTTAGGGTTGGAAGGGAACAAGTGGTCATATATTTTACTTAAAGGGGACCTATAATGCTATATTTGAAAAATATATTGTAGGGCCATACCTATACAAAACATGTCTGTGAAGTCTTTTGCTTGAAATACCAAACAGATCTCCCATTGTAGCCATGCCTCATACCCCTCTATTCCAGCCTGGTTCCAAAAATGCTGATTCTGTGACCGTAGCTTTAAATGGAACAGCTGCTGCTAGCCACGCCCCTTTGTAGCGTCACGCAGCTTTCCCCTGCTAAGAGAGTTTTCTACCGGGAGAAACTCAGCTAAACGCTGCCGTGATTAAATGCCATATTATGTTCCAAACCACTTCAAGCATTATTTCTGAAACAGTTTGGAGCTCAAACGTTTCTCTCTCGCAGGGTTTACCGCGATATTCTCTCCTGTACAGCGTTAGCTCTGGGTGTTAGCATGCTTGCTAATGTAAACACAGACCATATTACTCCCAAAACATGCAGTGCATTGTTTCTGTTATAACAACTTTACTCTAAGTGCCTGGATCTGCTCGTTTGCACCCCGTTTTGTTTTATAGATGTCCTGACACACCGGGGACACATATTTATGTATAAAAGACATCAAAAAGTGCATTTTGCATAATCGGTCCCCTTTAAGGAAAAGTAGCAATATCATTGTGTAGATATACTCTGCTAAGTGAAAGTTCCGCCTTAAAATTGCACTTAAAGTACAAAAAGTAGAAGTACTCTGCGTAACTCCCTATTTTTTGTTGTTATGATGTCATCCTCAATGGATGGGTCAAACAAACACAATTTCCTGGAATGTTGTTGCCACATATGAAGCCAAAAGTCCATAGTTTACTTTTTAAAATGTTGTTCAGCAATTTTATTTTAACAACAAAATAATGCCTGCATATTTGAAGCCAAACCATGATCTTCCACTTGAAGTAACAAATTTGTGTTTTTTGTTTAGCTGGAATTTAAAAAGTTAACCTTGTGTCTAAGAGGCCCTGTTATGCTTTTTGGGGCTTTTCCCCTCCTGTAGTGTGTAGGGTTTTGGTGCATGTAAATGGTGTGCAAAGGCTTGAATCCCAAAGTTCCCTCCAGAGGGAGTTTATTTCCAATATAATTCCCCCTCTGCCTGAAATGCCTCCATTGTAATTCTTTGTTTACTTCAGTAAGATAATGACATCACCATGGAACACTCGCGCTTATATTGGCTAGCACTCCAACACATTGCAAGTGCAAGTTGATAAGCAGTTGATCAATCACAATAGAGCCAGGTCAGCTAACCAATCAGAACAGACTGGGATCTGGTTTCAGACAGAGGGTGAAAAGAGGTTCTGCAGCACAGGCAGTAATGTTGAACATTAAAGCATGTAAACATGTCACAGTGGAGGCACAAAATACAAATATGAACGTGAAATGAGCCTATGAGGGCCCCTTTAAAACTGCAAACTGTAATGAAATTTGGAAAAATTAATTGAATGAGGAATGAAATCACGCATAACCAACTGCATAATCTCTTAGCCAACCTCAATATGCACACATTGTAGCGTTTTGTTCCGTGCCATCTTCAAAGACAGACCCTGAGCAGTAGGTTTAGAAGCCTCTCCACCCAGCCTATGTGACGTGTCACGTCCATGCCCCAATGCCCCATGTGTTTTGGCTGTAGGCATGTTGACCTTTACCAGAACCTTTTTCTGCAGGTGAATGTATCTATTAATCATCTGAGTATATGGAACATCATATGAAATATTAAATTATCCAGTGGTAGGAGAGACTGTGTGCTGCTTCACTTTTTCGGCATTCATAGCTCCGTAAATGGACAAAGCCTAACATCAAAAGCCTTGGATTCACTTTCTGCTACTCCCTTAGGCTCAGCTACATTGCAAATTGAATACTGGCCTTTCAGAGAGGGCACGCCCCGCTCACCGGGCGGCCATCTTGAATCCAGCAAAGGGGTTAATAAAATGTGAACTCACAGTTGGTTCGGAACACAGCCAGTGCCATGTGCTTTTCATGCAGAGCTTCCTTGGAAGGTTATTCTAAGGTGTGTGTGTGTGTGTGTGTGTGTGTGTGTGTGTGTGTGTGTGTGTGTGTGTGTGTGTGTGTGTGTGTGTGTGTGTGTGTGTGTGTGTGTGTGTGTGTGTGTGTGTGTGTGTGTGTGTGTGTGTGTGTGTGTGTGAAATGGGGAAATAAACGTTGACAGGAACCCCAGGCTGTGGACAGATTGACTAATGTGATGCTGGAAGGGTCTGCATTAGGTATGCGGGGCACATCTGACCAATGGGCCAGGTGCTTCATTCAGCCCCTCCGTTTGATCCATCTCTTCATTTCTGTCCAAGCTGGAACAGCCCATGTTGACATGTGGAGTCCAAATTAAAGATGCCCAAACCAAGAGTCAGCCACCGTGAGTTGCATGGCCTACTGACACCTAACGCTTGCGTATAAAGGCAGAATTAGAGTGCATCATTGGAGTGATTGTAAATATTTTCTCCCACAACTTTAGCTTTCCACACACGTATTAGTGAAGCCATCAGTTGCTTGAGTGCCCTGAAAAGCAGCAGCATGTTGCAATTTGATGTTGTTTGTTTGCCTCATAACTTTTTTGTTTGGGCTGTGGTATCGTCATTCCAATTAATTAGTGTTACAATCATATTGTACTGCTTTCTGCAATCAAACTCCAAAACAGCCATAACTTTAGGGGGATGATAATGGAAAGCAAGAGCACAAAGACACAAATTAATGACAACATAAGACCAAAGTAATGACGTGTATTATTGTAAACTCATGCAACGCGGAAACAATATATTTTATGGTCTGTCCCGATAGACAAGTAAGCTAAATGATTTGCATAAATTGGACCAGTGGTGTGTCTATGCTATCCGTGTTGAAGGGAAAATTCAGCACATTTTAGTTGAATGTCTGACCAGTTTTGACAGTAATTGAAGTCAATTGGAGATCTTCCAGTGAGTGCAATATTGATAGAGAAAGCAGAGTTCTCCTTCATATGGAGTCATGCTGGCACTGTCTACATTTACTGTTCGAGGATGCGTGTGTTAGCTTCTCATGGCAGGTCAAAATACACTGTTGCAGAGTTGTAGCCCATTTTAATTCAGGTAAAAAAATTGAAACACAGAGGCTCCATAGTCAAGGTTGCAACAAGGTTTTACACATTGTCAATAGAAGTGCATAAGAGCTACGCTTCTTACGATATTACCTTTCACAAAAAAGCCAAACCTAAACGCATAAAAAAGTGTCAAAATGACTCAATCATTCTGCCCTGTTGGTCTTGTTGTATATTCCAGTTTATCAGTAGGAGCCTGAAGTAAGTATTTTCTTAGGCCATTTACTCAGGCTCAAATAAATATGGCTGAATATTACAGTCAGCCAAAACACTATAAAATGTATGCATCCTGGACATCTTTGCAATAGAAGGTACCGGAACAAGAGAGCTCTGTTTTTGAGCAGCCTTTAGACTAGCTATGATGTCACAAAGAAATTAAGCAAGCTTACTGACGTAGCAAACACTATCTGAGTTTACCATAAACGCTGACTAGGCAGCCAAATAAAATATATCTTTTAATAGTAGATGTTCTGACCAATCAGACATTAGCGGTAAGCTAGCTTTCCCATGTGTGTGCTAGTTTTTGTTTTCTGCTCAGCCTCTGACTGAACTCAGACATCACATGCCTCTTAATACATTTATAGATTGATTCAATCATGAATGAAGAGTGCTATCTCTAATATTGTTTTCCTAATTGTTCTACCATCTTGCCTCACTTCTAGCCATCATTGGCGAATTAGCATCTAAAAGCTTATTATGCAAACTGCCTTCCAACCGTTGACCTGGGTTTAATTCACGGCCAATGCATTGATTGATTGATTGAAAACCCCGCTTTGGATATAGGGCTATATAATTGCAGACTATCCATCTACTTGGATTTATGGACTTTGTATGAAACACATGTTCTGCACCTTGTTATGTGTCTGAACCAAGCGGCAAACTCTGTGGAAGAGCCGGGACGCCAATACAGAAGTGGCACACACTGCAGTTCATATATTGGCCGATAGGGACTGACTGCAGAAAGGAGCAATTTCCATAGACCCCCATGTTAAAATGCCCAACTTTACAGCAGAAAAAAACATGTTTCTACCCATGGATGCATTAAATATTATTATGAATATAGTTAGATTCCACTTTCATGGTTATGGATCTGTGAGTGAATTGTTTTCTAACACGACCCTTTTATTTATATTAGGTCTTAAAGGTTTTGCATAAATTAGGGCGTGGTCACATTGAGTGACGGCTCTGTGAAGTGACTGCTGCTGCTAGCTTCTTGTCTCTCTGCTAGCTGCTCCGTGAAGCTACAGGCACTCTGCCTGTTTAGCTCATCCAGGGAACACAACTTGCCCCCGGCCGTGTTTGTTTGTTCTTCATGCTTATATATCGGACTATTGTGACTCGCTCTGCGGTTGAAACAGACGGTGCATGAATGCGGTTTTGCGGTAAGTGAAATTTGAGTACTTATTTATGTGTTAATGATTTTAATCAGCTACGTAATTAATGTTACGGCTTGGGTTAGCGTGTAAGCTAGTGGTAGCTACATCGGTGCTAACGATGCTAATAGTAGCGTCCAAGTTAAAATCATAGACTATATATAAACGTTAAAACGAAATAGACAAGTGTTAAGTGGGCTAATACTGTACAACAAACGGCTTCTGTTTGAAGTTGATAAAATAAGGTCATCCTTGTAACTTAGAGAGATGATTATTATGTAGGAAGGAACTGTATGCATTACTAAGGTTAATTTAAATTGGCTATGCTCAAGTATGTAGACAAGCTAATGTCGAAGTAGTGTATGTGAAATCAACCTCAGAACAAGATGTGTGTGTATATTACAATTATTAATTTCATATTTCAAGATGATTACTTAGATATTACAATATGGTTGGTTGAGTTGGAGTTCATTATTGAGCTTACACGTTAACATCACAGTCATCTGAAGAACAAACACAAACCTTGTTGTTTTTATGAATTGCATTACCAAATTGGTATCAAATAAAAAGTAAGCATTGGTAACACAACTTCCAAAGTTACTGTAAAATAAAAAGGACCCTGACTCGGACAATACACAATCCAACATGTTCATCAGATGAGAATCAGTTATATTGTTTGTACACATGGTACTTTACATATATATCTGTTTGTTTAAGGTGACCAGGTAATGCAGACAGGCTGGACCAGAGAGTGAGAGACAAAACTGGACTCCTCACAGCAATGAACTTCAGCACAGGTACAAATAATATGTTTTTCATACTGTACAAAGAATCAAGAAAGTATTGACTTTAATACACTGATATACATTCCATTAAACAATACTAGATCACCTACACACCAGTGAAGTTGAGGGTTTTTTCTGTGCCAAAAGTTACATTTAGATGTTAACAAGCAATATGATTTGGTCAGCTTTCTAATTAAATGTATTAAAGGCAAAGATATTTAACACATAGTGAGAACTGCTACTATTTATCCTTCAATATTGTCTGTAAAAAACGTGGTAAAAGTTATTCTTTCAGTGAGACAACAGAGCAAGCCTCTACAGTTGCACTACGTTTTGATAACAGTTAAATATTATTTTGATAATAACATATATTTCAATGTTGATGAACTTCATACTTTTCATTCATAATCTGATTGTCTTTGTAGCTCACTGTTGAAATAAAAAAAAAACATTACAATTACAAAATAATTATATCTACAGCCCCTAAACACACAAACACACCGCTTTCATAAATAACACACTTGTTCTGCAATAATATGTTTTATGTTTCCTGTCATTTTTGTTAGGAAAGGACATGCCTGAAAGACACAACATTTTCTCCTTCTCTGAGGGTCAAGAAGAACATCCAAGAGAAAAATTAAAAGCTGATGCTATGAGATTTTAAGACCAGCACACTAAGAAACTACTTTTATTGTAAAAACAGTCAGCTGATCGAATGCACCTATTTCCACATCTACACTCCATCAGCTGATTATTTGTATTTGCCTCGCTTTATGAGCTTCACATCACTTGTGCCTTGTACCGCAGAGTTTGCAACGTCACAAATAAATGGGGCCAATCTTCAGTCAGATATGAATGTGTAATCTAACATTTTCAGTAAGAATAATGGACAAAAGGAGTGCAAATACAAATACAATTTATTGAAATGTGAACCAAAACTTAATCAAACATGTTTTAAATAAAAAGCACATATGGACAGAAGGTGTAAAACTATTAAAGTAAACACATTTAGTCAAATAAAGTGACAGACTAGGCCTGTGCAGTTGGTATCAGCTTTGCCCAGCATGGGCTCCTCCATCAGTCCTCTCCAAACAAACAGACAGGACGTCCATCACACGGAGGTTTCTCCCTGAAGTCTCTGCAGCTTTCTGGACACCATGCTGTCTCAATCCGTCCACACAGAATATGAGAGGGGGGAAATGAAAATAACAAATGCTTTAGACAATAAGAAACATAAAGTTGACTGTTGAGTTGCTCAATTTTTTTAGATTGTCAATACTATTACTGTATAACTAATGTATCAGGTTAAGAGGCACCTTCAAATAAAGATTGGTCTTTAAATACATGTTGTCTTTTGAATTGTTTGTCTAAAGTCAAGGATCTAGAACTGGTACTTAGTTTTAATGATATAGTCTGGCTATTAGGCTGTTTGGAGGAGGCCTCACAGGTAAGAGCACTAACTAGCTACCATCACATGTACCTTAGCTTGACTTAAATGTATTAAACGTATAATTAAGTGATATCAAAATATAAATAACTAATGTCATGCAAACATATTAATATTTGCTTGATTCCAGTGTTGAATTTAGCACAATTGCATACAAACATTAAGGGATTTTAAGATTCTGAAGTATTATGCTAAAAACTCAATAACTTAGATTATTATTTATAGTTTTGCTGAATAGTTTCATGTCCGCTTACCTTAGAAACGTAAAACGCCACGGCAGTGTGCCGATGGGGAGCATGTTAGCTTAGCTTGGTAGCTTCAGCTAGCTCTGGAACTTTCAGCTCGGTGACAGCAGGTCCCGCCTCGGTGCCGCCTCTTTGCCCTTATTTGGAGCAGGCTGGAGAAGGCGGGAGTTGAACTCTGACGTCACTGTCGAGCCGTTAGTGGCCGACTCCGCCTACTAAGGGCTTCTCGGCAACTCTGCAGAATCCTATGGGTGACGTCACGGACCCTACGTCCATTTATATATACAGTCTATGGTCTGAACACGTTTTGAGATCAATACTAATCTCTGGTATGTGCAATAAGTATGAAGAAAGAGGTAGGAGGGGATTAGCGTAGCGTAGCATACAGAAACAGCTGGCCTTGCCTAGAATTCGGGACATCTTTTTATCTTATATGTGGAAATAAAGTGGATACGATTATTTCCTGGTATGTAAAAGTACTGCTTAGCAGAGGTGGGGACTCGAGTCACATGACTTGACTGGAGTCAGACTCGAGTCAAGTCTTGACTTGAGATTTGAGACTTGCTTGAATAACATTGATAAAAGACTTGAGACTTGATTTAAGGTCAAGTCCTTTCAAAACCTGAAAGGACTTGACTGTTTAAAATTAAATATTTGCGCTTGTTTTTGTAGTGGGATATTACGTTTAGTTTTTTCGAAAAACGTGATTATAACGCCATGCGCGCAAACCTGGCAACCCACTAGATGGCAGGAGTGTCAGTTAACATGGCAGCAGCTACCTTTACTCCAAAAATAGTGAAGTTTGGATTCAAGGATTATTTTGTCGATGACGCTAATAAAAAGAGAACAGCGGTTTGCAGGGTCTGCAGCATAAAGATCAGTGACAGGACCACCAAAACATCCAACTTCATTCATCACTACAAAAAAATCCCACAGAGAAAGGTAGGCTAAGTGACTGGGTTGTGTTAGCTAGAAAGTTAACGTTAAGTTTAAGCTACGTTAGACTTCGTTTCAAATCGATTAAGCAAAGAGAAGACAAAACGGGGTAAATGAACACTAGAACCGCCAAGGGATTCATATTGACTAACCCTGATACTGACGGGCTGTCAGAAGAGAGAGAGAGAGGAAAAGAGATGCCTCGTTTATTTCCCGTGTTATTATCAGAAGTTACTGGAAACTTTTGAATAATGTAGTTCATCTACTTTTAGTAGTTTGTTTAAATGTTTTAATTATGTTGTTTTTGTTTGTAGAAGTTCATCATTCCTTGATTTATTGTAAAATGAATCTGAACTTTTTGATCTGTTATGATGATAAACTGAAGCCATTTCTAAATTAACCCAATTAAGTGAGTTTTAAATCGTCCTGCTTAGTTTATAAGGAAATTATGAAGAGGAACAAATTAAATGGTTTGAAAATGATATCTATGTAGGTGCTGACGCTGTTGGCGGTTCTAGTGTTAACAGAAATTTAAATTAAATATGTGTAATGGCAAATGCCATATATGATTTTCTTACCTGGAATTCTGCCTTTTTGAACAGACTTTTTGAGTACTAGCTATATTGTCTACAGTTCTAGGGTTAATATGAATCTAATATGATTGTCATTGGTCTAAATTAGATTTCAAATGATTAACTGTGTATGTAATGAAGTTCAAAGCGGGCTGAATCCATTTTCATAACCACTGTCTTTTAACTGATTTAATTGCGGAAACTGGGCTTATTCATCAGCATTTCGTATGACTTGACTTCACTTGCTTGACCTGAGCAATGACTTGACTTGACTTGCTTGACTCTCACCACAGTGACTTGGGACTTGCTTGATACTTGTCGGTCAAGACTTGAGACTTGCACATGTAGGACTTACTCCCACCTCTGCTGCTTAGACTACAAAAATAAGCATGCAATATAGCATAAAAGTAAAATAAAAATCATTGTTTGGTGAACGAAGTCCAGAAACTATCATGCCTGTTGTACTAAAAAAGTATGCATGATACCCGATGTAACCACAGTTTCTTCCCTTTAAGCGAAATAGTGCAAGGACAAATGTGAATAACTGCCCATTCTAACCAGCTTTTTTTAGTTATGCGCTATTCAATAGAGAACCAAATAGATTTTTCCTCCCCTGACTTACCTGCCTCTTTAAGCCTTGCAGACTTTATGCTATTTCCTTGATTTCCCTCAGTCTCTCAGATCCCTGTTGCTGTCTTTTTACATGTGCTTGGGAATGAATGAGCCATGTTCTCCCCTCTGTATAAGTCCCTCACACACCAGCCCAACCTTCCCCCTATAATACTCAGCTCAGGCATCACCCGCATACCAATTAAGGTTCAGATCCCACATATTCAGGACTGAAAAACCAGCAGGGCTCCTCGCATACCAGCCCCCATGAGGCGAGATCTATGCCTGCTCCTTCTCTAGGGAGAGCACTTACCAGCCAGCAGACTGCAGCCCCAGGTGTCTCCCAATGTGGTTTTGTCACAGCTTTAGGCATCCAGGAACCTGTGCTCTAAAGCCAGCTGTCTCTTTTTTTTCTAGAGTACGCTGTTAGCGCTGATCTAGGAAACCAACCCACTGGTCCTTGAGAGTGAAAGCCCAGTGATTGGAGTGTGGCTATTGTGAAGAGGATGGCCCGACGGTAAGGCTGTGGAGGTAATCATCACTCGCACTCGTGCACCTGCGCTCCAAATCAATTGAGACATTTCGGTTTGGCTGAGGTTGTGTATGCTGTTGATTACCTGTCTTGATCTCTAATCTGCAGAAAATACTTGTATCTTTAAGTGAGTGGAACATGGAGTCTGTGACGATATGAAATTCAAAATGATTAATGCTTGAGCACAAAGCAGACTGCCTTCCGTCCACATGGGAATCTATTGTAAGTAGGTGAGGCTCAGTACAAGCGCATGTTTAGAGACAAAACCACAGGAAACAGTTTTTGAAATAACACTTTGAAAGCCAATGATAATGGTGCATTCTCATGCTCCTTGGATAGTCCCATTTTCAAAATGTGGAAGTTGTTAATATCGATGTTGGTGTTCATGAGCTTAAGTTGTTATGTGCAAAGCAGAGATGGAGTTCTCGAGTCCTGGACTCGGACTCGAGTCGAACTCGAGTGCCGATTTTCGGGACTCGTGACTTGACTCAGACTCCCGCACTGATTGACGCGACTCGAACTTGGACTCATGAATTCTCGCGCACGATGACTTGGACTTGTGAATTATCGCGTACGCTGACTTGGACTCGGACTCGTGAATTTTCCCCCCCACGATGACTCGGACTCGACTTGTACATTGACCCTCCGACTTGGACTCGGACTCAGGCAAATTTTCTCTGGAGTCTCATGTCCTCTATCCTGGCGTGTGAACCTGCGAGGTGAGTTCACGGACTGGGCCCCGCTATTCTAGTCTAAAGATGTCTCAGACACACCCCACATCGTGCTGTATGCTTTCACACATTCTTCTTCCACATTGGAAAAGAGCAGCGCAAAATGCTCGTTATGTGGAAACAATATTGAAGATAAGGCTCCCTAACACATTACTCTAAGGATCGAGTTCAGACATATAGGCTGTCTTGAACACTATCATCAGAGTAACGTGATCTAATCAATAAATAAAGATTCAGATAACACGAAAGCACATGGCTACTTAACATGCAGAATGACGTAATTTTGCATGCTAAGTAGCCATGTGCTTTCTGGGGCCAAATCTTTATCAGTAAACCGATTTAACCGGTAAAAGTTCCTTCAAAAATAAGAGTCCGATCTTATTACTATAAAAATAAAAGTACAAAACGAAAACTTTACCATAGGAAAATATTGGCATACAAATATAATCACTTCTCTAAAACTCATTTTAAATATATAGTTTATTTATATATAATAATAATAATATTAGTAATAAGCTTTATATTTGTATAGCACCACAAGAATTGTAGCCAAACTCGCTTCACAGCAGTTCAATAGACAGATTAGTATAACATTTCAACACAGACTGTATATCCACAAAGGTTAATTCATGAAGACTTGTGACTCGGACTTGACTTGGACTCTTCTTAGGTGACTCAGACTTGGACTTGAACACAGGTAATGATGAATCGGACTCGACTCGGACACTCCTTGGGTGACTCGGACTTGGACCCGGACTCGAACACAGGTAATGATGACTCGGACTCGACTCGGACACTCCTTGGGTGACTCGGACTTGGACCCGGACTCGAACACAGGTAATGATGACTCGGACACTCCTTGGGTGACTCGGACTTGGACTCGGACTCGACTCTCCCTTGGTGACTCGGACTCGAAGAGTGGTGACTCGAGAGTGACTTGGACTCGTGAATTGGTGACTTGACTACAACACTGGTGCAAAGTAAAAACGGACACAACCAAGAAGATTTTTGTTTTTGTTGTTTTGCCATGTTTTGCCACAGTCACTCAGTTCTAGCCTTGTCACTCAAGTCCAGTCTCGCCTGTCATTGCAATTCCTGTTTTATTTTGAAATTATCTTACCTTCTTGTTTCGTGGCCCTTGACTCCCTGCCATTGTCTGTTTTCCCGCCAGTGTGCTTGTCAGCCCCACCCTTGATTGTTGCCACCTGTGTCCCATTAACCCTTCTGTATATACTCCTCATTTCCCTTTGTCCCGTGCCAGTTCGTCTTGTTCCATCTCATGTCAGGACAGCCAGCGCCAAGCCAAGAACCATTCTTTGTTTTGTAGTGCCACATTTATTTAGCCTTGCATTATTTTCCTTTTTCCTTTGTGAAGCATTTCCTCTCAAAACTGCATTTTTTATTGACTTTGTTTTCTAAAATTAGTAAAGACTTTTGCTTTAGTACTTTTTTGTTGAGTAGTTGCATTACAGAACCAATAATTCAGTCAAGTTCCTAAAAAAAAAAAAAAAGATTTTCGATGATTCCAACAACAAAACATGCACAAAAATGCCCTGTCTGGCAATGTAAACCAAAGGGGGGAAACATATCTATCTGCCTCTTTATTTGGATTAGCTCCAAAAGTAATTGCCTTCTTCCTTGGCCAATTCAGAACAATCTGCTCACCAAGTTTCCTGAAAATCAGGCCAGTATTTCCATAATCCTGCTGATAACCAGAAAGATAACCAAACGAAAACATAACCTCCTTGGCATTGGTAATACTTAATACCAATTAAGGTACTTCAAAACCCATTAACATCTAATTTCCAGCAATTTGCGTCAAACATTGCTGTCCTTCCGAGTCAGAACTCAGTCAAATCTGAACACAAAATCATCATCATGTGTTGATGATTTTTAGATTGTGATTCTACTTCAATTAGTTTTAAATACATTATAATTTATTAAAAAGTTACTCTTCAATGGTTGTTGTTTGAGTAAAGCAACAACCGTATAAATGGATTTCACACCTTTTCTTGAGATTCTAAGTAATGCAGTTTAAGCTGTCCGTACACGCATGGTTACATTGAAAAGTTAAGTTATTCTTGTTGTAATATTACTGATACTGTTACCATGTTACCCAACATTTGAGGCTACAGTGCTGCTAATGTGTTTACCTAACCTTAATCTTAAAAGTTCTCATTAGACATATTTTGCCAAAAAACATTAAAAAAAAATTGTCCTATCCTAGCTCATCCAAGTTCAAATACAGTAAAAATCAATCTTCCAATCATCATTTTAATCTTGTAATTTCTTTGTAATCTAGAGCCATTTAATGAGCATGCTCTTGGATGCTAATCATAATCAGAGTCTTAATTGGTGCTTGATTAAAGGCAGGTGCGATGAGAAGGTCAGTATGAAACACTGACAATGTACTGCTTGTGTTCTAGGCTGTTTTCCAATTAATGTTTTTTAGCTCGGACAGAGTAAAACATCTGACTGTAAGGATTTTTTCTTCATAATTCATTCACAAGTTTATATAGTTTTAACTGCTACTGTTACATGTAGTTAGTTGGGGGCTGCAAATAACCTTCAACATTGTTTTCAAAGTCCAATGTATTTGGAAATAAAATGGTAATGTTTCTCACATATCATTTGATACCGCCACAGGCTTCATGATTATACCAATGTATGCACAAACTTAACCAGTCACAGTCTGCCCAGAGATATCACACACATTTTAAAGTTCTTGATTCAATTGTAAGAAATGAACATTTGTTTTTACTGGATGGTGTAGGCAGCTTCAAGTTATTTTACTGACCTCATATGCTTTAATCTTTTCAGTCCCAGCTCAAACCATACTTTCATAGGACAACACCAAATCTTCATCCTGCCGGATTTTTACAAAAGCTCCTTTTTCTGTGACCTAACATGCTGTTTGTGTGTGCATGGAAGGCCTTAAAGGTCCCCTATTATACTGGTTTTCATCAATAGGTCACAGACAAAATACAAAACATGTCTCTGAAGTGCTTGGAGATCTTTTGTCAACAATATTGCAAATTGAAACAGTCAATGTTAGTGTGTGATGTTGTCTCGGAAATAAATCATCACGTTTAAGAAGAGACAACATTGCTTAGTTTGAATCATAAAGATGATTTTTCTCAATGTATTCAATCCATTTTAGATGCACATCTAACCATGCCTTGTAAATAAGGCCATATTTATTACTTATGGTTTGTTATTACTTATGAACCCAAACATTTAAGCTGCAGAAGAAAAAATTAAAGACTGACCAAAAGAAATGCTCAATAAGTAGTTCCTGGATAATTCTAATTTGAGAACCATGAAGAACTTAATGATAAGAGAAGACTATGGTTGTTTACATGGGAACAAACTGAGAGTCCATTATGAATTATGAATGACTTTCAACATTTCAGTCATGTTGCATGCCTTTAGTAAATTGGCTTCTCTAATCAGGCTGTCATGTGTTCCCACTCCGAACACACTCATCAAAGCAAAACACCAATCACTTTCTCATGGGCTCGTATTGACTTGGAGTATGACGTACCATACACGTCCACTAGGAAGCAAATATCAAGTTATTAAAACAATATAAAAAAGCGAGGATGCCGAAATCAATTTCATCCCAGTCAGTGCAAACAAACCCCTTCATCCGTGAAACAAACAGGAACGAATTTAGATTCATTAAAGTTAATGGAAAAATGCAAGGTGGACAATGATATTAAGTGCCTGGAAGGGGATATTAGTTTCCTATACTCAAGAACTTGTGGTAGTACTGTGCTGAAATGTACGTCACATAGTGGTTTGAGGTTCTTATTTTAAAAGCAACAAAAATAATTTCCAATGTAGAACATATTGGAGCCACAGGAGTACTTTAAATAATGTATCGAGCCCATAAAATACAATTGAAATATACCCCTAAGATGCAATAAATGAAAGACAGCCACTTTAAATGTACTAAAATGTGAAAACTGGTGAGACAGGAGTATAACATTTGCCTAAATATAAGCTCAGGATAATTTCACATTGACTTTACTAACATGATATTAATTTCCAGGAAGTGTTCTTCCTGAATAGTAATGTTGTCCCATGTGGCTCCTCTGACATTGCTTCCTCTGCGTCCTTCCTCTGCTTCCTCTGACCTTGCTTCCTCTGCGTCCTTCTTGAGCGTCCTCCAATCAGGATGTTTTTGCCTTTACTTACCTACCCATAAATGTGTATGTTCTCGGAAATGTTGGTGTGAATTGCTGCAGATGCATTCATCCAGTCTGACTTAATCTAACAACTAGTGACTGCCAGTTGGTGTGGGCTTGGACCCTTTGTCTGGGTTTATTCTAATCAAAGGGATGAGAGTGCAGTTTTTAGCAAAGTAATTAATCACCAGTGCCTAGTCAGAATCACATAGAGAAAACAACTCAAATGGATAAATTAGGGGTGCAAATGCGGATGAGTAAAAGCTTTATTTTTGCCTGGAAGCTAAGATATACTGCTGGAAAATAGTTGTGACTTTAACAGGAAACAACAGTTTGTCTTGTCAAAAACACAACACGAAATATAACCATATTACACAGGCTAATGGATAGCCAATAAATGGAAAATTGCATATTGTCTATTACAGAAGTGTTTTCTAATGGCACTTCACTCTCAAAATATCCCACAAACAGTGAACCCAAAGATAACCAAAGCCGTTAACTGTCACAATGAGAAGATAAAGTCCTAATTGCAACTTCAATTATGTTTTCTTGGATGGTTTTTCCGAATACACACAAGAATTAACAAAATACAGCAGCAGATGTGAAAGCAGGGCAATGGGGTCCAATGTTGATCCTAAAAAGGATATCGTACAGCAAGTGCCTCGAAATGGAATTTCCTGATGACCCCATGGAAGAGATGCTCACACAGGGCCTTAATGACATTGCCTCTTACTTACAATTGTTCCGGGGGAATTGCAGTATTTAGTCCTAAAATCTGGAAATGAGTTAGCATTTCACCACTTATGGTTCCCTTGTCTAGACGTTCAATTTTCTTTTTTTAATTTATAGATAGATGCCTAAAATTTATGTTTTACTACATAAAATACGTTATTTAATGTCATGAAACTGTTGAGAAGTGACTGAAATCATGCTAACAAGTGACTGAACAACAAGACAACAACTTGATCACGCTGAAGATAACCTATAAAAATATGCTTCAAAAATCATAAAAGTGCTGTCGATATGTGGAGATTATCCTGCTGAGCAAACCATGTAAGTATCATAAGTGTTTATTTGCAGATCTTATTTTGTGCAATATCTCAAATTCAATGGAGAAATCCAATTGGCTTTTTGTAGAATGAGCCCTCGTGATGCAAACTTCCGGGTTGGCCTTCAAAAATATGTCATCCCTGAACCACTCTATAGTTGATGTTTGAAACATATACCAAAGAGTATTGGTCTCAATAAATATTGTTATCTAGTAATAGCGGCAGCAATGCTAAGTTAGCATGTAGGCTATGAACTGCATCGAATTGTGTCTTCTTATACCAACAGTGAAGACAATTCAAATGAGTTTACAGGTAGAAACACTTGTTGGTACTGCTTTGTATTGGTTGGAACCATTAATAACTCTTATCACTAAGACAAAGAGGGTGGACTTTCACATGTGTGTGCCTAATATTTCCTTAGCGTCAGGGTCCTGCTTCACCTGATTTATTTTGCAATAATGTCATGTGTGTCGGCATTTGCTTATGTTTCCATATTTTGTTCTTTACTTGGTAACAATCATTAGTGGTCGTGAATCTCCACCATATTCATTTTAATTTAGAATAAATTCACAGCATACCGTACAAAATGAAACTCATCTGAGAGAGGATTTACAAATGTTTATCTATTCCAAGCTCCTGGCTGGATGCTCAACAAAGCCACTCATCGCAGCCTGATGGCCATTGAGGCTCTGTGGAGTGAAGGGACGTCTCATGTGGATGCTGTGCTTAATCTTCACAGCAGTAGCAGAGATTAAGAATTGGCAATAGATTACTATTCACAAGCAGAAGTGTCTGTCATCTGGCACTATTTCCTTTAATTGTTCATGCTTATGTTGTTAGTTAATGTTCGTTCAGGTTGACTCAGAGTTGAGGATTTGTGCAACAGATGGATTGACTATGGAGATATGAATGGGATCCTGTCACTCTTTTCTTACACATTGTGTGCTGTAGAACAATAAGCCGATCAACACCGTGACCATCAGATGGTCACGGGACATTTCTTCATCCACCTGCTGGCTCTTCACTATCAGACACATCTGAACTCACAGAGGCAATCCTTTACAATCTCCATGGGAGTGCAATTTACGAAAATACCACATGTTGACTCTCATCAACAACAGAAATTATCCCTTCTGTATCATTTACTATTGGATTAAATTAGCCTTGTATTCATATTGTTATCTGATATACACATTTTTGGCTGGAAACTGGACACTGGAACCTTCTTCGATGTATACTGAGCTTGGAGACATGCTCTGGGATGTTGAGGAGATTAATTAGTTGAACAGCAGATCTATTTGTTGTGTTTTTGTGTAATTTGATGTCTTTCCATCCATGACATTGATTGATTCTTTCTTTTTTTACTTCCAAATCATTTAATTAATTAAAAATGTTTTCTCTCAAAACAGTCCAAATATAAATGAATCATTTATTCTCAGTGTAATGCTCTATACAAAGTCATCATTACAAAGTCATGATAATGTTGAATGGCAATGGTTTGTTCGGTTAAATTGGATGAATGACCTTCTTTCCCAAACTAGTTACTATTGCTAGATGCTATTAAGTACAATTACTCAAAAATGTTGGGAAACACGTTCTTTACTTCAGTGGTTTCAATTTTTGCTACTTTATACTTTATTTTATTTAGCCTTTATTTATACAGGTGTAAGATCTCATTGAGACACAAGAGAGGTTTCTCAATACTCAAAATTTCCCCTCCTCGACTCCTCGGTCCTCCGGTAGTGACCCGGAAATTAATTTCAGCGCGCCATTTTGAAGGACATCTCCTTTCTCTAAATGCACTTCGAGGACCGAGCATCGAGGAGGCTCTCTGGAGGAGCTCTACCCGAGGAGACAATGATGGGTCTTCCGCGGATGCATTTCCGGGAACGGTGGAGGCGTTACGCACGGCCGGAGTTATCTCAGCCAATGACAGCTCTGCATGCATTCCTTGGATATTATTTTAGTAACTGCTTGAACGGCAACGCGATGTTTACAGTGAGAACAGCTGTGAGGTCCGTGCAGAAAGCAGAGCAGTGTGTATAATATATATCACTCAGTATAACAGGCCTACTCTCTTTATTTGCTTTAGCTTAGTAGATATCTACAAAAAAAGAGTCGATATTTTTCTAAGACCATTTAGTGCTTCACATAATAAAATACACAACGGCTGTAGCCTGATTATGCTTTGGGAGGTGTGTGTGTGTGTGTGTGTGTGTGTGTGTGTGTGTGTGTGTGTGTGTGTGTGTGTGTACAGACGGGTTGGTTTGGTGTCATATGCTTACTTTTAATACTTGTACAACTTTTGGCCCGTAATTTCAATTCCCCATTTCAGCGACCAGAGGGGGGGATATATTCAGTCTCTGATTGTGTTACGTTATTATGAGAGTGCTCTCATACTTGTTTGATTATGAAATTGTATATATTTATATAAATATATGTGTGTGTATATTTCCGCATCTGTAGCCTGTTATTGTCTCATTATACCGCACTGTCAATGAATTAAAAGTAAATATATATAAGTCATCATGAACACATCTGTCCATTAGACAGAGTGCTGCTGTGCCTCCTGTCATCATTAATGGACGTCTCTTTAAAATGACCGCTCAGAGGAGAGGAGTTCTCATTTCTCTAACCACCTGCTGCTTCCACTCCTCTGTCCTCCGCTCGCGATCTCCTGTGGGCGGCACCAACACTGTAAAAAAAAAAAAAAGTTAGGACAAATCAAAATTTCAAGGTAACAGTTGCACAAGATTTGTAAGTTTTTAGGCCAACTAACATTTCTAAGTTTCTCTTTTCAATTGAGTCAACTAATTATATTTTGTCGAGACAACTCATTCAAATTTTGTACAACTTCAAGTTTGGAGTTCTGCATACTAAACATTTCAAATAAGTAAAGGTTGTGCTAACTTATTATCTTTGGTTTGGAAAATGTATCTTTCATACGTTTAAAAACTTCTAACTTTGAGTTCCACATACAAAGAATTAGGGATGCACCGAATATTCGGCCGCCGAAAATTATCGGCCGAAAAGGTTTTAGCACCGAAAAAATACCACCGAAGTTCAGAGAACAGGGTTATGTTGGTAAGCTAACGTGTTGTTGTGATGACGTAATCAAAACGCGGCGACAAGCACGGCGCGTGACCATGCTCGCGGCTGGCTCACAGCCAACATGTCTGCCGCTTGGAGATATTTAAAAATATCAGAGAAAGAGGCACGGATTGCGATTTGTAAAACGTGTTCATCTGACATTTCTCGAGGGGGTGTAACTGCAAAGACTTTCACCACTTCGGGATTACTCCACCACTTGAAATCAAAACACCCGGACAAATATGCGGAGTAAGATCAAATCACAAGCACTGACAGCGAGAGACTGTTCAGCGCTGCCTCTCATGTGCTTGATGAGAAGAGGAACAGACTTATGGCTGATAAAGCAGAGAAGCTAATGTTCATTAAAAAGAACCTCCCACTTTTTCTTAATAAGTAGACAAGGCTGGCTTATCATAAGCTTATCTAGTTCTACATGTCTACTCTATACCCACTTTCCTGAACAATTTTCATTGTGAGTTATAATTCACCATCTCAGGTTATCATTAGGGGGAAATGACAGCAGCACAGTGTTCAATATATTGTACTTTCGGTATCTAAATGATACAATGTTGTTTACATTGCTCATGAGGACAGACCACCTTATTTGCAGATTCTTGAAATTGTAATTTAATTTGTAATTGATTGTGGATTTTGTATCCAGTTTTCAGTTTATGTATCTTTATACAATGTTTACTACTTTGCTTATGAGGACAGACAGCCTTATTTACAGATTCTTGAAATTCAATTGTAATTTCATTTGTAAATAGTTACATTCATGTGGATTTATCCAGTTTGCACATTTGTATGCATGCACTTATAGGTGCATTTGTTGTTGTTGAAGGCCTGGCTGTTACAGTCTTTATTTACACTAGTTTGTTGTAGGCCTACTGGCCTAGATGTTTATGCAGTTTTAAAGCACCTTGGCTTTGTTTTGAATACACTTTGTTGTAGTTATCCTACAGAGAAAAGAAAATGCACTTGACTTGGAATTAATGTACTGTATGCATTCAAAAGTGCTGAATAAAGGTTTTATGGACCCATAATAGTGATTATTATTTAAGTTAAGTTTTGCCATAATCATGTCTTTTTCCATAATCAGGTAGCTGAACCACATTGGTAAAAAATGTATACATTATATATATATATATATATATATATATATATATATATATTTCTATTAATCATTTTCGGCCAACTGTTTCCTATTTTCGGTATCGGTTTCGGCCAAGAATTTCCCATTCGGTGCACCCCTACCAAGAATTCCATTAAGTGAAAGTTGTGCCAAGTTATTATTTTTGGTCTAGAAAATGTACCTTTCATATGTAAAGAAACTTCTTATTTTGAGTACTACATACTAACAATTCCATTAAGTGAAAGTTGTGCAAAGTCAATATTTTTGTTTCAGAAAATGTATCAAACATATACAAAGTTCAGATTTTTATTACAAACTTCTGTTATAAAAATACTGTAAAAAACAAAGATTTCCAATGATACTGAATATGTTTAACAACATTGAAAATACACCATCACTAAAAGTCTTCCATAAGGCTAGGGTTCCATAAAAATGTGCAAACCACCCTTTGAATAAACCTGCTGTCAAAACAATAGCAGCTATGGAATAACAAATGGCAAAGTTATATGCCAAAGTTAGTGTTTAATAACTAAAACGAACAATCTGTAAAACGGTATGTAAACAGCCAGTGATTTCTCCCAACACAACTCTGAGGGACCACACCATTTCCAACTCTTCCACTACTCATATGGCTCTTTATACAAAAAAAACAGCTGCAAGACAACAATTGTGGCAGAAACTAGTCCTTGCAATATTACAACAACGAGTATGCAAGCCAGCTTGAGAAAAATGTGAAATAATGTTCGAGAAAAAAGGTGCTTGTGCCCTAAGAGTGAGAACATGTCTTTGGAAATGTAGCAAGATGTTCATGTCACTAATTAACATTTTATCTGTAAAGATAAAGAACTTGCGGTAGTTGGGTTAGTTTGGTTTTGGGAACTGAATGTTCAAGTCACAAACAGCGGTGAAAGCAGGAAAATGATATGGGGACATCTTGTGAATCAGTTTTTGAATTTGCCAATGCTCACTTAGATTAAGAACTTTGTTTTCAAACTCCTGACCCGCTGTGAGCAATTGGTGGAAAGTCCCATGAAGATGTGCTGAACAGTCTCAAAAGTGTACTTGTGTTCTTTTGGAAACTCAATGTTCAGGGCATAGAGTAGACCAAAAAGGTAGACAAATGCAGTTGGGATGTCTGGCAGATCCGAGAGTAGAATTGTCTCTTCCAAAACAACAGCAATACTGTGGACCATTTGAGACGGGGTAGGTCCACCATCATCTACTATAACAGTGAGGACTCCCATCTTTACACCAGCAGTCTGCTTTTCTTCCGGATCAGTGTCCTGCATGTAGAAAGCAGATAAGCAATTATTATTTACCAAATAAGGATATTATATAACTGCAAATAAAACACTGGTTTGATTGCTCAGCAATGACACAATAATTACTGTTAAAATGTTAACTATTGTACAACTAGTTCACTAGTAGTTATGTAGCAGGTCTAGTATTTATCCTGAGAATCGGGCTTCATCTTCAAAACAGTTTTATCTATGATTATAGGAAAACTTAATAACTGCACTTGTATGACATTAAACGTAGACTTATGATTAATGGACAACCATACTGTACACACCAGGCATTTCAGGAAGAGCTTCTGTGCACTGTCACGGACAAATAAGGGCAGACCTTCCAGACACATTCTCATTCGTTGCTGTGCAATGTCAGATGTCTTTAAATCAGAAAAAAAGAGCATTAGGATTTATGGTTAAAATGAGTGATTAAAGGGTCATTTCAGAATCTCAGAAGTCAGGATCCATTTGTGATTTATTTAAAATGGCAAGTCTTCTCTGAACAAAATAACTTTGCAATAGTTGTTTGAACCTGATGGAAGAGAGATTGAATTATTAAACAGGACTTATGTAAACTTTGTTGACGAGGTAAAAGTGAAGTAAGTACCAAAATATGATGCTTTTACAAGATAGGACACCCCTTTTAGATATAAATGGATTTTAACCTTTTTAATAACTTTCACATCTATTCTTGAGTTACGAGAAGTGCATTTTTGAGGCAACAGAAAACTTCACATTTGACATTCAAAATCAAAGATTTTTCGAGTAATTTGTCTCAAAATGTGTCTGGTGAAATGTTCTAATTATGTGATACTGCATTTTGGGTTATAAAAAAGGTGTAAACTGTAGTCATCCAGATTAAAACAAATAAATGCTTTAAATAATTAATTTTGTGTCTAATGCACCTATATAAAATATAAGTTTCACTCTTCAAATAGAATTACTGAAATTATTCAACTTTTCCACGATATTCTAATTTATTGAGATGCACCTGTTTATTCTCTTTAAGAATATTGTAAATGATCATTACGACATTAAAGACAAAAGCTACCTGTTCATTAAGAGAATCCAATATGTTTTCCATCCCTTGTCCGAAGGCTCCTTTCCTGGCTCTATGCAGCTTTATCAGTCGAGGACAGTGTTCATCCAAGGCTGCTGTAAATGTCCCAAACAGGTCCTTGGTGGCTATTCGAAGGAACTCATAGCAAATCTGTGGTACACAAAAATAGCATAAAGACAAAGCATTAATACAATGAATGACAATTTGTAGTCCTTTCAGAAGTACTGTAGAAGCCAATTATATTGATGTTGGCATTTCAGTTTATTTTGTTTGGATTAAGGGTAATGTACTATTTTGAAAAACTGGTACTGTACAACTCAAGAGAATAAAAGTCAAACTAAACTGTAATATCTGCGTAAGATCACTCCCACAACTCACCTGTGAATAATGGAAATGGCCACTACAATTACTTTATATTGTTAGTCACTGTATCTTAAAAAAAAACTTAATCCATTTAGAATTCGCATGTGTAATTTGAAAAGTTTTGCCAAAAAGACCTCAAACATTTGTTGTCATAATAGTACTGTTAACTATCACTTACACATCAGCACTCTGAATAATTCACTGGATGACACTAAAAAGCACTAAAACAGACAATAAATAATATTTCAAAGGAAATCTGTCTTGCCTGTTCTTGAAGAAAGAGAGCAGGCCATCTCTCCTGGATCTCCATCACCATCGCTTGAACCTCAACAACTTCCTTTCTTCTTAGGGAGAATATGAGGTCCATCTTGCTTCGTATGAGGTCCATGTCTTTGCTTCTCTTCTTCATTTCAGTCACCAGTATACCTCTGTGCTCCTCAAGTGAATCATCATTGTAATTGTCTGGATGATCAGGCACATGATTCACTTCACCTCTTTTGGCTTTGGTCAAAGTAAATCCACCATCAGCATCCTCATCCCTTCCCCTTTTACGGTTCACGCTGACCTCATTACATCCCGCCTGCCGCAGCTTAGAGCGGTAATTACCAAGTTTGAACTTGATGCTCGTTGTCCACCCTTGATGTCCTGTTCCACTACCGGGCTCTTTCAGGCAAGGATATTTTCTGACGAGCTCAGAAGAAACTGTCTCTCTCTGATATTTATCACGGTACGCTTTCAAAGCAAACATTGCTTGTGCAAGCTTGTCTAAAATGTCCATTTTCATGTCTCTTGTTACACTAAGAGCTTTTCCTGTTTTTTCAAATGTCTCATTGCCCTGACGGAGCTTTAACTCTACGTCATATGCGAAAGACGGGATGGGAAATGGAGAAGGCCATTCCGAGACGCAGATAGCAGTCAAAATAATTGAAGATGAGCTGTGCGAAGAGGCTGAGGAACTGAGACTTTCTGTATCGAGCGAAGAGATGGAGGATGCTTGCGATGTCGTTGGTGATCCGGCTTCATGCCAACAGATATGCAGGACACCTCTTTCGGCAGGCAATTCTGCAATGTTCATTAAGTTGCAAAGTCCATTGTTGAACTGTGGATCTTCATACTGTATGGAGAAATCACCTTTCAGTCCAAGTTTTTCCCGTAGTTGAGTTTGCAGATCCTCGAAAGATTCAGGGACCTCTGTCAGCTGAACTGAGGTTACCTACTGTAACCCCAGCTTCTATGAGTAAATGGCGCAGCCCTCTAAGGCTATCGCTATTGGGTAATCCCCCTGCGCCCCCGCGCAGCACTGAAACACTTGTAGTCCATGCCCACCCGCAAGGTGGGCCCCACCCTCGGGCATCCTTCCGGTATAAATAGGAAGGTGGCCCGGCAATCTGCTCCCATACAACATAACTTTTCTTCAGCTATTCTTAGAGCCAGTGGAGCCCCGCACTTAGAGGGCTGCGCCATTTAATCATAGAAGCTGGGGTTACAGTAGGTAACCTCAGTTCTATTTCGTATATGGCTTCGCCCTCTAAGGCTATCGCTATTGGGTTAAGGGCGAAGCATGATGTAGTCTGCGCCCCACTGGGTCCGCCCGGCACTAGAAGCACAGACATACCTGCTCAATAACACCCCCCTGCCTGATGTGCCATGCGTAATGGCTCATCACCGTACCTGGAACATAGCAAAACATGCCTATCTTCCCGACGGGGTGAAGGCTGGGAACAATACATACCGGCCGCTGTGAGAAAGTAGAGACGAAAGTCCCACCTCGTCCTGCAATCGTAGTGGGGGAACAGCAGCTCTCTGCGTGCAGACAGGCAGGAGAGCGCACAGCTGGATCCCTGACGTCACTCACTCTGACCAGGCACTCCGTACAAAGTGTGTTAGAGGAAAAAGGAATATCCCTCCTATAAGAGGGGAAATGGGCCGCTCTCTGCGTGCCAAAAGGCAGGAGAGAGGCGCACAGCTGGCTCCCTGACATCACTTACCCCGACAGGACACCCAGTACAGGGTGTGTCAGAGAGGAATGGGAGACATCCCTCAAATAAAAATGAATAAATGAACAGGGGGAAGACCAAGATGCAGCCGTGCATGGCGCCAGGCCGCCGTGCGCGCCACATAGCAGGACAGCGCGCACCGGACAGAGGAGATGAGATGTGGCCCGGCAATCTTCTCCCTCTTTTCTTCAGCAACCGGAAAGGAATTCAAGTCATGAGCAACAATTGTGTCCGTGATTGTCCCTCATGTAAAACGGGGTACATCATGAGCTATGACCTACACGCGATATGCGAATCCTGTCTGGGGCCAGAGCACGCGTACGCGGCTCTCAACCAGCAGGTCGCGTGTTCGCATTTGCCCGTCTCCCATCAGCCGACAGGCAGTGAAGAGCGGACGCTCTAGCGGCCGCAGCTGAGGAGGACGACTGGCCCGTCCAGGAGCACAGGGACGACAGCCTGTTTCTGGAGCCGAGTGCTGGGCAGGAGTCGGACGACTCCCCCCTCTCCCCCGGACGGGGGAGACGGGGTCGGAGCGAGGTACGGGTGTCACGGCCGAGCACGCGGTCCCCTTCTCCGTTGCCACGGCACTGTCGGCGTTGGGGGGCATCATGCTGGAGCTGCCGGAAATCATCGGTAAGGCGGCAGCCTGCAAGGGTCTCCTCGTTCCCCTAGGACGGGAAAGGGTAGCTCTTGATGACATGGCCGGAGTTTTTTCCCGGGTTCAGACGGGCAGGAGTGACCGGATCTGGCCGCGCTTCCCAGCCATTAGGAGGTACCAGGAGGGGGCTGCGGCGAACCCGAGGACCCTGAGGGCTCCGGTGGCCACCTTTGTTCCCTTCACTAAGGTTGAGGGATTCACTGACGAGGGTTTCGCAACCACCCCCGCTCTGGAGCCGAGCTTGACAGCGTTCTTTGGGGTTAAGCAGGCCAACTTGGTCGCCAGACGGCGCCCTGTGTTGGCCTCCCCCAAGGACCAGTATGTTGCCCGCCAGGCTGACCGGGCGCACCAGTGTGCGGTTCAGGCATCTGCGGCGGCGAATAACATCGCGTTGCTGGCAAACTCGGTGGTTACGCTGGTGGAGCGGTCCACCACCGTTGCTCCAGAGGAGGCGGAGGAGATCGGCAAGGCGGCCAGCACGGCGCTCACGCTGTGCGCGTCCGTGGCTGTCTCCCAGGCGAGGATTGAAGCGTGGATGACGCAGATCCAGCACCACCTCTGGCTGCAACAGGCGGCTGTTACAGAGCCGGCCAGGAAGGTCTTGCTGGACGCTCCGATCAGCTCGGACGGGCTGTTCGGACCCCAGTTTTTGGCCATGGTAGAGTCCATGAAAGCGGCAGCGGAGCAGGCGGATGATATCCGCCAGCACGTTGGCTGGCTCCAGCCTGCGGCGAAGCCGCAGCGGCACCAGCGGCAGCAGCAGCAGCAGCGGCCAACCCGGCCACAGCGGCAGGCAGAGAGACAGCCGAGGCGGCAGACTCGCCCGTCGGCGGCAGCAGGGGCACCGTCCCGCGCCTCCGCCCCCCCACCAGTGGAGACGGGGGGTCAGAAGGGAGTGAGGTACTCCCGTTCGTTGTCTGCTCCACGAGAGCCACCGAGGAAGCAGAGCCGGCCCTGACGGTTTGGGGGGGGAGTGTGAAGGAAATAAAAGAAGCTTAATTTCCAACCTTTTGTCATCAGTTTCAAATGTGTTTCACATATCCCCCAATCTGGGTGAACCAGCTGCCTATGACCTATCGGTTAATAGCCAGCAGGGTTCGTTACAAAAGCCTGCACATTTTAATCTTTCGGTTAATAAGTTACAGAGCGCAGTAACTACGCCAGCTGCCTCCAATCTGTTGATTAGTAGGGTCATTCTATGAAAACGTGCCATTTTGTGTCCCTGACACAAAAACTACCCCATTAAGCTGTATAAAAGCTGTATTAACATCAGAAAATAAACAAATGTAGTTGTTATTATATGTTAAACAAATAAAGTTCATTAAAAAAATTCATACATTTATATATTTTTTTATTTTAAAGATTTTTGTATTGTATATCTGTTAAATATGGTCAAAATGTCTTGTCCCTCGGTAAAACTTTTACATTACAACTGGCTTTTTAAGAGGATAAAACCAAATTATCTTAAAAAAACTTTTATATATGAAAAGCCTCAATTGTTAGTTAACCTATGACGCATGTATTTTATTCTTCACTTTTTTGAAATATTGAAAAAAATTCAATTTTATAACTGTCCCTACGTTTTACGTCAAATGCGTTACTTTGAATAAACACGCCCCCTTGAGGGGCAATGAGCATCCCAGAAGTGACATCATTTTCAGGAAGTGACATCATATGCCTTTTCTCAAGACTGACAAACAGACAAGTAAGTGCTCCTATTTTTTTAATGAATTTTCAATGAGTTGTGTTTAGTTTGACTGAAGGGGACGGTCATAGTGTGTCAACCCGCGTTACCATAATATCATGTATTAAAAAGTTAAACACTTTAAATTAAAATGTACATATAAAAATGCATTTTAGCCTCTTTAGAATGCACACCATGTGGTGTCATTGTGTGAACCACATGGCAAGTAATGGCTGCCAAAAACTTATTTTGTCAAACCTGTTACTGTCAAACCTGTTACTATTAACCCTTTCCCTGCCATGTTCCAATATTTATTCTGTGTCCAAAACCAGAATTATTAATACAATACATAATTATTACCTCCGCCCAGGAGGTTATGTGATCGCCTGATTTCTGTGTTTGTGTGTTTGTTTTGTGGAGTTGTTGGAAATGACAAAAGGAATAAGTGATTCAATTTTGGTGGTCATCTGAATCAGCGTGTAGATGTTATGGCGTGTAGATGTTATGGCATCAGTGACATGGTCATGGCGGAGGTTTGCGCTCTCTGAGTGCTTCTAGTTATTATTAATGTTATTTATATGATATAATATGAAATTACTTATTTTGAACAAGAAAGGTGATTTAATATGCATTTGTATTTTACATGCTTTTGTTAGGATGCCTCTATCTCCAGCAGAAAAACAGCGCCGATACAGGCAGCGTAGGGATGCTGATCCTGAGGAAAGAAAAAGTCATTTAGAAAAAGAGAAGGATAGATCGAGGAGGGACAAGGCTGCCGGCAAAAGGCCATCTATTAGGGAACTCGATGAAAGGGAGAGGAAATCCAAGCAGAACTACTGGAGAGAAGCACAGGCAAGATCCAGAAGAGCCAAGGCACAACATACAACTACCTTAGAGCAGTGCATGACCCCTCCCCTAAGTCCAGAGCCAGAGCCAGCTCCAGGGCCCTCAAGGTTAGAGTTCAAGGACAGAGGTTATGGCTTACTACCTGAAGTGAATGACAGAAAGAAAGAAAGAAAGTATGTGTGAGTGAGACAGAGAGAGTGAGCGTGTGTGAGTGTGAGACAGAGAGAGTGAGCGAGAGAAAGATAGATTGGATACATAGATGACAATTAGAAATATTATTTAATCAGCAATTCATTGTGTTGCAGGCAACGTCGTGTGGGGCAATTAAGATCAAAGAAGGAGAGAAAAAGCCTCCGACTTGAACTTGAGGAAGTGAAGGAAAAGTTGGTAGAAGAAAGAAAAAAGACAGAGAAGTACAAGAAAAGGTTTTTTCGTCTGAAGAATGAAGCCGCTTCCCCATCTTCTACAGCCAAGCACCACCTGAGAACCCCATCTGAGCGGTCAGACGCACGGAGAACACTCAAATTTCACACAGCACTTTTGAGGGACTTAAAGAATAGATATAAAGAGTCACACGGTGAAAGAGAGCGACAGGTTATCTCCCAACTGCTCTCTGGGAAAATAATAAAAAAATACCGCCTCCAAAAATATGCACAAAGAGCCACTGGGTTCCCGAGGAGAAGATGGAAGACTTTAGAAGTAAATCCACTTACCTTCACCCTTAAAGATAAGAACCGCATCCCAAACGCATTCAAATCCAAAATTAGAGAGTTCTATGTCAGAGATGATGTCAGTCGCGTGACGACTGGAAAAAAACAGACAATGACTCGACACGGTGTTAAGAAACAAAAGAGGTTACTTGTTGATTCACTTCAAAATCTTCACAAGAAGTTTGAATCTGAAAACCCACACAGGGCCTTGTCCTACGCTCTCTTTTGCAGACTCCGTCCCTTTTGGGTTATACACCCAACCATGCAGGACCGAGATACCTGCATGTGTAAAGTCCACGAGAATCTTGGCTTTGTTGTCGACAGGCTGAAGCAACTAAATTTGTTGACGCACACAAATCTTGATAGGCTCACAGAGGAGGTCACTTGCAGCACTGACAGTAAGGAGTGTATGTATGGAGAGTGTTCTTCATGTAACCAGAAAAGCTTCCCACTGGCTGCTGATTATGACCCCTCAGACCGTGTTACATACACAGAGTGGGGGATGGTAGAGAAAGAGATGACCAGGCCACAAGAAAAGGAGGCCGTGTCATGCAAAGTGACAATCAAAAAACAAATTGAAAGCTCCTTACTGGATCTCATTGACCACTTCACCCTACTGCTTCACAAGTTCAAGAGGCACATATTCAACATTAAGCAGCAGTTCTCATTCTCCAGAGAACTGAAGAAAAGTCTATCCTCACAGGAATGCATTATCCATGTGGACTTTTCAGAGAATTATGTGTGCAAAATGGGCAGAGATCCAATCTGTGCATTTCTCGCACCAACAGGCGACCATGCATACCGGTGTGCTGTATGTTGGTGGACATGAAAGCCCTGTCTGCTTCTGTACCATCTCAGAATGCAAGTACAAAGGTCCACCAGCAATCTGGGAGCATTTAGACCCAGTATTAAACTTCATTCAGGCCAATTATCCAACCGTGTCTGTGGCCCACTTCTTCAGTGATGGGCCATGTACACAGTACAGGCAAAAGGGAAACTTCTTTTTGTTCTGTACAGAGCTGTACAGGAGAGGTTTCATGAGTAGTTCATGGAATTTTTTTGAGGCCAGCCATGGAAAGGGAGCCCCTGATGGCGTGGGGGGAGTGTTAAAGAGACTGGCAGATCAGCTTGTGTGTCATGGGCGTGACATACTTTATCGTGCTTTGATCACAACAGGCACCACAGTGAAGCTCTTTTACGTGGAGGCTGAGAGAGTTGAGGAAGCTCACTCTCTCATGCCAGAGAACATTCCACCGGTCCCAGGGACCATGAGAATTCACCAGGTGGTCACCAACCAAAAAGGCCACTTGATCACCAGGGATGCAAGTTGCATGTGTATCACACATAAAAACATGTCCTGTAATTGTTACAATGCTCGGCAGTTCATCTTCCCCACTCTGTCGAGGGGATGCCAGATTATCCAGGCTGAGGAACCTGGACCCTCAAACCCTCAACCAGTCATCTCTGAGAGGCCCCAAAAAGAGCCACACAAAGGAACCCAGGACATTGACTGGAGTCAAAATGACATGGTTGGAAGCTGGTGCGTCATTACATATGATCAAGAGCGTACCCTGGAATCATTTTGGCAAAAGATGAAGCCAATGTACAAGTGAAGTGCATGCACCATGCAGGTCTGGGAAAAAACAGGTTTTACTGGCCCACCCGCGACGATCAAATTTGGTACCTACTGGATGATATTGTGAGGCTCATTCCTGCACCCCAGAACGTCACATGTCGGCATGTCGAAATTCAGAAAGACATCTGGGCAGAACTAACTAAGTCTAATTAAATCATTACTTATGTGTGTATTTACCTGTTATGATCCTGTGTTTCTTCCTGTTTGTTAAGTTTGATGTTATCAGTTTGTTAAGTTTGTTGTTATCTGTTTTTCATCAGATATCCTGTTTATTTACCTGTTATTGTTCCTGTGTTACTTCTTATTTGCAGCTATTTGCTTAAGGAGAGGCTGCTCTGCTGTTTTTCGTCAGATATTCCTGAGATGAAATGTTATCTACATGATCCTGTGATTAAATAACATTTTTTACATGTATGGATTCAATAATTTCCCCTGCCAAATCCACCTACATACAGTCTTAAAATAAGCACGTCTCCTGAAAAAATATTCTATTGTCAAACCTGTTACTCTTAGAATACTCTAAATATATAATAAATAAAAAAAGCCAAATATCTTATTTTAAGGTTAAGTAAAATATAACAATACTCCCCATTAGGAGGATTTTGGATAAGATTTTAAACATATTACCTTTTTCATGATTTTTCCTAAAAAATTACTTACAGTGGCTTGGCCAATATGCATTTGAGCATATCCATCCATGTAAAAAAAATATATTCCTTGTTATTTTCATTTATACACACTCTGAATGTGAACAGGGATGATGTATCTTTCATAATACACCAGATTTAAAATTTGAAATGTCACTTCAAATACTTTACAATACAATTTGGTGTTGGTAACGCGATTGACAAAACACATATTTGTATGTTGATTATTTTCAGAAAATAATTAAATAATAAGATAGAAAAATATGTGGTGCCATCTCAGGCTGACAGGTAAGAGTCTACTCAAACCAAACAAGTCCTTAAAGACAATAAAAGTAATACTTTGAAAATCTGATTTTCAGAATGGAAAATGGCACGTTTTCATAGAATGACCCAGTAGGCAGCGGGGTTCGCTGCGGAGGCCTGATGGTTATAACTTTTCGGTTATTAAACCACAGACCTCGCGGCATTCCTCTGTCCGAGATATGCCACCTACACACGGTCACAATAACCCCATGAGCGCCGTGGTAACGCCTCATGTGGATATTACTGCACACACCTCCACTCATCCTCTGAGCATGTACGCGCCCCCTCACAGCCCTTTCGCTCTAGGCCCACCTTGGGTTGCCTCACGGGCAGCGGCGGCGAGGGCTCTGGCGTGGCTCGTCATCATGACAACCACAACACATCTCGAGCATGTGCGCCCGCTCTCAGAGTGTTTCTCGGAGTGGCAGCGCGTGTGTCTGATGGACAGATGGATGAGCAGGCTGATCAGCAGAGGGTACACCCTGCAGTTCGCCTCCCCCCCCCCCACAGTTCAACGGGATACAGGAGACACGCCTGTCATCCCGGGAACAGTGTCGGGCGCTCCAAGCAGAGCTACGGGAACTCCTGTTGAAAGAGGCTATTTCCAGGGTTCCCCGAGGGGAAGAAAATCAGGGGTATTACTCCCGCTACTTTCTTATCCCGAAAAAAACGGGGGGAATGAGACCCATCCTCGACCTGTCAGCGTTCAACAAGGCAATAATGAAAAGGCCGTTTCACATGCTGACGGTCAAAAGGGTGCTCGTGTGTTCACCAGGGAGACTGGTTCACCTCTATAGACCTAAAGGATGCATACTTCCACGTACCCATCATCCCACTACACAGGAAATTCCTGCGGTTTTCATTCCAGGGAATATCGTACCAGTACAACCGTCTGCCGTTCGGTTATTCCCTGGCTCCTCGCACCTTTTCAAAGTGTGTAGAGACGGCATTGCAGCCGCTACACAGAGGAGGGATGAGAGTATTGTTTTACCTAGACGACCTGCTGCTGATGGCTCGCTCCAGGGAGGAAGTGGCTTTACAGACGGTACAGCTCATATCGCATCTGTCAAAGCTGGGTTTCATGATAAACTGGAAAAAGAGCTGTCCTCTTCCCTCCCAGAGTATTTTTTACCTGGGTGTGGAATTGAACTCAGCCCGCATGAGAGCGCGACCCTCACGGCAGAGAATGGAGACGCTGACAGCTCTCCGACGCGTCACACCCCGCAGCGTGGTGACAGCCCTCTCCGTGATGCGGCTGCTCGGCATGATGGCAGCCGACCACGGGGTGATTCCCCTGGGTCTCCTTCACATGAGAAGACTCCAGAGGTGGTTTATTCGCCTACGCATTGACCCCGTGCGACAGAGGAGGCGCATGGTGGTCATCCCTCTGTCCGTGGGTTCAGACTTAACCTATTGGAAAAGTCCCCACATCCTGTCAGAGGGTGTGGCCCTGGGCAGTTACGTCACACATCTCGGTGTTCACAGACGCATCTCTCTCAGGGTGGGGAGGAACGTGCATGTCGCGGGCAGTGGGGGGACAGTGGCCGACTCATATGTCCTTCCACATAAACGTGCTGGAATTGATCTCCGTACGGAGAGTAATTCAGCATTTTTGCCTCACTGTTGCAGAATCAACATGTATTGATTCCCATAGACAACAGAGCCGCGGCAGCCTACATCAATCGCCAGGGCGGGGTACGCTCAGCGCAGCTTCTGAACACAGCCAGACGGCTGTTGATCTGGGCGCGGGCGAACCTACTCTCCATCAGAGCACTTTATGTGCCCGGCGAGTTGAACAAAGGGGCAGACCTCATGTCCAGAGGAGGTCCTCGCCAGGAGGACTGGAGCCTACATCCCGAGCTGATCGCCCAGGTTTGGAGCCGGTTCGGGAGGGCGGAGGCGGATCTGTTCGCCGCACGCGGGAACGCGCAATGCGCCCTCTGGTTCTCCCTCTCAGCGCGGGACCTCCCCCCCGTGGGGGTGGACGCGTTCGCACATCGTCCATGGCCCAGGGGACTGCTGTACGCCTTCCCCCCAGTCCCGCTGATTCCCCGGTTTTCTGGACCGAGTGCAGGAGGAGGGGCTGTCAGTGATCCTGATTGCCCCGGAGCGCACGGGCGCTTCCTGGTTTCCATGCCTACAGCATACGCTGTCAGGCAGACCGTGGGAAATTCCGTGGCACGGGGACACTCTCTCGCAGGTGGAGGGAGCGATTTACAGTCACCCAGTGATAGGCCAGCGCCTATGGGCATGGCCCCTGAACGGGAACACTTAGAGGTTGGGTCTCTCTCAAGATGTTGTACGCACCATTCAAGGCGCCAGGGCCACGTCTACCAGAGCGACCTACACAGCCAAAGGGCAGCGTTCCAGCGCTGGTGTGTAGAAAGAAGCCTGGACCCCACTACGTGCCCCCTGCCTCACGTGCTATCATTCCTCCAGCTGTTGTTGGACAGGAATTTGGCTTTCAGCACAATCAAGGTATATGCGGCTGCCATATCATCTTGTCACGTGGGTTTCGGAGCCGGGACGTTGTTCAGTCACCCCCTGATGAAACGTTTTCTGCAAGGGGTACGAAGACTCAGACCGGTGTCACGCGCACTGGCGCCTCAGTGGGATCTGGCTTTGGTGTTACGAGCACTAAGCAAAGCCCCATTTGAACCGTTAGAGCAGGTTCCCCTTAAAATGTTATCAGCCAAAGTAGTACTGCTTTTGGCTCTAACATCAGCAAAAAGGGTGAGTGATTTATCCGCTCTCTCTGTGGGCCCGTCATGCCTCCGGATCCAAGGAGATGGCAGTTCGGCTGTGCTACAGCCTAACCCAGCCTTTATGCCAAAGGTCATCACAATCTCTTTTAGGTCAAGAGTGATCACCCTGGATGGGTTTTTTCCGCCTTCTCATAAATCGGAGGAAGAAGCCACATCTCATCTCCTCTGTCCGGTTCGCGCGCTGTCCTGCTATGTGGCGCGCACGGCGGCCTGGCGCCGTGCACGGCTGCATCTTGGTCTTCCCCCTGTTCATTTATTCATTTTTATTTGAGGGATGTCTCCCATTCCTCTCTGACACACCCTGTACTGGGTGTCCTGTCGGGGTAAGTGATGTCAGGGAGCCAGCTTAACCTTAACCCAATAGCGATAGCCTTAGAGGGCGAAGCCATATACGAAATAGAACTGAGGTTACCTACTGTAACCCCAGCTTCTATGAGTAAATGGCGCAGCTCTCTAAGTGCGGGGCCCCACTGGCTCTACGAATAGCTGAAGAAAAGTTATGTTGTATGGGAGCAGATTGCCGGGCCACCTTCCTATTTATACCGGAAGTAGGCCCGAGGGTGGGGCCCACCTTGCGGGTGGGCGTGGACTACAAGTGTTTCAGTGCTGCGCGGGGGTGCAGGGGGATTACCCAATAGCGATAGCCTTAGAGGGCGAAGCCATATACGAAATAGAACTTTCTGGATTAGTGTTGGATGTATGATGACACGCAGCAATAAAGCCTGTGAAGACAAAAAAAGAAACCCCAAGTTGTGAATGGGCTGGCAACTTAGCTACCATGATAAACAGAGCGCTACGTTACAACAGCACTAAGTTGATACATATGTTCAGAAGTCAAAAGAGAACCAATAAGACACCAATGTCACACACACACACCCATGTCACACACTCACCCACCCATGGGTGAGTGTGTGACACCATTTCACCATTATGTATTCTTCCAAAAACAATGTCGTCCAATATAAACAATGATTATCCACATCCATATTACATACCATCACTTTCAATGTAACAGGCACGACCTCGGGGTCACCATCAACTTTCCTCCTACTGGGTATACAGTCAGTGGATGGTAATCGTTCAAGACCTCTGGATCCAGGATCTCTGCATCAGTGTAGGCGCTCTCAATAACTTTGTAAGACCTGTAGTGTTCCATGTACCAAGAGGAGAGCTTCTTAGTTGCAAAGGACACGTTCTCAAAGGTGACCACAATGTACTGTATTTTGTAGAAATCTGGCAGACCACTGCATTGCCCAGCAGAAACAATCATTCCCGCTACATATTGGGTCCCATACAGATGAACATCTTTGGCAAGGGACACAGTGTCTTGTTGTGGATACTTTTTTTATCTCCACCCTTAATTTTTCCTCCAATGAGGATATGTTTACCTTGTCAACACTGCCAATGTACAGTTTTGGTTTGAACAGGTTTTTGCCATCAAGATAATACGCCATCATGTGTTGATGTTTAGAAGAGTGTAAGAAGAACATTTTTGGAAGTTGAAAACATCATGCACCACTTTCTTGAAGAAGCTATGCTTGGCCCCAAATCGCATAGTCCACAAGTCCACTAAAGGTTCAAAGCAACGTATGAGGTGAACATAATGCTCAATAAAGTGATGTTTTGGCAGAAACTTAAAGTCAGGAAATGTATCAAGTAGCAGCTTCCGATGGTCAGATATTTTACTCTCCAGTTAACACAGTATTTCCTCCGATATTGTGTTAGTGACAATGATTTCCACAATCTCTTCAAGGTCCATCAATATTTCCCACAAGGGCTCCTGTTCTGGAAAACGGCTCCCAATGAGATTTGGTAGTAATCTTAATAGACTCCAGTTTTCATGTCCATTGCCACTGATTCTTTGACTTCCAAAGCTTGCCTTTGTAATTTGGTGTGGCTTGTTGACTTTATCAGAATATTTATATGGAAACGCTTTAATGCGGCTATTCAGTCCATCGAATGTAATGAATCCTTTTTTAATCAAGTCTTTGAGACACAAACATAACTCTACTGGGATAACACCTTCAAAAAAGTCATGTAAAATGTCAGGTGGAAACCCAGTAACTGGATGGAAATAGGTCAAATGGTTACTTAGCACACATGCTTGTTTAACACCATTCACACTTTTATCACTTTATTTAAGCTCTTCCACGAAGGCGTTGTGCTGTTCTACTGTTCTCAACCTTGCCTCAGAAGTGGCTATTTTTGTTTCGGTTAAGACAACAAAATCTGCAGAAATATTCAACATTGAAAGATTCATGAAAGCCTGCTAGGCTGTGGGCCCCGAGATTATCTGCACAGACACAAAACACTGTTCCCTTTACAAACTTATCAAGAACTTCAACATACACCCCATTCCTCTCTAAAGACTGTATATCTTTGATCAGCGGATAAAGAAATGCATCGTAACCAAATAGTTTAACATCCACACTTTTTCCAAGAAGAGCCAGTTGAATCAAGGGTAGAGTGGAGCGGAACTTTGCTGATAAATTGAGCACAACCCAGTAGACGGCGTGATCTTATGAATTGTTCTAGATGTCCCCAAAGGATTACGTACCTCAAAATCATCAATATACAATCCAATAGAAATATGTGCCTCTTCTACCCCCAAAAGTTTGTTTACTTTGAAAAAGTGGCCGTCATGATATTGACCAGGTTTATTTTCGTTATTAAACACTAACTTTGCTGAAAAATCTGAATCCCTCAATAGGTTTTCTAAAACTTGACACATAAACGAAAGTATTTGTATGGGTTTTCTTGTAGGTAAATTCAGTTGGCTCAATTACACCGAAGTGCTCCTTAAAATATAGATTCCTCCTATAATCAGTAGAGAGTGCACCTTTTGCTTCAGTGGTTATATTTTGTGGATTTGTTTTGAATATTGCGTTGTTAATGTCTTGAACAACACAATCATCTACTTCAATACTATGTTTAGTTAAAACCTCTTTAGATAGTTTGAAAGGACTGATATTTAGAGAAGTGCAGAATATCATTAAGTTCGTCAACAATTTTCTGTCACGCACTTTTAGAAACATGCAATACACTTTGCATGCACAGAAAAAGCGATGCAATTTTATGTTCAAGAGTCTCTGTTTCTATATACTCTTCTGTGCCATTCTCACTTGAATCTTGACTTGCACAGCTGTGTATTATTATATAATATCTTGAGCTTCAAATGCCTCATTTTCAGAATGCAGTTTTAAACACGTCCTTATTTTGTCTGTGTTCCTGTGCTTTCTGCAACAATGTGAACCAAAGCTTTTACATTTGTTCGTTTTAAATCCACAGCTGAGGAAGGGGCACTTCACAGTCTGTTGTTTTTTTAAATGATTTCCAAGATGAGTGAAAAACCTCTTTTGAGTACACTTTTCTCTGAAGTCACATAGCTCACAAAAAAAGGTGCAGGTGTCTTGCCTTGATGCAGTGTTGCAGTGGGATCTGGTGAGGTTTGACCTCAATGCCCCATAGGTTCTGAAGGTGCAGACACAGTCGGTGTAGGCACAGGGCCAGTGATTTCCTCTTCCGTGCCGAAGTCGATGGTGCCTCAGTACACTCTCATGACTTGAGCTGACGAAATCACAATATTTGCATTTCATATGATATCTGTAATTAGAATTAAAGAGCCAAAATGGTCAATTTACCTTTCACAGTTTTTTGCTGCAATACATAGATATAGGGCTGCACGGTTTTGAAAAAAACTGACATTGCGTTTTTTTTCCCCCTGCGGTATACATTGCGTTTTTTTTTGTGAACAACTTTTTATCGTTGTTTTTTTTTTTTTGCCCTCACAAAAGGGATTTATACAGATACAAATTATATAGACAATACAAAAAGAAAAAGAAAAAAATATAGGGAATCCCTTTCCCATGCCACCCCGTCCCTCCCTCTTCCCACCCATCTTGCCATTTCACAGAAAATCCTACCTGATGTTTTTTAGCAACCGTCTGAGTTCATCTATATATTATTTATATTATAGCATAACAATTTATCCACATAACAATTTATCCACATAAGATACGTGTGTGTGTGTGTGTGTGTGTGTGTGTGTGTGTGTGTGTGTGTGTGTGTGTGTGTGTGTGTGTGTGTGTGTGTGTGTGTGTGTGTGTGTGTGTGTGTGTGTGTGTGTGTGTGTGTGTGTGGACAGACGGGTCTCAGTTGGTTTGGTGTCATATGCTTACTTTTAATACTTGTACAACTTTTGGCCCGTAATTTCAATTCCCCGTTTCAGCGACCAGAGAGAGGGGGGGATATATCCAGTCTCTGATTGTGTTACGTTATTATGAGAGTGCTCTCATACTTGTTTGATTCTGAAATTGTATATATTTATATAAATATATGTGTGTGTATATTTCCGCATCTGTAGCCTGTTATTGTCTCATTATACCGCACTGTCAATGAATTAAAAGTAAATATATATAAGTCATCATGAACACATATGTCCATTAGACATAACATTTATGAAACTGATTCAAATTAAGAAAACTTGCATTTCAGGACAGGATGTTAAGCACTCCTGAAAAAGATAGCATTACTCTGTTACACTTCCCTGAATAAAGGTTATTTAAAAAAAAAAAACACTCGATACAGACACAGCTTAGTAAATAAAGCGTGGGCGGGGGTAGCTTACCAACTGCAAGATGAAGTCTGTGGCCAAAGCACTGCAGCCTGGTCCACTCGTTCAGGGAGGCAGCCTTCACCATGTTTGCAGCATTGTCTGTTGTTATACAGACTTGACGTGTCTCATCCAGGCCCCAAGCAGCCACCGCTCTTTCAGCCCCGCTGCGATGTTCTCCCTTGTGTGATTTTCTGGGGAAAATGCCGTTTGCAAACAGCGACTTTTCAGTTCGAAGTCCTCATCAATAAAGTGCACCGTCAGGCTTATGTACGGCTCCGTTGTCCGGCTGGACCACAAGTCCGTTGTAACAGCATAGTATTCCACTTTTGACAGCTCTGTTACAACTTTTGCCCTGCATTTCTCGTACAGGTCGGGAATGGCGACTTGAGAAAAATAGGTGTGTGACGGTATAACGTACCGCTTATCAAGTGAGCGGATAATTTTCTTAAAACCCTCTTTGGTACCGGTGTAAATTGGTACCATGTCTTTTGCCAGGTGAAATGTTATGGCATCTGTGATGTCTTTATGCCGTTTTGAATCTCTCTCGTATGGTGTAACACCGGCAAAGGCATCTGAAATAGTTTTTTGTTTTCGCTGTGGGAGGCATTCAGATCTAACTCTGCACTCGTCATATAGAGATTTGTGGTGTCTATTCAAATGGGCAAGTAAATTCGACGTGTTGCCTCGGGCTGCCGAAACAACTGCATGGCACTGTCTACAAAGTACCTTTGTTTGGTCAACATCAAGCTTTTTGTAACCAAAATAATCCCAGATGGCAGATGTTGCTTTTCTTTTTCGAATTAAATCTTCATTCTCGTCCCCCTGTGCCGCGCTAATTTTTTTACCGTGTTTTCGATCGTCTGCAAACTAGCGGGGCAGGGCCTGCTGTGATGCAGACCCTGCAAGTCACTCACTCAAGGACCCCTGACATGAGAGGGGCAAGTTTTCCTTTTCTAGCAAGCAGCAAAAATAATTGAAACATGACGTGTTTGAGTTAATGTACCTACTTAATATCGCAGTTCCAAATTTTAATTTTTAATATATTTTTTTAAATTATAAAAAATTAATAAAACCGCACGTCCCTGTGGTGTGAAAACCGCGCATGGGCATACCGCGGTTATCGCCATGACACGGTATATCGTTCAGCCCTACATAGATATTCACAAACTGTGTATGATATATATGGTGGGTCTGCAACCTTTACTATCACAACAGCCCCATTTCAGCCCCATTTCCACAAAAAATACATATCTGTAGCCGCAGAAAACATTTGATAACACAAATCATGAACTAAAGATATAGTTGGTGTATTTACAGTCTACAAAAACTACAGCTTGTTGCATTTATTTAAGAATGGCATTAAAAGGAAACCGTTGTTTATTGCTATTTTGTTATAACGGAATAAAACACTAAACTTAAGGAGAAAAAATACTGTGGCATGTGAAGGCAGTCCTAACATCTATTCTCATTCCTCCTCTTTGTGGAATGTAAATAAAATACAAAGTAGCTGATATATACCTGCAGCCTAATATGGTAAAAAACATAAAAAAATAAATAAGCCAGTTTGTGTTTATTTAAGTCTTTAAATAGTTTTCCTGTGCCACCATGATCTCTTTTTTTTCAGAGAGAGACAACTGTTAATATTATCAATAACCAGACATGTCACTCTAAGGAGCTGTAACACATTGTATCTTATTTGTTTTTAAACACACTTTATAGCCGAAATAACCTTGCTGTAGCAACGGCAGATATCAAATCAAGATTAATTTGGTTGTTCCACGACCTGGCATGAGGGATATAAAATGGGTCCAAAATGATGCTGCCAAAGGGGTTGAAAACATTAATATATTTGAATATTCCTGGCAGTGAAATGCACTATGGATGGGAATTTGAAGGGACATTTATATTCGATCCCAAAAAAAAAAAGATTAATCGAATTGACGTATCTTTTATAAAATTAAAATCAATAAAAAAAACGGCTTATATGAGCTGACATAACGCTGATGGCTCGTTCTTAAAAGGCAACTTAAATGGATGTGTTGTATAGGATAGATTATTACAAAGGTAGAGAGATCACAATATGTAACAGGAAGCAGCTATTTTAAGAAAATAGGCATGTCTACATGCCCAGGCGAGAGGCTGGTGCGGAGGTGATTTACAATAATGGCGCATTTCCACTACAGCCCGGTTTAAGCGTGCCGTGCGGCCCGTTTTTGGTTGCGTTTCCACTTGGCGTAGAACCGGCTAGCCGTAACAGTTTTTCTGACCCCATAACATTGAGGTTCTTAGCGGGCAAACAACCAGGCTGAGTCGGACTGAGTATGCTAAACTAAAGAGAGAATCGCTGGCAAGGGGGCTACAACTACAAAAAAATGAACATATTTGACCGTGATTTAATTGTAATACACGTTTCAAAATGATGCCGAAGTAACAACATACTGATACCGGTTAGTAAAAACCATGAACTAATGCTTTGACAAGTCTGCAGACAGACGGCAGGAGAAAAACCTTTTAAAATGAGTGTTGTCTAAATGGAGATTGGCTATGCTAACGCTAATATGCACCATCGTATATTTTTCAAGCTAAAAGCCGACCATGTGGCAGGCAACACACGTCCATGTTAGCATACCTTTGCAAATCAGCCGAACCTCAGCATCGCAAAGGTTTTCCCTCCTGGAGCTCCGTTAGCGCGCCAGTCGCCACCTGAACCGGAGAATGTAGTTGTTCATATAGGCCGCTTCAACACACTCCGTCGTCTCGTCTCCGTCGGTCTGCTGCACTGACGGGGACAGAGACATGACTGTTACCACCTATCAGACATGTCGATCTATGAAGCTGTAACACGTTTAACCTTAAATGTTGTTTAACATTTCACATTAACATTTAAAATAATATCGTTGGAGCTACGGTGAAAACATGTTTGCTGATATCGTGCTCTTAAACGGTTGATTCCCTCACACACACGTTACATTCTAGTTGATCCGTTAACTCACGGTAATCCTCCCCTAATTATGCAGTCCGTCTTTTACCATATATTCTGGCAATAAAACAGTTTAACGCTTGGTTTGCTCCCTCACTCCAGGCTCTACCTGACAGACCCGCATGCATGGATGTATAATAAGAACCCGCATGTCCTCAATTCTGGCCGACAGACGGTTTGCCAGAATATTGCTAAAACCCCCTTTCTTAGTTATATTTTTCTGCCACTGATATTCATCTTATATGGGCTAAGCTAACAGCCGACCACGTTTCTGGCTACACTTGTCCATCGTAGCATACCTTAGAAGTCTAGGGCCAGACCGACATGATAAAACATTTTTCCTCTTGAAGAGAAGCGTTAGCTAGCTAATGTTAAACTCGGCTAATGTACCACAAACAAAGATCTAGTGCCACATTAACTGATAATTCACAAACAATCAACTAAATAATTCGCAATCAATTAATGTTACACTTTAAATCAGTCATTTTCTATATTCATAATTTCAATACAACATTCAAACAAAGTGCTCACCTTGAGGATGATCAGTCCCGTTGAGAACAGCAAAGTGCCACTGCCGAACATGTAAAAGCGAAATACTGTAGAAAACCCCCTGCAGATTTCTGTTGGAGACCCCGTTCTTAGCTCGAAGAATACACAAAGAACTTCGTTTGAACTCTAACCTTGGATTTTTAAGTTTTGCCAACTGAATTAATTAAATGACACACACTTTAAACAAACAACATAATAAAGATAGTCGAGATAACTACTTTAATGTAGTAAGCAACTCAATTCAATATTTTTTGTTCACCTTACAAACAAATTATTTTCAGGCCAACAATTTTAAGTTTGCGTTTTTACAGTGAAGTCTCGAGGATAGGAGTCGAGGAAAGGAGTCGAGGAGGGGAAATTTGAGTATTGAGAAACCTCCAAGGTCTCATTTTCAAGAGAGACCTGTTCAGTGGTAACACTACCACATAAAGTTACTGACAGACAGGACACTAAACACCGTGATGGCTGATGGGTATCAAAGTGGTCAGCTTAAGTTCCTGCTGAAGTGTGTTCCAGGTCGAGGGGGCAGAGTATGATATGGCTTTTTCCCCAAGCACCGTGCGGACTGAGGGGACGGACAGAGTGATGTCATTTTGAGATTGTAGTCTATAGCTGTACTGTTTGTGTGATATGTAAGTGGATATGTAGAGGGGCAGCAGTCCAAGCATAGCGGTATAGATGAGTTTGTACCGGTGCAGTGATCTGCGCATTGATAATGATGTCCAGTTGACTCAAGCGTCCAGCGTGCAATGGTGTGTGAGGGGTTTACAGTTGGTTATGAACCTGAGAGCCCCATGGTAAACAGCGTCCATCAGATGAAGGGAGTGGGCTGAGGCGTTCATGTACACAACATCCCCGTAGTCCAAGAGTGGCAAAAATGTGGCAGCTACAAGCCTTTTCCTCGCACTTGTGGAGAAGCAGGCCTTATTTCTAAAAAAGTATCCCAGTTTTAATTTCAATTTCCTTAAGAGATTGTCAATATGTGGTTTGAAGCAGAGATGTTCTTCTATGGTGATGCCCAGGGTTCGAGTTAAGGCCCAGATACACCGGCCAGTCACCTGAGAATTCGCCGACGCCGACACCGACTGTTGCGTCACCGGACTCTCCTGCGTATTTGCCGACTTTGCGCACTGGAACACACCGCAAATCCGAGCTGAGCACGTATGAACTGCGTATGCGTGAGTGGCAATAACTCTCCTTACCAGCAGGCGGCGGTAGTGTGTATTCATCATTCAAAGGAGGCAACAACCGGAAAAACCGGAAGACAGAGAAGAAGAACAGACTCCGTGATATAAACAAACAACAAATAGCGTTTTTCTTTCCATTTTCACTCTCGTCCATTGAAAACATGAACGAACAGGAGCTCTATAAACCGATGAGGTGAAATAGAAACGGTGTGTGTTCCATCTTCCATTTTAAATAATTTGTTTACCTCCCTCATTTCCGTTAACGCTTCTCATGCACTGATTCGCTAGCTGAACAGCCAATCAGTGTTATCCCTTTGTCTGACTTCCGGTGTTGTTCCCGACGCCGATTCAAGAAAAGACGTCAGGTCGGCAGAAAAGACCCGACGGTGCTGCGCACACCACTCCGAATAGGGCGTGCCCACGCTCATGTTCGGCCCGACTCCCATTTACTGCCGATTTCGGGCCGGTGTATCTGGGCCTTTATGTGGGAGTGTTAAATATGTTCTTTATTCTCGCGTCCAGGAGAGAAGCTTTAAAATGAGACTAAATGGAGTCTCTGAAAAGATTCAAATGGGATACTTTAATTAAAAAAGGCGCGGTAGTGTTACAGACAGAATATTGTTCCGGCAGAAAACAGCTGTGATCTGGTTCCTCTGAGCAAGAAGAAGACAGCGGATCTCTCCTCCGGCGCTGCTATATATATCCTCTGCTGGCTCCTCCCCGCCAGCCGGCTCACCTCGTCTCCAATGTCCGTTATTGCATTTAAACAGAGGATAGGTTCTTTTCACATTCAATATATGCTTAACACGCCGTTTCTCCTCATATTCTCTTTCATCACTTTTCATTTAAAACATTCTAAACGCTGTAATCAATACTCTAAACAATACTTCTCGGCTCGTTTGGTTTCCGGTCATTCCGGATGTTGTCACATGCTACTCTCGTCTGTAAACAATAATGTATTCAAATAAACTGTACTTTCATTTAATATTCAACATGGTAGTATCTCGACATCTATCGTTGTAGTGTTAAATCAGTAGGCTTCGGTTTTCACCACTCCAAGTCGTTTCGCTTCTCAATTCACCTCTTTAGGAAATCGTATATTAGCCACATGCTAAATGCTAACCGTAGATGAAGGACTTTCAGAATAAAAGCTTAACTGCTTGTGCACAAGAATTTCTGGTTTTTCAGTATAAAAGAGCGTTTAAACTGACGGTATGTTTAAGCTACATTACAGCATCAAAACATTGATTTTAATTTCTAACAGGAGCCAATGGGAGCTGAGCTCCCACGGACGCAGTGAAATCATACATCTGTGGGGGTCGCTAATACATTACCAACAACCATTATTTTAATCAAAAATAATGCATGTGTCAATGTAATGAGTATTGTTTATGTTAACGAGGTAAATAGGCTAAAAGAAAAACGTGTGTGTGTGTGTGTGTGTGTGTGTGTGTGTGTGTGTGTGTGTGTGTGTGTGTGTGTGTGTGTGTGTGTGTGTGTGTGTGTGTGTGTGTGTGTGTGTGTGTGTCTTTCATCCCCGCTGCAGTTTGTTTCTTGGCGCCGGTTATCATCTTCATGAGGAGCACCTCTAAACCCTCTGACTGAGTGCCAGGGATTTGGACAGGTGCCAATCTGGCAGCACGTCGACTCCTGTCCCCCTGGGCCTCGCCTGCATTTGATACACTACATCAGGCGCATCTGAGTCGAACAAGCCTGATCAGGCCAAGCTAAGGGACCCAAACTGTCCTTCTTGTGCTCTGACAAGGCCTTCCTCAGGGCTGGTAAACACGACTGCTTGTTAGTGCAGCTACTGTAAACTTTCTGTCGGAGGAAACTGAAACCCGCTTTATCCCACAGGCGACTCAGGGTGTACCTCTGCACGTAGAGGATCCGCTGTGCTCTAATTTATGAAATCCTTTATTTCTCTGTGGGAAAAAAGTTTATCATTCCAACTTTGGCGGAGCTAGTGTCTCTCCTGCACTCTTTCTTATCACACCAAAGTACTCCTTTAAGACCTAAGGGAATGCACCTAGTTAAGAGCAACATGGAAATATACTGCTACCGCTTTCAAGACAGGGGGTGCTTTCTTCTGTGTCCCAATTTAAACCGTCATGAATAATGGATATATTTATCAAGAAGCTATAGTCTGCATAGGGTGAAAAGATGCATGTTTTCTTCATGCATACAAATTATTTGATGTTTCCCTACTTTTAAATAAAGGGCTGCATAATGTTCAGCCATCAAATAGATTACTATGGTTTTGGTTTTTTTGGCTAGTGATTCTGTATTTATACTGTACATTTCATTCATGATGCTATTTTTACTATTCCAACCGTATTTGTATATATAATGCAGTATTCATCATTTTACATGTTGCTTATATTTAATGTATTGTTGCTGTAGTTGCTGTATATTACAGCACAGTGCACATATTTTTACACAATTAATTTTTCTATTTTCCATTTATATATTTTTGTATTCTATGATTATAGATATTTGTATTATAAATAGAGCAACCATAACATAACCCCATATCCTTAAAGGCAATATTAAAGTATTTCATATTCTGATTCTCATTATGTTCTATATGCAGACATAAAACAGAGACGAAAAGGCAGGGTCCTAAAGAAATACCATAACACTTAGTTAATAACCATTTTAAAAGATGTTAAGCCCTGACAAAATTTGCCCCCCTATTTTATTTTTCTCCTTCTTGCTGTTACCAAAGGGATGAAAGCAATTTCAAAACATTTCTGACTTTATTTAGCATATAAAAGCAAATGTCCACTTTTCATAAATGTATATGAACAGTGACACACACCTCAAATTCACTTGAAAATACTTCAGTTGATGCCTACACACAGGCCTCAATGTTACACCTGTGCAAGCAATTCACATATTCATTGTGCAAAGTGCAACACAAAGAATCCCTCCACATTTCCAAATAAAAGCCTTTAAAGAGGCCCTATTTAGCTTTTTTGCAGTTTTCCCTTTTCTCGATTGGACCCCTTTGTTTCTTCCGTACCATGTTTATCCTATTACCCAGTGGCGAGCCGTGAATTTTATACCTAGGCCCTCTCACCCCCACCCCTTCCCTCCAATTATTACTTCACAGCGTATACTTCAGCGGAATATCAAAACAACGGCCCGGGGTGCAAAATGCATCAATGAAAGCGACCCTCTACCACACAAAACAACACCTGTAAATGAGCCTATTTGTGTTCTTTGAAATTGAAAAGGATATTGCATTGTATTTGTTACTTTCGTTGCAGTTGTATGTCTTAAGTGTAATTTGGCATGCTTTTATTTTGAAGGCGAGTTAACGCTGTTGACAGGAAGTTGTTGTTGCTATGGAAACAAGAAAAGTTTCACAGCGGGCGGAACTTGTCATAAAGTCCGCGATAATAACACCCAAACATTTAGAGTGAAGATATGATTGGTCAATTGTACTGTCATTTGATATTACTCTCTCGTTACTATAGCTGGGCCCTCTGTGAATTCATAGCTGGACCGCCTGGACGTCCAACAGCTCCTCTCTTCACAGTAACTCGCAGAGACGAGCTTCTTTCATTTAACCCTTCACATTCCAACAGAAACTGAATAGGCAGATTCGAAGGATTTATTTCCTTGGAAATGTTATTTTAAATACAATTAAATCAAGTTATTTTGGTCAAACTAATGGAAAATATAACTAAAAAGAAATATTAAAAAAAATATTTAAATATATATTTTTTTAATGTGTTTAAATATTATTTTGTAGAACATCTTAGGCCCGGGCCTAGAGGGCCCTGACGGCTCCCCAGTGCTATTACCTCATTCACACCAACGCAACTCCGGTTCAAGCTCCGTGCTAGAGCTTTTCAGGTTCAGAACCGGCTCTTCGGTTTAGCTCCGGCTCTTTTCACACTGCCCAGAGTCCGACTGGTGCTGCGTCATTGCGTCATCGTTTGCGTCATGACGTAACCGTTTGCATGCCTGCTTCATAAAGCCAAACCGCGAGGAAACAGCTGACACCGACAACAACAACAATGGCCGATTGTGCTCCAGCTTCCTCTGTACCTCTTCCGAAGACCAGATTCCCAGTAGGTAGCTGGTCTCTTCAGTGGACCACTGCTGCTTGTTAAGTTTCTCCATCGTTGTGTACAAACTGGATAAAACGCCGGCTTTTTGTTGTTGTTCAGGAGTTGATCTGCCCCTGCCCCCGCCTCGACGTAAGCGTGGCGTATGTGGTGCTTTTGCTCTAGCCGGACAATTTTTTGGTGCTTGAAACGAACCGGATTCCGGAGCTAAGAGGCTGCTCTGCTGCGGTGTGAACAGGAAAACCCGGTGCTTTTCAAGCTCCAGCTCCGAACCGGCCCTGAAACACCATTGGTGTGAATGAGGTAAGTCTAACACTCGCACTTATTTTATTAAACGTTCCTGCTCAGCTCCCAGACCGTAGTTGATGAATACCGGGGGTGACTCAGCAGACTTCCAGGGCCGAAGCAATAGGCTTTGGGTTCAATAACCAACTTTTGAATAAAGCAGACAGCAAGCTTTTCCTTTGGAGGCCGGTGTGTGTATTTATGACTTGGTTGTATAGCTAACAACTTCATATACAGTATATATAAATATATATATATATATATCTCCCCTCTGTCTTAAAGGGATAGGCTGCCTTAATCTGCATTATAACACCTGCTAGCACTCCAAAATATGTTACATAAGCAACAGGCCTGATGTGATTCAAACACATGCTTACTAAGTATCCCTCCACACTAATAAATATTCAGTGCCTTGCATCCGATCTGTCTTCTCACCTTGATAGTGTACTATGTTTGTACAAAACACAGTTCACAGTCGTTTCTTAGGGATTTCGTATCGGGTCCTCAAATGCTTCTGAGGAACACACCCAGACCGCATTAATCAAAATGGTTTCTCAGTTATTAGAGAAATAACTAGTTGTATAAAGGATACCTTATTGGATTTAATTACATTTTGATTAATAATGGACAGTAAAATACAGACTAAAAATACAGAAACTGAGATGGCCACATTATAGCTCTCCTGCTGGAAACTTTTCTCAAAATAATGTTTTTTTTTCCTCGGTTTTTTGGCATTGTGCAGTGAGTGAACAAGCTAAAGTATGCCACAAACTGGCGCATCTGGGGGAATATTTTTGCAAACAATAGCAAATTATGATAAACATTGTGTTGCTGTTTTTTCAAAATGGTGTTTTTATTTCTGTGAAATAGTGATGAAATAATATCCTTCCCTGGAGCTCTGATGCTTATTATACTCGGAAATAATGAGTGACACACACACACACACACACACACACACACACACACACACACACACACACACACACACACACACACACACACACACACACACACACACACACACACACACACACACACACACACACACACACACACAGACACACACACACCCCCCCCCACACACACACACACACACACAGTGAAGTTCATCTGGAGAAGCCTAGCACATACAGTAAAACTTGAAAAACACTTTAAGAAAGATGCATCGAAGGAAAAGGCTTTATGATTTACCGTCAGACTGTAATCCATGAGATGAAGCACAAAAGCCCCTGAAGCATGTGCGAATGAGTTGTCCAGACGGAAAAATAAGTGAAAGGACAGAGGAAAATGCTTTAAAGCAACAAGAAAAAAGGAAAATAAATCCATTTCGCCCAGGTGCTATTTATTGGCAATTATAGTCAAGCACTGATCACAGAGTGATCGTGGAAGCGAGTGACACCACTTCACTTGTCTTAAAGGTCCCATGTCATGGCCATTTCTACTGATCATAATTCCATTGTTGAAGTATACTAGAATAGATTTACATAGTGCAATGTTCCAAAATCACATTGATTTCTCATACAGCATCTCTGTATAGTATGTGTATTCACTCTCTGTCCTAAACGGCTTGTTGGAGCTCCTGCCCCCCCGCCTCCCTATGAGCCCACTGTGCTCTGATTGGTCAGCTCGCCCACTCTGTTCTGATGAGTCCACCAACAGTGGCGTAACTATCGACGGTGCAGCCGGTGCAACGCACTGGGGGCCAGGCCCGAGCCAATTTTTTTATATATTTTTTTTTATTTTTGGGGCCCCAATGGCATTGACCGGTTAACGCAGTCTTCAAAGTAACCAAGCAACCTAAATTAATTTGTCTGTCTAATGACCTTGCTCCCTTTCATGTCATGTGATACCTTGCGTGAAGAGCGAACCGTTTAATCAACCTGTACTGTACTGTAGCTAGCAGCAGCAAGTTCGGCAGCTAATGGCTTGCATTTATAATGTACAGCAAAACAATATTTGCACCGGGGCCAATCACAACCTTGTTACAACACTGTCTACCACCGTTACAGCGGAACATCAGTGATTATGTGCTACAATGGCGTTAGCAACCAGAAAATGACACCAGTAAGGACAGACAGATGAGAATGCTGCGTGGGGTCTGGGTGTCGTGTTGGCGGGACGTTGCACGGCTCGCTGCTGCGAGGAGCGGACAGTGTGAGCTGGGTTCATTTCCTGCTTGCTGCGTGGGATATGCGAGACAGCGAGACATCACGAATGGACGCGGGAAGGGGGGGGGGGGGGGTTGCTGAGGGGGCTGCAGCACCCCCATCTGCTAGGCTCCACTATGGATAAAGGATTTTAAAACAAGAAAAATAACGACTGATGGTATGAATTGGCTCTTATATCTAAATTAGAAGTCACATCAAAAAAATTGTACATTCAGTCAGTTCAAAATGTTATTGTATGTGTAATTTCAATTAATGACTGTGTGATGTTCTTAATTTTACATTTGTCCCAGATGTTCCATGAAGAAAATGATAAATGGTGTTTGTGAAGTTAACCCACATTCCAGATAGTTCTCTCCCTGCACAAGTCATCAGCAGTAGAATATAGCCTCCACACTGGGCATAATGCCACTGTCCTCATCTGGGTCACTGCCAGAAACTGACACATCCCCAGCTGGGAGAGCCCCCTCCCACCACCAACCGCCTGATATTTTCTGTCTCAGACTTTTTCTATTCTCACAGCTGGCTGCAATGCACCATTCAGGGAACAGTTGTAAATCAAACCACTTTTCTTTAACTTTCTTCTACGCTTCTGTGGAAGGATGTAATGGCATTATATTGCCTCATGATCTCCCTCCATACATCATCTTTTTGTGGGGCCATAATAGCACTGCTGCTTTATTCCCCCCAGCCTCTCTGAGTATTGTCTCACTTTCTGCATCGCTGAAGTTCTTCTGTTTCTTATCGCCACTTTTGTCCAGAGGATTATGGAGTTTCTGAGGCACAGCAATCATGTTAATTTGTGTTAATTAAAGTCCTGAGCATGCATTTGCCATTCAAAGGGAATTGGGATTCATCAACATATGCATGTATAGCTGACTTGCATAATCAGAACATTGAATACAGTATGTGCAAATCTGAATCGTCTGACACTTGAGCACAAGATGTTCCAAGGACATGCAGTATGTGGATTACAATGTCAATCAAACAACCCTGAAGAAAATCTGAAATTTGGCAGAAAGGCTTCTCTTCATAAACAAACCACGAATGCTTACTGTGCAGCATTTTATTTTAAAAAACAGTAATTCTTTGGCGGTCATAAAAGCAAGCATCAGAGAAAAACAAAACCAATATTGTTTGTATAAATATTCAATACAGCAGTGCAGGCTTTTTTACTCACAAGCGCATTCATGTGAAAGAAGTACTTCATGTCCATAAAATCTTTACTCAATTTATCTTTATTGAGATACATTTGATTAATTACCTAAATTCAGCCAATAAATGGTTGCATGATTGCAACATAGTTATAGATACATTTCTGGACATCGCACAAATAGACTGTTAGATCACCTTTCTATGTCATCTAGTAATACAACTATAGCCATGTTCAGATTTTGTTCATTAATCATGTCACTATGCTAATTAGTTTAAGTGCCCAACATGCAACCCTTGGCAACCACGCTTTATAATCTATTATTAAGCCTATAGATAAACTTCAAACCTAAAACATCATAGGAAACTATATTTCTGGGTTTTATATAGGCCATATAAAGTAGTTTCCAATTAATTTAGAAAAGGTTTCATCAGGTTTCCCATTGATTATTTTGATAATAATATCAAGCATGTATTATTATCCTGCAGTTTTCCTCCAAGTATACGCAAGATGTATTGTGGTAGTACAAAGATATTTAGATCATTGTAGTGCATAAAGAAACCTCACTGTGTCAGGATTTAAATTATAAACAGGTAATAGAACTGTCACTTTTTACCTTTTGAACATTTTGCTATCAACTTGAAATTCACATTTGGTTTTTAACTGCAATACAAAGTAGTACAATGTGAGCTTGACTTAAAAAAGTGAAACCGCATTGACCGTTGGAGTCATTTAATGGAAAACGTTCACACGCCACACCAGGCATCATGCACTTGTAATGCAGGTTTGAATCCTGTTCTGAGTCTTTACCCCCCCTCTATCCCCTTCCAGAATCCCTAAATAAATCTAGCCAAAACCCGATACACTGTTGCATGAAATTCAATTTGTTCTTGTTGTCATAAATCTGCTCACTGGGGCCTCTATTATTGATTCGGGTTTACCATTACCACTTGTAATGAAACTTATGAAATATCACCACAGTGCAGTAATTTGCTATTAAGAAGAAAAACTGCACTTGAAATCCAAACAGCTTATTACAAGTCATTGGGGCACTTAGAACAAATATAAGAAGATGCCGATATTCCTCTGAGTTCTAATTTGTAAACGTATACTGTTGAGTCATTACCACCAATATGCATGTACAGCATGAGAGCTCTCTGAGATGTATTAGCATCATCAAATTACATTAACCACTGTCACCTGAGACTTTATTTACCACATTCATTAACTTATTTTTTCTCATTTACGGTACTCTTGTTGCCCAGGGACACGTTCTGCTCCCTCATTCCATATGGCATTTTACACTGACATCACTCTGAAAAGATTTTCATCAACATAACTACACTGTAGCTATGTTCGTTTGACAAATAAAGAACCTTGAACATTGTGGCTGTGCAATTATGACAGCAATTCAAGGATTTCCACGTCTACATTGGTATGCACCAAGGTACCATCGCTTTGAGTGATTGGCTTATGTTAGAGTTAAATAAGTAAACCGGTTTGGATATATATATGGAATTTAAGTACAGGCTTAGTAGGACGATATATCAATTGCCTAAACACTGAACAACTGTGGGAGTTGTTTCTTATCTCACTTCCTGTAACATAAAGCAGAACAGTCATACCAATCTGTTGAGAGCAGATAGGAGCCTTTCCTTTTCAAGTGCAACAGGCATGACATGCTTATACTGTTTCAATATGGATGATTCAACACAATTCTCGCTTGCCATTGGCTGCCTTGTCTTTGATGACAGTCCTACGGCCTTGATTTGTTCACGGTGAGTTAGTTTGAATCAAAGTCAAAAGACACTTCCAATGATCTGCCAAGTTCCATTATCGTTTCTCATTGTGATGATTAGAACTAGTGCAGGAGAAGAGAAGGGAGCTAATTGAGCACAAAAATGTTCTCTACGCGTGTCCGCCCGTTAAGGAAGATTAATTCCTTGTTTTGGTATACATTTACAACCTCTAGGCATGAAGTTTGATTCGTTTTTTGTAATGGATGTTTGATGTAATTGTCCTTCTTTTTTATGGCCTGAGCAATAGACAGGTCCTATTGTTTTTTGAATAAAAAAAGTATTCATTTGTGAGTGGCTAGGGATTTTAGAAAAACTTGAGGGAATTGTCACATCAGACTTGGTGAAAACCGGAAAACTTAGGTTAGGGTTTCAGTTTGTAGTCAAAGTAGTTATGACCAATAACACTTGAGCAGGCTTTGGCAGCTCCACAGTCCCAAAGGCTATCGTCTGATCATGATTAAGCCTTTTATTAGCATGTAAAGTTAATTGCTGCCCAAATGTCATTAGCATTATCTTCCATTGAATCTTTCTTTACCTGATTAACACATGCACAAGGTCCCAATGATCTACCTTATCTACATAACAGCCGGGCCCGGCGCCACAACGGGGCAAAAGGGGGCATTGCCTCCTCAGTTGTATTCTTTGCCCCCTCACCTTGAGCATCATTCATCCATCAAAAAGTACAATAAATGTCACAATTATTAAATAATAACTTTAAATAATTATCTTCCCCAATACACGTTACTATGTTTGGATCAGATATGTGGGCAGGCAGTCAAGCAACGTGTAAAAAAGCCTCAACCCCAAGTGAGCTTGTATTCTTAATGTTAGCGTGTGTGCTTATCTGTAAACACAGTCAGATGGGGTGACCAAAACGTCCCCGTTTTTTCGGGCAAAGTCCCCGTTTTTGGTGGACGGTACCCGGTTAAAACTCCCGAAAATGTTCCCGTTTTTGAATGTGCGTTAAAAAACATAGAGCAAGGTGAAATAAAATGTTACATGTCAGTAAAAACAGAGTAACAGTGTTGTGCCATTTGTAGCGTTAGCGTATTTCTTCTTCTATCTTCTTCTTCTTCTTCTTCTAATTCAATGTACCTACCCTCGAGATATTGGACAAAAGAAACTCGGCTAGTAGTGTCAACTAAATGCATAGTATTACAACAAAAGTGGTAAACGAGGTAAATCACAAATTTATGTTCTCAATCGTCATGTGTGGGATTGAATATTAAATTAGTTTAGATGTAACAGCTCTGTGAAAACAATATGAAATCAACAAAAAATAAGACAGACAACAACAGATAGCACCACACATGATGGTTACTTGTTATTATTTAGGGCTGGCTGTATGGTATAGAGGCAAATGGTAAATGGACTGTACTTATATAGCGCTTTATCCAGTCTTTAAGACCCCTCAAAGCGCTTTAAATACTACATGTCATTCACCCATTCACACCCATTCATACAGAGCAGTGTACCTTACTCTAGGACCTAACATTCACACACATTCACACACCATTGGCCATGCCATCGGGAGCAACTCAGGGTTAAGTATCTTGCCCAAGGATACATCGACATGTTGACTGGATGGGCTGGGATCGAACCCACAACCTTCTGGTTGAAAGACGACCACACTTCCTCACAGCCACAGTCGCCCAGCTTCCCCACTCAATCTATCAAGAAAGGTCTCATGAACTTCCCCACTCAATCTATCAAGACCCGAGCAGTTCTACTAGAAGTCCAAGGTAAAGGCACGGGCCGGCGCATACCGCTCATGGAATCCCTCACCATATGAACTCTGACCCCTAGAGTACACGAGTGAACAAGTGAAGAGACACAATGTATCCACCTTTTTTAGAATAGTCTTTTTTCTCTTCTCTGAGAAACAAGGGTATGAAAAGATCAGCCAGAAACAGAGGAAGCAAGGCACAACGTGTCTACGTAAATGCCCCTCCTAAAATTTAAACGAGTCAGAGGTGAAGAAATACAAAGTCCGTACTACTTTGTACTACAAAGCTGGTTCAACCTAACCTGGATACAAAGCTGGTTCAACCTAACCTGGATATGTTTGAGTTAGCCGGTTGGCCTAATCCAAAACATACGCGCTCTTGCTAAACGGTACTACGGCCCAATCCCAAACCACTCCCTCGACCCTACCCCTCCGTGACGGAGTGAACTCCGTCTGTAGCCACACTCGCAGCTCAACGAGGCTCCCTCCTCTCAGATGGAGGGAGTAAATACAGCAACAAGCTTTGGGACGGTCTCCCCTCTCTCCGGCAGAAACAGGAAATGCCGTAACTGTATGTAACAACGGTTTCAAATCAGCATCTCTTAGACAAAAAGTTTAAATGAATAACTCAAATAAAACTCCAAACATCTTGTGTTTCAAAGCTCTTTTAGTTTTAAACCTGATGTTTATAAGCTTCTTAGTTTGTGCAACGGTCTGTAAATATACAGAACTTTATAATAAAATGCACACATTTACCTTTTTCTAGACTAAACACAGGTATGATCCTAAGTTAAAAATATGAGGTTATCATGAGGTTGTTAACATCGCAATTTATCAGTGGAGTTTTGCTGGAACTACTTGTAAACAGCGTGTTTCCTGACGGACACACACAGCGTAACTCTGGTCAGGTAGAGACCGGTCTCAAGTCAGCACCGCTGCCGACTCGCTGTTTGAGGGCTTGATAGCCCACTCCCCCTCCACACCGCTCCACACTTGTTGCTTTGGAACAGCCCTCAATATGGCGGACCCTCCACGTGAACGCGCAAACGGAGGGGTAGGGTGTAGGGGGCGGTTTGGGAATGGGCTTACGACGCGGGTTATCAAGTGGATCGCTCAAGCCAGCCGTGCCCTATCTAGTTAGGTGTGCGTTCACATGAAAGGGGTGGTATTTGGAGCATTCGACCAATCACAAACATGGAGAAGCGTACTGACAGCGCAGCGTCATACTGTACTTCCTGAATGAAAAGTCAACTATAATATTAGACATGTGAAGAAGTTAAACTTTAAACATCCATGACTTAAACACTGTATCCAGGATAAAAGCCACATAGTTGCACCTGCAAGGTGAATACAGCTGGTAAAAGAAAAAGTGTTTGAATGCGTACATTAACAGGTTTATGATATCACTGCCCCGTCTAAGACACGAGTGGATCTGACTTTAACTACATTTGTCTCGAGTGTTTCGTCAACTTAATGTGTTGCTTAAAATAATACTTCTGTATACAGTATGTGACACTCTAAGTGTTTCACTGAGTTGAGCTCTTAGCCTGCAACCTAACCTGCTCCGGGGCAGGGGGGTATACTACGAAGCAGGATTTTCGTTTAGCAAGATAACTTCTGGGATTTCCGGTACTACGAAGCTGGTTCGCTAGATCTCCATGGTGACTTATCCTGGAACCTAGTCTGTGCTCCGAAGCAGGATATGTTCCAGGATAAGAGATCAACTCAGCGAAAGCACCACGCCTGCTGACCAATCGGAGCTCAGTGTGCGGAGGAAATACAGTTTAAAGTTTAACTGCCGTTGCAGGAAAGACGGCCGGCCAAAATCACCGACTGTGTGAACGTGAAAATGAATAGAATATCACCTCCCATCTTCAGAGCAATCGGACTATTATAACTATTATTATACTATTATGTTAAGAAAGCTTAATTAAATATCTGCCACAACATAAGTAACCAGATCAAAGTAACATTAGCACTGTGAGTGCAGACGTCAATGTGTCCCATTATCATTCATATCACATCATATCATATGCATCATAATGTATATACTGTATATTTCCTTATCTGAGTCAGCCGAGCCGTATCTGGCCGTGCAACACTCACAGTGTCACATACTGTAGGCCTATGCAGAAGTATTATTTTAAGGAACATATTAAGTTGACGAAACACTCGAGTCAAATGTAATTAAAGTCAGATCCACTCGTGTCTTAGACGGGGCAGTGATATCATAAACCTGTTAATGTACGCATTCAAACACTTTTTCTTTAAACCAGCTGTATTCACCTTGCAGGTGCAACTATGTGGCTTTGATCCTGGATAAAGTGTTTAAGTCATGGATGTTTAAAGTTTAACTTCTTCATATTTGACTAATATTATAGTTGACTAATCATTCAGCAAGTATGACGCTGCACTGTCAGTACGCTTCTCCATGTTCATTCCTCTGACAAAATCACTGCCATTAATCACTCCCTATCCGCTGCATCTGACACACAAACATCTCCCCCAACATCCACCGCCACAATTCCTCCCTCCATCTCCCTTGACCTCCCGAGCCCTCCTCCCCACGGCATTCTCTCCCAGTTCACTCTGGTTACCCCCCCTGAAATACTCCAACTGATCAGCTCCTCCAAACCCACAACCTGCTCGCTTGACCCTCTACCCACCCCTCTTCTGAAGTCCTGCCTCCCCGTCCTCTGCCCCTACCTTGTCAACCTTTTCAACTCCTCCCTGTCCCAAGGAACCGTTCCCTCTGCCTTCAAAACTGCTGCTGTCACTCCCATCCTCAAGAAACCCGGTCTGGATCCCTCCTCCCTCAGTAATTACCCCCCCCATCTCCAACCTCCCCTTTCTCTCAAAAACAATAGAACACATCATCTCCAAACAACTCCACCGCCATCTCCAAACAAATGACCTTTTTGAACCCCTTCAGTCTGGTTTTCGTCCTCACCACAGCACAGAAACGGCTCTCATCAAAGTTCTCAATTCCCTCCTCACCTCTGCTGACACCGGTTCCCTCAACATCCTCATCCTCCTTGACCTGAGTGCAGCCTTCGATACCGTGAGCCACACCATCCTGCTTACCCGACTCCGGGATATCGGTATCGAAGGTACTGCACTCAGATGGCTCCAGTCCTACCTCTCCGACAGATCCCATTTCATCTCCCTCAACAATCACTCCTCTACAACAGCTTCAGTCACCCAAGGTGTTCCCCAAGGTTCAGTACTCGGCCCCCTCCTCTTCATCATCTACATCCTCCCCCTTGATCAAATTCTCCGCCATCACAACCTGGACTTTCACTGCTATGCTGACGACACACAGATCTACCTCAGCACCAAAAACCCCACAACCCCCCTCTCACACACATCGAATCCTGTCTGACTGCAATAAAATCCTGGATGCAACACAACTTCCTCAAACTCAACAGCAATAAAACTGAACTCCTCCTCATCGGCTCCAAATCCACCCTCAGCAAAACCCCCAACCTGACACTCACCATCGATGGCACCCCTGTTTCCCCCTCCACCCAGGCACGCAACCTTGGCGTGATATTCGACCCCACCCTCTCCCTCGACCCCCACATCCGCCAAGTTGTAAAAACCTCATTTTTCCACCTCCCCAGTATCGCCAAACTCCGTCCCTCTCTCACCCGCCCCGCAGCTGAGCGACTCATTCACGCCTTCATCTCCTCCCGCCTTGACTATTGCAACTCACTCCTCTTCGGCATCAGCACAACATCCCTCAACAGACTCCAGCGTGTCCAGAACGCAGCCGCCAGACTCCTCACTCACACCAAATCATGGTATCACATCACCCCGGTCCTCAAAGAACTCCACTGGCTCCCAGTCTCACACCGCATTCACTACAAACTCCTGGTCCTCAACTATAAAGCCCTCCACCATCTGGCCCCCACCTACCTCAATGACCTCCTCATCCTCTACCAACCACCCCGGTCCCTCAGATCCACCTCAGCCGGTTTGCTTTCAATCCCCAAGGCCAAACTCCGGAGCTTCGGGGACAGAGCCTTCTCTGCGGCAGCCCCGAAGCTCTGGAACTCCCTCCCCCAAGACCTCCGTGAGTCTGATTCCCTCACCCTGTTCCAGTCCCGTCTCAAAACCCACCTCTTCAACTCTGCTTATCCTTAAACCTGCCCCTCCCCCTTTCTGAACCAACATCCTCCTGACTGCTTTTCTGTTTTTGTTTTGTTTGTGTTTTCTGTTCTTGTTTTGTTTGTCGACCTTACTCGTAATGTAAAGCGTCTTTGGGTCTAGAAAAGCGCTATATAAATCCCATTTATTATTATTATTATTATGTTTGTGATTGGTGGAATACTCCAGATACCACCCTTTTTATGTGAACGCGCACCTAACTAGATAGGACACGGCTGGCTTGAGCGAACGAGTTGATAGCCAGCGTTGTAGGACAGTTTAGCGAGAGCGGCTTTGTTTTGGATTAAGTATACTACGAATCTAGTTCAAAACCTATCCTAGATATGTTTTGAGTTATCCGGTTGACTTAATCCAAAACAAAGCCGCTATATATCATGTAGATATATTATAGGTGCAGAGAGGAGTTGGTTTATTGTGCCCCAATGTAAAGCCTAATGTGAGTGTTAAAGGTCCCATGTCCTGGCCATTTCTTCTGATCATATTTCCATTGTTGAGGTCTACTAGAATAGATTTATATTGTGCAATTTTCCAAACTCACATTGGTTTCTCATACAGCATCTCTGTATAGTATGTGTATTCACTCTCTGTCCTAAACAGCTTGTTGGAGCTCCTGCCCCCCACCCTCCCTGTGAGCCCAGTGTGCTCTGATTGGTCGGGACGTTGCGAGGTTCATTGCTGCGAGGAGCGGACAGGCTTCCGGGTCGGTGATACAGTGAGAACAAGCACACACAAACACTCACAGCCGAAGTAAAAACAATAAGTGTGGCTTGATATTGAGTAAGAAAAGGGTTTTATAATGCTGTGAGAATGGGTCTGCGGAGAGCATTTCTCCACCATCCCAACTCGTCTATTACCAGCGTTCAGGGAGCTCTATGCAAGTCAATGGGGACTCCCTGTTAGTTAGCCAAGGGATCCTGGTGTGTGAGGTGCTCCGCGGATTGGTCCATTTGGGCCAATCTGGTCATTTGTAGTTGATTTGGGTGTTCACACGTCACAGAACCCAGGAATCTCACGATGGAAAATGAGAAATCTCCAACGAGGCGTTTTGGGGCAGCCTTTGCTGCCTTTATCCTTCTCTCTCTTTTCACTCGATCATCCCTTCGCTCATCATATCTCCTTCTCTTGTCCTGCTTTTTCTCCTGCTTCACGGGTTGTTTCCTGTTCTTATTGTATCACTCTATAACTCCTTCTCTTTCCCTAATTGTATTCTTTTTCTCCAACTTTCATTCGATATATACTTTCTACTCCTTTCCTGCCTTATTTGTTCCATTTGATATTTTCCCAATTTCTAACTGCCATCCCCTTATATTGTATCTCCCATCTCCTCTCAATCTTTGCCCTCCTATTGTTGTCTGGGTCAGGGAGTTTTTTCCCCTTTTTATAATTGATTTGGCTTCAACATAAGGCTGTTACAATTGACCAAATAAGTCAATAACGTTGTCAGGGTTTGAGGCCCACAGAATGTCCTGTTCAATTAACTTAATGGCCAGGTCATCAAGCCTGTCTTGGCCGATGGTGCTCCTTAACCATGTGTGAAGACAGCATAAGGCATTGAAGGAGTGTACACTGCCGCAGTAGCCGACTGAAATCTCAAGGGGCACTTGGAAGATGGCCTTCACGTTGGGAAACATGTCTTAATCAAGGGTTAGGGTTAGGGGTTTTGGAACACCATGGCTGTGTAAGTATCTCTGCCTACACTTCTCTTGATCAAACTTATAACCACCATGAGTTCTTCTGGCCTGAATGGAATCCTATAATGCACTGTAAAAAAAACATTTTTTTCACAGAAATGTACTATATTATTTTACAGACCTTTCTTGTTTTTCTATATTAAGTGTCATACAAATACAGTAAATTACTTTTATTTAAAATAAATAAAGGTTTTATTCTGTAAATTGGTTTGATGATAAATTATCGTTTTTTTACAGGATAATTCCATTGTTTAATTGTCTTGAATGTTAAATTACATTGAATTCTATGTAAAAACACATAAAATACACATCATTTTACTGCATGTAAAATGAAGGCAACTTTCTTTTTTTTGTTGCAGTAAAACCTTAAATTTAATGTAACAAAATGTAAAAAAACAAAAAATAACTGTATTCTGTACTGTTGTAGAATAAAAAGAAATCTTATTATAAAACATCTCTAAAATGTTAAATAAATGTATAAATCTTCACAAAAAATGTAATATATTGCAGAAATACCCAAAAATGATTTTGTGTAAATAAAGTTGTTTTCATAGTAAACTAGTATCGTTAACTGTAAAAAAAAGGTGTCAAATAAAAGAACGTAAAATGTAAGTAAAAAGCTACGGCACTTGAAATGGAATCCAGCCATACAACGGCAGACAATACAAGCAGGATTGGAATGAGTCCACAACACTCCTGATTGGTTAATATAAACGTCATCGAAAAAACCTGCAAATGAGCACTGTCCGCGCCTTTCAATCCAATTTGAAACTTCCACCTCGGTTTGAGCGGCTCTCCTGCGGAGCTACAGCTGTCTGTATGTCTGCTCACGAGTTTATGGACTAATATCGGGATAGTTTTACATCTACACGTTAAATATGAGCATCGGGACGTCAACAGAGAACAGAAGACTTGAGATCTGGTGAGTCCTGCAACTGTAATGGAGTTAAACATGTATTTAGATAATCCTTAGTTTGTGAATGTTTAATTGTGTATTTAAGGTTAAGTTTCTTCTTCTAGTTCAGTGAGTTTTGAGTGATGAGACATATACTTTAAGGGAATCTGTGGAATCTCAGCTTTCATATGATACGTTTGTGCAGATAGCATGAAGTAAAAAAGATCGCTTTTGCCAGTGCTAAAGTAGCGTTAGCACTGAGGTAAAATTAACAAAAGGTAACTGTTGTTACCCCTTCTAAACTTATGAAATAATGAGAAAAATATGAACAACTCTTCATAGAGCCACATCCACACAGCTTTAAAGTTGTAGGAAGCTGAAGCATTACATTCGTGCCAACGGCTAGTTGTAGTTTCTAAGGTATTAGAAAATTGGTGTTCTGAAAGGTTTAGCTTAGGATCAATGCCCTTGGGAGGCTCTCAATAACTGTTCTACAATTTTGTGTGTGTTTTGTGTAACCCTGCTTCAAAGGTCCATCATACAAGATGTAGGGGATCGATTGGCAGCTGCTGATAATAACACCAATCATTATGGTTTACTAATAGTTATCACTTCACTTCCCCCTCCAGCACCTGGACACAGCAGGAACCTACGCCAGGATCCGGTTTGTAGACTTCAGCTCCGCCTTCAACACCACCATCCCGGCTCTGCTGTAGGACAAGTTCTCCCTGCACATGCCCGACTCCACCTGCAGGTGGATCACGGACTTCCTGTCTGACAGGAAGCAGTATGTGAGGCTGGGGAAACACGTCTCTGACCCCCGGACCATCAGCATTGGTTCCCCTCAAGGCCGTGTTCTTTCCCCTCTGCTCTTCTCCCTGTACATCAACAGCTGCACCTCCAGTCACCAGTCTGTCACGCTACTGTAGTTCGCAGACGACACCACGCTCATCGGACTCATCTTTTGGTGGGGACGAGTCTGCCTAAAGGTGGGAGATGGACCATCTGGTGACCTGGTGTGGGGAAAACCACCTGGAGCTCAACACTCTCAAGACAGTGGAGATGGTTGTGGACTTTAGGAAGAACTCAGCCCCACCCATCCCCATCACTTTGTGTGACTCCCCAGTAACTGCTGTGGAATCTTTCCGAAACATGATTGGGCCTCAAGTTTTTTGCAGCCAATATAAATTATCCTACAAACTTGGGATAGGAGGATGAGTGAACAAGTTATCCATTGGTTGGAACCTACATCCCCATTTTTAGACGTACTAAATCCTGCACACTGCTCCTTCAAATCGCCATTTTGTAATTTCACTGTTATTTTCAGTTGAGAATGTTTCAAAGTAAAAAATTCAACTTACTTTTTGTTTCTACTGTTTATAAGTATGATGTTTAAATATGAAATGCTGTATTCATTAGTTGTACTATAATTCTACAAATATTTTTATATTTTAAGTTTTCAGAGTAATTGTTTCCTCCAGAACATTTTGTGATGTCATTTTATTGAACCTGTTTGATTGGAAAATGTTATAAAAAAGCTGTAAAAAAAACAGTATTCTCCCTGTAGAACTTTAGGTTCTGTATTTATTTTAGTGTTTGATCATACAAATCTAGTAAAAAACTGTTTTTCTCATCAGAACTTTATTTAAGGTATTTGAATGTAACATTTTAAGACAATGGATTTTGAAAAGAGAGGAAAGTGTTTTCCTGTAAAATCTTTAAGGAAAATTCCTGTATATTAATTACTTTTGCACTTTATTTCCGTTAAAGTATTTTTACTTTAATGTTATGGTTTTTGTTTGGCAGCCTGTTGCTGCATATCCCATTATGCTGTTTCTTTTTTACCTTTAAACAAAACAAACAGTTAGACCTTTCACAAACTGGCCTTTTCACAAGTGTAGTAGTGTTCTCTGTCTCCAGAGTAAAGTAAAATTGATAACACCTCACAGTTAAATAATTTAAGGATGCATTGCCCATGATTAACAATGTGCAAATAACAGCTACCATAGTGCAATGCCCATACAGCTGCCAGCCTGATGTGCTTAACACTCATTCATAGGCTCACTCACCAGTGAGCAGAAAGCAGTGGTTTCTATATGAACAATAAAGAATACAAATAACTTTTCACAAACAGGTATTTCATAACTGCTTACAATTGTAAGGAAGACATTTAAACTATTATTGGCAGTCACAGGCTGCTGTAAACTAAACACCACTCTCTCTGACAGAACACCTCACTGAGTGGTTTAACTCATAGTCTAACTTTCAGGTTTCTCTTTCAGCCGCAGACCCCATGTCGCCTCTTTATGTGCGTCGCTAAGTTCCTCATACTACTTGTGTACTTTAAAGCGGGTCGGCATCGTTTACAATTTGCGAGCGCTTTTTCAAGTTGTCCGTCTGTCTTGAAAAATCCGAAGTGTTGCCAAACGCTTGATTTGCAGTTATTTTTCGGTGCGCTGTTTTTCTCTTTCTCCTCGACTTCCTTGTGTGTTGATAACTGAGACTCTCAGCCTCCGTAGTGCGAAGCAAAGATCAAAGATCGTCTCTGCTGAGTGCTGACAGGATGAGGGGATATTATATGAATGAATATTTTTTTACCGATGCAAAGACGCTACAATCGATGCATTGCGAGTTCAACCCAAACTGTAGCCGATGTGCACTCTTTCAACCGGTGCACTCGCATCTTGAACGTTTATGCCGGTGCACCGATGTGAATCGGTGAATCTTAACATCCCTACTGTATACCCCTTTCACACCAACGCGGTTCCAGGGCCGGTTCGGAGCTGGAGGTTGAAAAGCACAGTTTTTTCTAATGCTGTCAAAATTATCGCGTTAACGGCGGTAATTAATTCTTTTAATGAATTGCGTTAAAATATGTAATGCATGTGCAGAATGGCCCGCCCCATACATGCCACCAGTGGCAGCGCCAGGGTGGCTGGGGTAGGCTACACCCATACCAAGAAATGGCTTGGCCCCACCATGAAAAATGATGTTAAAGTAAGCAAAATAAAGTACGCCAACTCGCGCCGAGAATTGCACAGTAGTGGCTCAGTAGCCACTTGTCTGGAAATACCGAAGACCAGAAACGGTTTTGAAAACTTTTGTCACGTCGTGATCGTCTTCTTAATAGAACATCTTTGATAATGTATTCTGGCCAATCAGAATCAAGATAACGGCATGGTGTTGTTGCAGGAAGTCCCGGTCCCGACGGAGAATACTTTTGCTGTAGTACAGGGGTGCACATAACTGGTACGCAGGTTATGTGCGTAATCTGAAATGCGTACCGTCACTTGTATCACAAAGCGCATTTGTGTACCGATGTACTTGTGAAGCTTTTCCAGAAGGCGGTTAGATCACCGGACGACAGAGTCGGTCTCTGTGTGCACAGACAGGGCTGCTTTTAACGTTGGTCTGTACAACGAAATTGTGCCAAAACTACGCCAACCGGCTGCGGAGGGAGACTCCCTCCCTTCACTGGAGAACTGCGCTCAAACAGCTGATCACAACGTTCACACTCTGTGGTCACGAAGTACTCCACGACCTACCCCCCCCCCCCCCGTCGACTTTCCTGATAGAATTCAACACGTAATGAATTAAGACCCGACGGTTTGATGATTGATAGGTGTGTGGTCTGTCTTTCATTTTGACACACAGAAAAATGTTATAATAAACATACTGTATGTTAATTAAGCAATAGCTCACGACAGGCCGTGGTATATGCTCGTTATATCACAGCTAAGGGGCGTGGTTCGGCCCGACGCAAAGCGGAGGGTCGACAAGTATTTCAGGAAGTATGAAACACGTAAGTCTGGATTTATTTTAATGTTTGAGGAGAAATAAACGACACAGCAGCTTTTTGGCATGTTAAAACTAATATTTTCTGCCTCGCTCATGAAAGTAACAGCTGGCGAAATTACAGCCTCGCCTACTGACTTTAATTTAACCATATATCGAGCCTGATTCTCGATTTCAAATGTGTGCTCTAAAATGATATTTATAAATGACTATTATCATTATTATAAGCAAGAAAATAAATGGCAAAGATACGTTCATAACAAACGTAACGTGGGAGAAAATGCGTTTCTATCTAAACGTAATTGAGAATGCAGTTTAGTTCTGTGGGAACGTAATGTTTAGGAGACAGGGTTGGATTATTTTTGTATGAATGTATCTTTCATCCAATCATAGAGCTTGTTGACTTATCACGAGGTTTGTCAAAGCGGACAGGCGTTGTCACAACAATAGCTGGGGATTGTGGGTAATGTAGTCTCCTTGGCGCTCCACATTTCAGAGAAAACAAGTTGTTTCTCAGAATTGAAGGGGAAAAACACAAAAGCATTGTACACAATTCAAACCTATCAATGTCGTTTAATTAACAAAGGTAATCTGATGTTTTTGAGTTGATGAGTAGTGGAGATATCACTGTCAAATCAATCGACAGTACTTCCGGGTGTACAATGTTATCCAATGGGGATGGACTCTCACATTGCTTTTAACAGCCGCCGACATAAACGGATGCGGTGCTTCCCTGAGCGTGAAATACCGCCGCCGATGGGAATACATTGCAATCAGCTAAAAGCTCTTTGCTTCCGTTTATGAAGCTGAAGGAGCCTCGGCGCGTCACAACTGGACGCCATGGGACCAAGCGTCGCTCCTGGATGTTTAGGGAGTGAGAGTGTGTTGTCCGTTCACAAAAACTACTACTGCTACCACTGAAATTACCTGGTTCAAAACCAACGAGCAGAATATGTATAACAACCCGACTCTTCCCGCCTTTTTGGATTTGCATATCATGTGAACGCAGCTTTACGCACAATTCTTTATGCATAGTCATTTGAACCTTTGTGAATAAAAACATGTTTTTCATTTGTGCAGGTTGTCATTTAAAGGCACTTCATTTCACAGCAGATATATTGTCACGACCTTAACACAAACTGGAGAACCCAAATGCACGACCCAGAGACAGTCTTGAATGTAGCAAAAAATGTCTTTTTAATTTCAAGAAAACAGAAAATCCCTCTAAACAGGTAGGTACTGAATTTAACAAAAAGCGAGGAGGAAAAAACAAGCGTAACAAAAAGAGAATTTAAGATTAACTTAAGTGTTACGGCCGCTGGCTCCCCGGTCCTATTAACTCTGTTCTGTGTTTATGTAAATGAGCTGTGAGGTTCCCTGGATGTCATTGGTTGTCCCCCCCTCGCTTCCGGAGAGTTGATTGGATCAACGTCCTCTAATCCCTGCACACATCCGGCGTACAACTTCCGGGAGAGGACTACAAAAGGCTGTGGACTGTGAACATTCGGGAGGGTCTGTTGTGTATGAACAGACGCCTCTCGGCAATTAGTCCTCGCTGCTAACTATTTAACCTTGTGTGGTTGTTGTTAATGTGTTCGTGATTAGTGGTGTTTAGATTAGGGTAGTAATATAACTGTCCATTTTCTTTCCCTTCATGTCTCTTTCTTTTCCACAAGACCACAACATTGAGGGCCAAAAACCTGATGATAAATTTAGCAAAAGTTTTAATTTAATAAGCAAAATTAGTGATACATGACTGTTATTGTCAAATATCTGCACTTTTCAGTGAGATACAATATACATTATACATAAGATACAACATGCACTAAGCTGTTGCTGTCCTTAAGGCTGTTACTAATCTCCTGTGGATCTCATTAAAGAAGTCTATTAGATATTAAAATGAAGTCGGTGGCTTTGCTTGACAAACCACTCAGCTCTTGCCGCTCCTTGCCTTTAACACACTCAGTGGTGCATAACTAAACAAAGGCAGACAAATGAAAGCAGAGCCTTTGTTAATTAAATCACAGAGCTGGATCTGTGCTCTGTTGTTACAACACAGAGAGAAGAATGAGGCGTGTGAGTCAAACATCACTGTGATATTGTTCACGGTTCTTCCCTCCGCCTTCCACTAACATCACCTGGAGGAACACATTCAGCAGATGCTCTGACAGCATGTTCTCTCTTTGTGAAAGTGTATAGCCAGTGATGTGTGTTTAAGCGAGGAAAGAAAACTCCACACGAGGCCAGTCACCACCCTTAAGGCTAGTTTCCCCGCCTTTAGAAACGATAAGGGTGAAGCTCTGCAGGCACACATGCCTTCTCCCTGATGTGTTTATCAGGTGCTGTCGTGAAGCAAAACTGCAGATCAATAACGCAATTAGTACATCCTATCCCCTGACTCTCAGCAGGGAAGATTTATTGGTTGCGACAGCAGCCAGGGCACACAGGGAACTCATCATTTCTACATGGCTGGCTGGGTCTAGAGAGCCACACAGGTCCATGGGGTTGATACTATCACAGGGCACAGGCATGGCATCTGAGGGTGGTCTGTGTTATGTTAGAATGGCCTGACCTTTTCCATGTCTCACTAATAAGCCTCCAGCTCTGGAAACTCCACTGTGGAACGGCAGCTCATTCTTAATCAATAGTGACTTGTTGATCTTTCTATCCGATTCTATATATTCCTTTTGAATGTCTAAGAATAAGTTCCAAGACACAGTTGGGGCATTGATTTTAGAACTAGTTTTGATAAAATATTTATGCCAAAAATGATCGTCTTAGGACTTTTTTTTAAAGGGGCCCTATTATGCTCATTATTAGGTTCATATTTGTATTTGTGCCTCTACTCTGACACGATTTTCTAGCTTTAATGTTCAAAAAGCTCTTTATTTTGTTCATACTGCCTGTACTGCAGCACCTCTTTTCACCCTCTGTCTGAAACTAGAGCCCAGTCTGCTGGCTTTTTTCCCAGGCAGTATCCAAATGACTGCCGATGCTTGTTTTCCCTGCGACCTGCTAAATGTCTGTGCAGTGCTGGCAAATTCCAGAAAAAACAGTGGCTATAGATGGATAGTGACAGGTGTGAATTGTCATGATTTTAGTTTTGTGTCTTTAGTTATTGGTTTCATTTTGAAATTCTACTCTCGCTGTGTCTTGTCTTCCTTCCTGTGTTTGCCCTCCTGTGTCTGATTGTGCCTCACTGTGTTCACCTGTTGCCCTTCTGTTTCTGCCTCCCCTGCCCAGCTGTGTCTTGGCTATGGGCTTAGATTTGTCTCATAAATATTTGTGTGAACATAAAAATAATTTGTGGGTAAATATGTGATTTGTAAATGTAAAACACCATCCACAAATGCATTTAAAAGATTTGCAAACTCGCAAATAAATGTGCAAATGTAAAACGGATCTGAAAATAGGCAAATATTTTCACAAATAAAAAAAAGATCTGTGAATACTATAATTAATTTACAGATAAACAAAAGGAATTTGTGAATATCTCTTTAACATTGACAACTTTCAATCAGGCATTTGTGAATCCATTTTGTATTTGTCAACCAAAAATGCATTTGTGGATCTCAAATCTCTGCTTGTGGATCGTTTTTTTACACAGTTTTGAGACAAACTTTCTGCCGGTCTCGACCGAAATCTGCTCGTGTCACTCGGTTATTTTCAGAAACCGAGTGATGGCCTGCTGATGAGGACATTTCCGGATTTCAAAGTTTCAAAGTAAGAGCATGATGGTTTGTTTAATGTGCCTTTTTGGTATTACTTTAATGAACAGCGCTACGTTAGGTGCATTCTTTATCATCATCATCATGTTATAGTGATACAGTTAGTTTGTGTTAATTTATTTGTTCAATACAGCCTATTTCGAGCACATTTGTATGCATTAATGTTGAAGTAGGCTACTAATTGCGCATTTCCACTGCAGGGCCTCGCACGGCTTAGTACGGTATAGTTAGGCCTTGGTAGGCCAGACTCACTTTATGCTGCGTTTCCATTACAGCTTAGTAGCTGGGGCAGTAACTATAGTAACGCAGTGTAGGCGGAGCCGTGACGTCATCTTCAATGCAAACCACAAAACCACAGACTGTGGGTGTTTCTCAATGTCGAGGACGCTTCTTTGGTAGGACAAGTCTTCAGAGTCAGGTCCTTCAGAAGCTAGGCAAGAATCCTTCCTGGCATTCGGAAAACGAAGAGTAGAACAGGCGAGCAAGTGTGCAGGTGTGCGTCATATGAGAGGCCCTGCCTTACATTTTGCGCGATTGTTTTGAAGACTCATAACTGATTTGCGAAGATGTACTTGAGTAACTATATTTTGTCCTCCTGGGGCCCAGCCCATTGAAAATGTCCACTGTAGTGGACCTTTTGTTAACATGCATCACCTTTGACTCTTTTGAGCTACTCTATCAATCCCTGATGTACTGTACAGAGGACATCCTGGTCTTTCCAGTGATATGTCATTGGTTAAAATTGCATGCTGAGAAGTTCCTCTTTCTTTTCATCCAAAATGGCTGGCATACCAAAAACAAAATGTTATAGAAGCAGGAGGAGAAGTCAAATATTGTTGAATAATTGTAATTTTTACCATGAAAATCATACATGTTCTTGTTTATTAACATGTGAGGAACTATATAATTTGTTCTGAAAGCAATTAAATAATTCAAGTTTTCAAATAACAGCCCTTTTATAAATGTCCATTCGAGTGGACGTCAGATCCATCTTCATGGACTTTATGACTCAATATTGTTGCAGGAGACGGAACTGAAGCAGACATTTTCTGTACCAGATAGTTCAGGGAGATTCAGATTTTGAGCTCTCAGATGATGAGGGAGATGATGATTTCACACCTGGGATAGAAGAGGGTCAAGAGGAAGGGGGGGGAAAGATGCAGGAGGCTCCATGAACGCACAGATACAGACAGAGAGACAGATAGGGACGAGCTGGAAAGACATGGCCCCCTGTGGGCCAAGAGTAGAACGTATGTCTTATTGTTGTTTTTATTTTAAGTGGAGCCATGAAAAATGAGAATTGCCTCAGGAATGCAAGCTGTGTTTCTATGAGCATGGTCAAATGGAGACCACATCCATACTAGTCAAGATGACCCTACAGCCCGTGCCGACTGGAGTCAATGAGGTACTTTTCCTCTACATTGACCACAAAGTCTTTGAAGATCTGGAAAGATTCACCAAAAACCAAACTAGTTTTTTAGTGACCAAATAAACAGCAATGTTCAGATCAATTACTTATTCATGTTTTAAATAAAGGTGAATGTATTATTGTATTAATATCACTCTATAACCATAATACGTTACATAGTCTATCTGTTAATTTTGGCTGTCTTTTCAAACTAATATGGTCCCGACGTCCTTTACAGTGGACATACTGTAACATTTTTAAATTAAATTAAATTAAAAAAGTCTATATTGCAAGAGGTTTTTTTAACCCTAAATAGGAAGGAAATCACACAAAAAAGGAAATTGGAAGACACTTTTTTTCCTCGAGTCCCAGGAGGATATTTTGTAAAATTATCATCTCTCCAGGACAGAACCACCAAACTAACATAAAACGTTATCCTTCTGTTTGCAACCTTGAAAAAGTCCTGGAGGATAAGCAGCCATAAGAAAATCATAAAATCACCATCACCAATCAATAACAAAATGTGTATTCTATTCATATATCATACTTGATGTATGCAAACCTTTTTTACACATATTGGTGCACATTGTAGCATAAACAGGGGTGCACCTAACTTTTTTGCCCTGGTTCTTAAAGGAGCACCTGGAGATGTTGCTTGGTGCGCATCCTTAAAATTAAATAAACCGGACCTTTTAAGGGGTACTTGACTTTATGAAGGGGGGGGGGAGGTGCGCTAGTGAGCACGCAGCAGGGTTACTGAGCGGAGCGCATAAAGCAGACCCTTCACGCGATAGCGAGGGGTAGAGCGAGGGATCGCAGATGCCGTGGTGCTCGTGGACGGATTAAAACAATTAAACCTAGTAAATACTTCCAGCGGCCCGCTCAAGTAAAGTCTATGTGTGGGAAACCCTGCTATCTTACCAGTTCTTATGCAACTCGCAAATATCTCTCTCTTCTCTCTCTCTTTTCTCTCATCTCTCTTTTTTCTCTCTCTCCCTCTCTCAATGTTGGTGCGCAAATGCGTCTTTTTTCAAATGATCCGGTGTTATTTTTGGCGGGGGGTGCGCATGCGCACCTGCGCACCAGTTATGTGCAGCCCTGAGCATAAACCAAAAATATCAACAAAAGTCAAAACAAGGTTCATTTTAATTATTCATTTAGGTGCAAAACGCTCTAAGGTCTCATTCACTCCTAATAGTCGCTTCTCTGGTGCACACCAGACGAAAGTTTATTACATTGTTTCATTTTTCAGAAGGTTTTGTTTGCATTCAGGGCAAAACTGAAACGGATTATAAACTTTAAACACAAGTCATGTGCACATTTTCTACACCACTGTACTTGCATTTAAATGTGTAATGCCTCGCTTCAGCCATTTTCCGGTGAAAGATTTTGGAAATTGTTTTTTTGCCTGCCGTCTTGTCTGCAGACTTGTCAAAGCATTAATTCATGGTTTTTACTAACCGGTATCAGTATGTAGTTAATTCGGCATCATTTTTGAAACATGTATTACAATTAAATCATGGTAAAATATGTTCATTTTGTTGTAGTTGTAGCCCCCTTGCCAGCGATTCTCTCTGACCATTCAGCAGTCGAGAGTGTTTACGTCACTAGTTTAGCATATTCAGGCCGGTTTTTGGCCCAGTAACATCCTCGATTTTGGAGGGCCAGAAAAAAGGTGAAAAAGTATCCCTGAGCCGGAACTACCCCTTGTGGAAAAGCAAAACAAAACGGGCCGGGTTTGGCACGGCACGCTCAAACCGTTCTACGCGCTGCAGTGGAAATGCGCCATTAGGCTATGCCACTTTCGGGTCTCGGGGGGCTACAGCTGGCAGCGAAGTAGCCCCAGAGATAACTCTTTCTTCATATTTTTTGTGTATTCATTGAAGCGGGTCATCTTATTAATTGGCCTAGTTTGACCTTACCAGTGCAGTGGTAAGGTTATCTGTAGAAAAGCACCGTATTAGCCTAAGTACTTCAACATCAAAGCATACGAATGTATGTGCTCGATATAGGCTGTATTGAACAAATAAACTAACACAAACTAAATGTATCACTATAACATGATGGTGATAAAGAATGCACCTAACGTATTGCTGTTCATTAAAGTAATACAAAACGATCTGACAGACCCAATGGTGTTAGCCCTCTCTTTCTTTCTAAATAGCCATTGGATAAAAGCCAAGTTTTAGGAGGGCGACTGTCAATCAAATGTGGTACATCATCTCAATTTGTGGGACGAGAGACACCTGGTCACCCTAGATGGGTCAATTCTCTTTGCTAACTCGTGTTGGATTGATGGAAGACAGTGGGTGTTTCTCAATGTCGAGGAAGGCTCCTCCAGAGCCACTATTTCAAGGATGCTACGTCATTGAATCCCGCCGAAGGACTGTTCCAATGTCCAGGATCCTTGGAATTCTACTAACAAAGAATTGCTAACAAAGCACTTATATACTAATAACGGACTGGCTTATCTAAAGCCAGTTGAGTAGCACTTGAAATGTTTTAGCTCTATGAAACCTAATGTACTTATATGATTCTGTTTTCTTCAAGTTTGTATCTTGTTGGTCGAACGCACTTATTGTAAGTCGCTTTGGATAAAAGCGTCAGCTAAATGCAATGTAATGTAATGTAATGTACGAGGACTGCATCCTTCGTTGATGGAAATTTCGAGGATGCACCAGTGTATCCTCCACTGTCTTCAAATCCCCTCAATGCTTTGCGCACGGACCGATTTCCCAAATCTTTGGCGGAAAATTTAAGCGGGGCCTCTCATATGGCGCGCACCTGCACACTTGCTAGCCTGTCCCATTCTTCATTCTCCGAATGAAAGGAAGGATTCTTGCCTAGCCTCTGAAAGACCCGACTCGGAGGGACATGTCCTACCAAGGAAGCGTCTTCGACATTGAGAAACACCCACTTACATACAAGTTGGGATGTGTCCCAATGTTGAAACTCAACTCATTTCTGATTTTACCCCGACTTTAAAAATACTTTTGTCTCTCCTCTTCCATGGCTCTACGAATATGAATTATGAAGTTGATGGCACAGACATTGTGAAGAACTTCAAAGCTTTAACATCTCTAAGTCTGAATATGTATGACAGACTTTAAGCATATTGTCATTAGAGTGCTCCCCCTCTTGTCCAGAGGGGGAGCCCAGCATGAACATCCCTATGTATGAATGTATGCAGCAGGCCAAAAAACATGTTTAAGAGAAAACTGGGGAAAACACACAGAAGAAGAAAACGGCAAAGAAGTCATGGTGAGCTCCTAGACAGCGAGATTTCTGAGAACTGATAACATTAGCAGTCTGAGTTAAAAAAATATCTCAGTGAACTCGTCATTACCCTGGGGTTTTGGTCGATAGTACACAGGCTTTGTCAGAAAAACCTCCTGCTTTAAACAAAAAAAAAACCTCTTTCATCTCCGCCTCCTGCCTGCCCGCTCTTTTTCTGGTCACAAAATGTAACAAAGATTCATGTCGGCAGAAAGCATTTCTTTTTTGATATCTTTTCATTCGAAGCTTGTCATTTCTATCAGTTTTGCATAAAAACGGCAGATGGTCTTTGTTCCATGCATGAACATGGCAGACGTGGACGGCGTTCACCTGAGGATTATCTATTGGACGATAAATTAATGTGAATAACGTCGTCGCCTCCTCGGAGAAATCACTGCTAACGCTGTACACCAAGTCGGGCCTCTTTAATTAAGTCCTGCTGAATAAATAACATGTGTTTACGGCTGACCCTGGAGACGGATGCTTTCTGGCAGCGAGCACGGCGCCGTCAATCTGACCTTTCCTTTTAGAGCTGTGGACGCTGTCTCAGGGGCCCCTCTATTTTCAATATAATAGCCTTTGTGTTTGTTGCTTTTTTATCTGCCGCGGCTCGTGTTAGCGATTCCTGCTGTACGATGCACTCATCTCTCCATTAGTGACACAAGTACAAGGCACCCGGATGGCGGAGTCTCTTCCACAGTGAAATCTGTCCCTTCTAAAATGGATTTCATTCATTGTTTTGTGTAAGCTTGATTTAGTGTCCCTATCTCTCCCGCTTGCTTTTGGTCTTTTTCTTTTTCGGTTAAAAAGCTGTTAAGCCTTTCACAGCGTGCTCCCTTTCCACCCAGCGAGAGGAGATAGCTGGCTGTCTTGTTTGTGAGCGGGCACCGAGGACATGCACTGACCAGTGGTGAGCCGTCCGGGCCCTCTAGGACTTGATTTAATTGTATTTAAAATAACATTTCCAAAGAAATAAATCCTTTGAATCTGCCTGTTCCGTTTCTGTTTGAATGTGAAGGGGTAAATGAAAAAAGCTCCTTGAGCCATCTCTGCGAGTTACTGTGAAGACAGGAGTTTATTGGTGGTCCTGCTGTAAATTCACGGATTAGATTTATGATTCGAAAATTATAAAAGTAGGGTAGACATGTGGAGATTATCCGACTGAACACCTGATCCGTCTCTTAATGTGTGTCAACCACAGACCTTACTTCGAGCTATTTTCCAAATCCTATGGAGAAATTGAATTGCTTTTTTGTCGAAGGAACCCATGCGCAGCTTACTTCCGGGTTTTAGGACGCGTCACTGTGGCACTCAAATGACAGTACAATTGACCAATCATATCTTCCCTCTAAATGGGTGGGCTTTATTTTATTTATTTTTTTTAAGTTCCGCCCGCTGTGAGGTTTATACATGTGTATAAAGTGGTGCAGTGACGCATCCTAAAACCCGGAAGTAAGCTGCACTCGGGTTCCCTCGACAAAAAAGCAATAGGATTTCTCCATAGGATTTTGGAAAATAGCTCAAAATAAGGTCTGTGGAAAACAAACCTGTTAGATAAATGCACGTTTTGTTCAGCCGGATAATAACCACATGTTTACCCTACTTTTATTGTTAACGAATCATAAATCTAATCGATAGATTTATGATTAGCATAAGTTCGTTCATGATGGCTCATGTCAGTGATAGTGATGACATCGTTGCGAAATTATTAACCGAGTCATTTTCAAGATTGAGTTAAAATGTTAAATTGAGTGGCAAAGGATCAGCTGCATGACCCCGCCATCAAGTGCTTCATCCAAAAGGACAGGAGGATGGACTTTGTGTTTAAGTGATTTGATCATCAAAGGTAGGCCTAAGTCATTTTCAATGTGGGCTGCCGTGCCGACTTAATTCATTTATAATTGTGGCCGCTGTTCTGATATTCCGCTGAAGTATACGCTGTGATGTAATAACTCTTCTTTTTTTCGAGGGAAGTTGGGGGGGGGGGGGGGGGGGGGGGGGGGGTTCAGAGGGCCTAGGTATAAAAGTCACGGCTCGCCACTGGCACTGACCAAGGCTGCTGATATTCTGCAGCAATGGATAAAGCTGTGATTCATTCCTCTGTGGCTTTGCTCAGACGTACGCCAAAGCTTCAGCCTTGGACTGAGGCCTGGTGTATTTTATAGTTTAAAATGTGGCAGACAGCGGACTGTCTGTATCTTGCTTGTCTGTTTGTTGCAGGTCGACATGTTGTAAGAAAGCGCATCTACCACTCAGTAACAGGGTCATTGCATTTAAGCACTTTGAGCACCAGGAAAAGCGCTTTATAATTGTAATGTATTATTATTATTATTTGAACGGAAATGAACCTGAAACGAGGAGAGGACAAATAGACAAGGACCAGGAAGGGTGAAGTCTTACTGCTGATTTGAACTGTTCCCAAGTTTATTCCTCTAGACTAGAGCTAGAATCTACAAACTAACAAAAACAACTAGAAGTTAAAATGCAAATGAATCCTTTGGTTCATGCTTCATTCGTTGGGGAAAAGGGATTGCTTTCTAAAATCGATTCATGTAGTTTTCTCTAAGATTCTGAATTCCGCCTGTATTTTTCTATTAGGGTTCTTTTTAAATGGTAAGAAAATAAACCTCATACATTAAATAAAACACTTGATTGCTAATGTGTTACATTTATTTAATATTTCAATAATTGTTTTTTATTTTTATTTTGCAAAACACTGCACAAACATGTCAATCTATAAGAGATTACACTTTTTTTCAGATGGTACAAGTATGTCCTCTCAAACATATTTTACTATGTTATTTCATATACCATACTGACACTACTTAATATAAAGCGTGTAAGGCAGGGGTGTCAAACTCAATTTCTTCGCGGGCCACATCATCATTATGGTTGCACTCAAAGGGCCGATTGTACCTTTAAGACTATATAAATAATGTAGTATATTATATTATTACCTCTGCATTGGATTATTATCGGATAGGGTATTAACTTCATCATTAACTACGTCTGAAAGAAGAAATAATTGCAAGTCTCTTCAGTGCGCATGTCACAAAACGAGATGCATTGTGGGACATGTAGTTTATCGGCTGCGTGCTTCTGTAAAGTGGCATGTAGATTCAAGATTCAATGTAACCGTATAATAAACTTATTATATTCTTTGCAAGCTCTTGCGGGCCACATAAAATGAGGTTGTGGGCCGGATTTGGCCCCGGGCCTTCAGTTTGACACCCCTGGTGTAAGGCATTCACTTACTGTAAAAATACCTCCACTTCGGAACTATTGTACTTTTGGAGTCAGGTGCTTCACCCTTTTTAGATTATTTTCATGAATTGAATTCTCTTCATTTCTAAATATGTATTTGTATGCACATTGCACTGACCTCTCATGCCCTTTCATGTTGATTTGTACTGTTGTTCACCTGCCAATAAAAAAACAACTTGCAGTCTATTTCAATTTATAATGGGATTATATGAAAACTGGTGCAAATAATTTAGCATTAAGATATTGGTGAACAAGACCCAACCACACTTCCAGTTGCAAAGAAAAAACTGGTGTGTTCCCTCTTCCCTCTGTAAAGCAAAAATGAAAATATAACACTCCGTGGTAACTGATAATATTATCAGCGAGCTGGAATAAAGATGTTGCCAAGATTAGAAGCACCAGTGTGATTCTTTTGTGCTAATTACACCAACATAATAACACTTTCATTAGACAATTCATGTTGCTCTCAGTGTGTTTTCCCCCATAAACTTCCCATCATTAACTCCATTACACCCTTAAAGGCCTCGTGTGATTCCCTACAGGTAATGAAAGCCTCCCTTCACGTCTCCAAAGCTTATGCTCTCTCAGACTCACCTGTTGAATGAGTCTGCGGGGAAAAGCCATTGAGTCTAGCTGTTTGTATCAGTAAGACAATAGTTGTAGTAGTTGACAGGTCACACCTCCCCCATTATGCAAATGAGCTAAGTCCCGCCTCCCCTTTGATCGAGGTGTGAGATCTCAAGTAGGTGTGATATCCCAAGTAGGTGTGAGATCCGTCGATAGGAGGGGGGGGATGTGTATTCACAGGTGTGAAAAGCCCCCACTGTTGCGCCTTATGGTGTATAATAAAAAATGTTTCAATCACATTAGTATTCATACAAAGTGACAGGTGGGCCCGCCCCCAAGTCTAATAAAACAAAATGCCGCTTCCATCACATTCGTATGCATACAAGTGACAGAAGGGTCCGCCCCAATTATGTGATGTCAGAAGACCGAGTGGGTGGAGTGATATAAAAAAAAAAGAACCCCGTGCAGATAAAAAGCCAGTCATTTCCAATCATCAAGTCATCTTTCCAAAAATAAAAAATGGCCAAGAGACGCCTCGATATGGGTTTAATCAGCGAGACGCCTGTGACAACTTACCGCCATCCGTCCGGAGCGCCAATCAAGAAAAGGATGCAGTATCTGTGCCGGGTTCAAACACCTCCGGTCGAAGATCTTGAAGAGAAATGGCTTCTGGAAAATGAACATGTTTGGGGATACGTATTCAACTATATGGCGAATGAACTGCATTTCTACAATCTGAAGAATGGAGAAACGTATGGACCCCACAGTATTAAAGCAACGTTGACCTCAACAGATTGGGCTGTGTTAACTCTGGTGTCTTCCAGAGATCTCCACGCAACCATTGTATCGGAAGAAGTAGTGCATCAAGAAAATACTGTGGAACCAGCGGTGTACAAGATATGTGCAACAAAAAGCAAAGAAACGCAAACAAAAAGCAAGATCAAAGAAGAGTTTTCACCGTTACCCCTCAATGTGGAGGAAGAAAAAGGAAATATCCCCCCGCCGCCAGAAGTGAAAAGAGTCCTGACAAGCACCGTCTGGGAAACTAAAAGCGGACCATCTGGGCGATGGTATTACCGCGCAAGCCGTTTGCTGACGCAGGGGGGAGGGGTTCTCTCTAAAACACAGTGTCTGTAAAAGTGGGGGAGACTGTCTCCCCCCTTCCTGCCATCTCTCTCTGTTTCTGCTGATGTGTAAAATATACAAAATAACGTTTTATATACTTACTCTCTTGTTAAAAGGTGATGGAGTTTGTAGCGTAAGCCAGCCATCAGTGTTCTAGTTTTAAGGATCGAAGGATCCAATGTATTTTTAAATGGAGCAGAAATAGAACTAGTCTCCCAGTGCAAGTATCTTGAACAGGGAGTGTCATATTGGACTCGCACTTGACTTTTTAAGAAACATATCCAGAAAGTATCCAATACCATTAAATTCAACTTGCAACATTTTAAACAAATTAGACCTTTTCTTAATTGTCAATGCTGCAAAGTCATACCTCCACTGTATGATTCTATCCCACATTGAATACTGTTTTACAAACTGGTCGTTTGCTTGTGCCACACACCTGAAACCCATAGAACAGCTGTTCAAGAGAGCTATCCAGGTGTTTGACAGAAAGCCACAGACATACCACCACTGTACCATCCTTGAAAATCACAATTCTTGAGTTTTTGACATTTTTTATGTCTTTTAAAAGTATGTGTTTTAAAAAAATAATATTTACATGGGCTGGCCCCCCTCTCCTTGGGGGAATTCATCCACAGAAAACACACTGGACGCAGCACTAGGTCAGAAACCAGAGGAGACTGTGAAGTCCACCACAGACGGACCACCTTTAGACAAAATGTCCTCTCCATTAAAGGCAGCTCATTGTGGAATAGCCCCCCCAACTGAGATACGGGATTGTCCCACTCTCAATAGTTTTAAAGTTCAACTTAAAGAATGGTTGAGCAACAAACAGACGTGTAATCACCGCTAAATAAATGCACTTTAACACAGGGGTATCTCCTCTTGCCCTTTAACACAGGGGTATCTCCTCTTGCACTTTATGTAGCGCTTTTATCTTATCTTGCACTTTATATATCATAGCTGCTACATTGTACTGCCATGTGGTAAATGCTTGTATGCTGCTCATGCTCTTTCTGCATATCATGTATTTATTTTTGCTGTGTATATATATATATAAATGTCATGTTCTTATATGCTGTATGTGAAGGGACTATAGATGGAAATTAGCTCAAAGCTAAAGTCCGGCTCATTTACACTTGTAAGCATTATTTTTGTTTTAAAGTGTTCATCAATGTGCACTACGGTGGCCCTGAAGAAAATTAAACATTAAAATATGTTATCGATGTCCCCATTCCCAGTTTGTTTTGGGAATAATTGCGATGTTTACTATGTTTTTGGTAACTCTTAACAAAACAGAATTTTTGTAAAAGACTGCGACTCTAAAAGGCAAGTTTGTGATTTTAACTGTTTCGATGAAATAATACATTATACAATATTACGACTTTTTGCCATATTTTTAACACACTCTTTTTTTTTTGGTTGTAGGGCTTCAAGATATTTTGCATGTCATGCATAAACACAGTGTCATCTTTTCCTTGAAACTGACGTGCTGCCCGTTTTACAAAACAAGTTATTTTTCTGCTTCTTCATCCTCTGAATTTTCCTCCCCCCGTCCCTCTTCCTTCAGCCAGCACAACAAGAATCAAGGTGGACCTGTGAAATGAAACACCTCTTCCCAAAGCGTGACTTCCCTATTGAGAGCATGCGTCTAGGGCAGTAGGGTCTAAAGTTTAGACTCTAAACCAATTGGCCAGATATACTAACATGCAGAACGTATGGTATGTTTGAAGACGAACCATTTATCCAGTTCAAGCTGTCTTTAAGATGTGACATTGCGCTCTGACTATCCCCCGTAAAATCGTGACAAACTATTACTTATTCTTAAATTTGACCTCTTGCTGCTTGGTTGAAAATGATAGATGAAAAATAACTTTTAAAAAAAAAAGCCCCCCAACTGAGATACGGGATTGTCCCACTCTCAATAGTTTTAAAGGTCAACTTAAAGAATGGTTGAGCAACAAACAGACGTGTAATCACCGCTAAATAAATGCACTTTAACACAGGGGTATCTCCTCTTGCACTTTATGTAGCGCTTTTATCTTATCTTGCACTTTATATATCATAGCTGCTACATTGTACTGCCATGTGGTAAATGCTTGTATGCTGCTCATGCTCTTTCTGCATATCATGTATTTATTTTTGCTGTATATGCGTTTCCATGTTTCTGTGTTTCTGTGGGGGTATAATACGCACGTTTCAATACACATGTATCATACATCTTCACTGTTACCCTCCCCTTGTTATAATGAAGACAACAGTGCATGTGAGGGACTGTAATACACATGTATCAGACATGCTCCCCTTGCTATAATGAAGACAACAGTTTTAAAAAAATAAATAAAAATAAAAATGTCCTATTTACATTTAAAAAATGTCACACACAGAATCAATAGTTATACTGATTGTAACATCCCCAGGACCGTCTCCAGCTTAGAATTCCCCAGATTACTGGAAATATCATGATGGAGTTTTTTCACTTCAGTCAAAATATTCATGTGTATGCTGTTTTTGACACAAAGATGCATTACATCTACAAACAGAGCATACAATGAGAGCACATGATACAATTTTGATGTTTGTTTCATTTCTTCGGTAATGTTACAGAATGTTTCGGAAAATGAAGATTCCAGGACCACTTTAAATGTTTTGTTTACAATCGTTTCCCAATGACCAGGAATAGTACTGCCAGAACAAACGATATCCAAAATGTCTTCTAGTTTACAAACTTCTGCCATTCTGTTTACACGGGGATCACTATTCACTCTGTTTTCAATCGTCCTCATCACCACACTTATTAAAAGGGTATTGACTACATTCTGATCAATATATACCGAGCGTTTTGCATAGTAGTTCCCCATTTTTATTTTACTTTAAAGAAAAAGTCAATGTATCGAAAAAGAAAAAATCCCTGGCTTCAACCAACCGCAGGTTATTAGTCTTCTTCTTCTCCATCCAACTCGGCATGGATTTTTTCAAGTCTCTCCTTGTGGCGTCTATAATTTTTGAGATTGTGCAGAAAAGCCTCCGAAGCTCCTTGGATCCTCCAATCATCCGTGAAAATTTCTTTATCAATAAGAGTCTGGTCAATCTCAGTAATGAAGTCGGTGAGCCAGTCTTTTCATTAACGCGTTGTAATTGTTTCTGAAGAAAAAATCGGGCATGTCATTCAGACAATCGTGTTGCCTCTGGCCGGGGTGACTGACTCGGCCTCCGTTGCATATTTCTTCTCTGTACCGATGTATCACCCTCTCCACAATATCAAACAACACTTATTTCACTGTGTCCATGGGGTGCTAGTGGATCGCCGGAGCTGTTAGATTAACATTAACATGCTTATATTGTAGTTCTAAGTGCAATGCCTTGCGGCCTGTAGCGCCATCCTTGATGGAGCATATGTGTGCGCTGGACCTGTATTTCACAGGAAAGGAGTGAGCAGAGAGTAGAGTAGTTGTCGATTTTTGTTCTGTTTTCTGTGACTATCTGCCTCACCTTCTCAGACTTTCAGTTGCGCGCGCTACTAAAGAGACGTGTTACCATGGAAACCAAACAATGGTGTAGCTGTATTAAATAGGGATGCACCGAATATTCGGCCACCGAAAATTATCGGCCGAAAATGGTTAAAAAGGCCATTTCGGCTTTCGGCCGAAAGGGTTTTAGCACCGAAAAAATATCACCGAATGTCAGAGAACAGGGTTACGTTGATCATACTCCGCATATTTGTCCGGGTGTTTTGATTTCAAGTGGTGGAGTAATCCCGAAGTGGTGAAAGTCTTTGCAGTTACACCCCCTCGAGAAATGTCAGCTGAACACGCTTTACAAATCGCAATTCGCACCTCTCTCTCTGATATTTTTAAATATCTCCAAGCGGCAGACATGTTGGCTGTGTGCTGAATGTTAGTACACAGTCAAATAGCCGCCAGCGAGACGTAGACTTTTAGTATGTACTCATCTGTTTACTGATGCATCCTCTCTTTATTAGCTGGCTGCTTGCTTCATGATACCTACATAAAGTAAAAGCCATGCCATATAAGCACTTATTACTTGCCTTGTAAACCTATGCACTTCTTTATTCACTAACCTGAATCACTGTGCGGTCGAATATTTAAACATGCCAGCAACCGCACTGGCTCATGTCAAACCTCTGTATGAGCACAAGGCAAGGCAAGGCAGGCAAGGCAAGGCAATTTTATTTATATAGCACTTTTCAGCACGTGGCGATTCAAAGTACTTTACAGATTAAAAGCAAAAGACATTTAAGAACAAATACAGCATAAATACATTATTAAAAAGGCATTTAAAAACAGGCATAAAAAGCAAAGATAATTAAATAAATTAAAGGTGACCTATCATGCAAAATGCACTTTTGTACGTCTTTTATACATGAATATGTGTCCCTGGTGTTCCAGGGAACTCACCAAGTGTCAGAAAACACAACGCTCTCTATTTTCCTCCATACCCAAATCTCTTAAAAAGGGGCTGCAACGGATATTATACAGACTGATCCAGATTTGAACACTTCTGTGACGTCACAGAAGTGGTGCTATGGTTATTGGGCCAACTCCACCAATCAGGAGGAAACAGCCATGGACATTGCCGTTCGAAAGCGCTGGAGACGCTGTAGTACATATGCCAGGCCTGTAGATGGTGCTGTTCTCACAGAATCAGCCTATGAAAAGACAGTGTTAAATTGAGCGAAATGAGGAATGGCTAAAATGCATGATCTGTTTGGTATTTTGAAAAATAAAAAGTATAAATATGCCTTATATAGGTATGGTCCTACACTATATTATTAAAATATAGCATGATAGTTCCACTCTAAATAAATAAACACAGCAGGTACAGAATACATGACTAAAAAAGGCATACTGTAGTGTGAGTATGGGCAGCTCAATTAAAAGCAGCGGCAAATAGGTGCGTTTTTAATCTGGATTTAAAAATAGGAAGTGTTTCAGCAGACGTGCATGATTTGGGAAGTTTGTTCCAAATTGTTGGGGCATAATAATTAAAAGCTGCTTTTCCATGTTTAGTGGTTATTCTCGGGACAGAGAGCAGACCCGACCCAGAAGACCTGAGACTCCTGGATGCCTCATAGTGATGGAGTAGGTCGTCTATATACCTCGGTCCTAAGCCATTTAGTGATTTAAAAACTAGCAGTAGTATTTTAAAATCAATTCTTTGGCAGACTGGAAGCCAGTGTAATGATCTCAGAACCGGAGTGATGTGATCCACTTTTCTAGTGTCAGTGAGTACTCGAGCAGCAGCGTTCTGAATCAGCTGCAGCTTTCTGATATATCTTTTAGTGAGCCCTGTGAATACACTATTGCAGTAGTCGAGTCTACTGAAAATAAAAGCATGGACAAGTTTTTCTAAATCCTGTTGCGACATTAGTTTTTTAATCCTTGATATATTCTTCAGGTGGTAGTATGCAGACCTAATAACTGTTGTAATGTGACTGTTAAAATTCAGGTCTGAATCCATCACTACACCCAGATTTCTTGCTTTGTGAGTTACTTTGTAGTCTGCCGACTGAAGCTCAGTGATTACTTTTAATCGGTCCTTCTTTGCTCCAAAAACAATGATCTCAGTTTTTTGTTTGTTCAGTTGGAGAAAGTTCTGAGTCATCCAGTCAGTGATGTGCTCAATGCACTTGCTCAGTGTTCTAATCGGAGAGTAGTCTCCTGGTGTAATTTTAAAATAAATCTGGGTGTCGTCTGCATAGATGTGATAGCTTAGATTGCTGTTTTTAATAATTTCAGCCAGAGGTAGCATATAAATATTAAAAAGCAAAGGTCCTAAGATGGAGCCTTGAGGAAACCCGCATGACATATTTATCAGGGTTGATTTGTAATTGCCGATTGAGACAAAGTTTGTTCTGTCCTTTAAGTAGGAGCTAAACCAGTTTAGAGCTTTTGCTGAAACTCCCACCCAGTTTTCAAGACAGTCTAGCAATATGTTGTGGTCAACAGTATCAAAGGCAGCGCTGAGATCTAATAATACTAACACTGATATTCTGCCACTGTCTGTGTTCAAATGGATGTCATTTAAGACCTTTACAAGTGAAGTCTCAGTGCTGTGGTTAGGTCGAAAGCCTGACTGAAACACATCAAAACCGTCAGTTAAAACCATGAAATTACTCAACTGTTGAAAAACTGCTTTTTCAATCAATTTGCTTAAAAAGGGAAGGTTTGATATTGGCCTGTAGTTATTCATTATGGTTGCGTCTAGATCAGTGGTTCTCAAATGGTCAGGCCTCGGGACCCACTTTTTACTTGGTCAATACATCGCGACCCAACATTTTGAAGCACTCAAATCTATTAAACAAAAAAACGTGCTGTAATATATACGCTTTTCAGCATAATTATTAATAAAAGTGAAGTACAGTGCATATCCCTTATATCCCTTCACAGAACTAAAGTATGCTTTTAAAAAAGGTTTAATGAGATGATGGAATCAAAGCTGAACAATATAAAAAGGCACACATGCTGTAAACCCAACCCCAGCAGGGGGGTCTGGGGGAATCTCCCCCAGGATATATTTAGAAATACTAACATAAACTATGCATTCTGGTACACTCTGGGAAGAAAATAAATAAATCTATTACTACCCGACATATTAATAATATTTTATGCTATGGTTTGTTTTTCACTTTGTTCTGACATCTTGCTGCGAGAAGAGTAAAGAGGAGACCCACCAGTTGAGAACCACTGGTCTAGATTATGCTTTTTTAAGAGCGGTTTAATTGCTGCAGTTTTCAGGGCCTGTCGAAATACACCTGGTTGAAGAGACTTGTTTACTATGTGTAGTATATCTGAGGCCAAGCAATGAAAAACAGTTTTGAAAAATTCCTGTCGGGATGATGTCGAGGCAGCAGGAGGAGGATTTCAGATGTTGGATAATGTCTTCCAGGTCTTTAGCATTTATCAGACGGAATTGTGACATGGTGTCTGAATTGGCTTTAGGTGAACACAGGGACACAGTACATTTGCTGTGCCTGATACAGAGGCACTGACTGCCTTTCTAATTTGCATGATTTTGTCAGTGAAGAAGGAGGCAAAACCATTGCAGGCCTTGGTGGATAGAAATTCTGAGGCTATCGACACTGGGGGGTTTGTTAGTCTGTTGACGGTAGCAAGGCACGTGAGTTGTTTTTATTTTTGTTAATGATGTCAGAGAAGAACGATTGTCGTGCCTTTTTTATTTCCTGATTATAGAAACCGAGTTTCTCTTTATATATTTCCAAGTGAACCTGGAGATTTGTTTTTCTCCACCTGCGTTCAGCTTTTCTGCACTCAGTTTTTGCTGTTCTCACTGTCATGGCTTTTCTCCATGGAGATATTTTCTTGCCAGATACTTCCTTTATTTTAATGGGAGCGATGGTATCCATGACATTTGTTATTTTAGAATTAAAATGATCAACTAGCTCATTTACTGAGAAGTTAGCATGGGCAAGTGAGTACAAATCTGGGCAAACATTTTTTCAGTTAAGTGACGTCTAGTGGTTACCTCTTTCTTAACAATTGTATGGACGGTAATAGAGCTCTCAAAGAAAACACAGGAATGGTCGGAGAGCGCAACATCAGTCACCACAAGCTTAGAAATGTTCAGACCCTTTGATACAATTAAGTCCAGGGTGTGCCCCTTATTGTGTGTCGGACCCTTGCTGAGTCAGTCCAAAATTGTCGATAACACAAAACAGTTCTTTAGCCCCTCTGTCCTCAGGGTTGTCAACATGGATATTAAAATGCCGACAATGATTAAACGGTCAAAGTCAATACACACTACAGACAGCAACTCGGTAAAATCATCAAAAAAGCTTGCACAGTATTTGGGTAGTCTATAGATTTTTAGGAAAAGAGCTCGAGATGAGCATTTCAACTGAAGGGCCACATATTCAAAAGAAGCAAAGTTTCCATACATAGTCTGCTTGCATTGAAATAAGTCATTAAACAAAATAGCTACTCCACCCCCTTTCTTATGTAGTCTTACCTGAGTCATAGAATTAAAGTTGTGAGGAGTTGATTCGATAAGAAAAGCTGTGCTGTTGTTTTGGTCTAACCAAGTTTCAGTTAAAAACATAAAATCCAGGTTGTGCTTGGTGATAAAATCATTGATTAAAAATGATTTACCTGCTAAAGACCTGACATTTAATAAAGCCAGTTTGAGTGTGTTTGACATACCACCACTCCGACTGTTAACGACAGAGCGTGGAGCACGTGGAATCACTACAACATTTGATACATTACATACATTCAGACGGATGCCCTTGGATCCTCTGTTCTCAGTCCGAGTCACCAGCCTGTGTAAGCAGGCCACACAAGGCAACACTTCTCTGATATCTCCCACTGCCTGTAAATCCCACAAGGGCCATGCTGCTTCATAAGATATAAACATAACAGAGTGGATAGTGGCCCAAGGCTTTGTGGCTACCAAAGGAGTTTTGGGAACTGCATCAGGATGTGTAAAATCAATAGTGTGACAATGTATGTGAGCTTGTGTTTGGGAGTGTCAGTCGATCAAACAAGACGAGCCATCACTTGTCTCAGAGAGAAACTGAACCTATTGTTCATGTGGCGCTGAAATCAAAACTGGACCGAGCTTTGAAGAACTTAGTTCGACATTTTGGAAAAATACATTATTCATTTGAATGCAAAGTCCTCACAGTGAGGAATTTAATTGTTAGTTATCATTCCATTTAGTGTGAAAAAAACTATTATGCAGGGTATGCTTCAGGGCGGGGTTACCTGTTCAGTAAAACGTAGCTCCACCCTTTCGTGTCGCTTCTGATTCCAAAGGAACAAGATGGTAATGGCCAAAAATCAAAATGTGTGAAATGACATTGACTAAGTCCACTTCATATGTACAGTGAAATGAAATCATATAGGATAACCACTCAGATCCTCCCTGTAAAACCGCAAAGTATAATTCACGTTTCTGCTAAGATAAGCCAATTCATTGCAAGCTGTTAGATTTACAGTAATCATACATGAGAGTGGGCTTTGTGTCTTCCTACTCTATTAGTCTTTTTTATGAAAAATGAGGTTGCTTGCAAAATAATGGGAAGTCATTTTTTTCTTCTTCGTTTTTATTCATAATGTTTCGAACACAGAGAATCTGACCCCAAATGTAAATTTTAACACCAGCATCTTTGTACAAATGGATTAATATTTGACACCCGACCCATGAGTCTGCATTCACGCATCAGGGGAGCGTGAACTCCACGAAGCAGATGTATTTGTTGTATGCTGACGTCCAATTAAGAAAGCACGAGGCTGATTCTGTCTTGCAGACATGTCTTACTTCCCCCACAGAGCCAAGGATTTTGTGGCCTTCTGCCAAAAATGGTCGTTAAATGAGCATTCAAACCATTTAGTAATCCGTTTTAATTGGAAGCTAATGGACCAGAAGGACCTTTTCTGCTCAGGTCTGTCGAAGCACGAGTTGAATAATATGACTGGAATATGGTAACCACAAATTGCTGAGTAAACTCCAGTGTGACTGAGGAGTGTAGGGGAATCACTGCACAGGGAAATGTCTTGGATGGACTCAGAGTTTGCTGTTATAACACTTGCCTGGTTCAGCTGCTGGTTTGAAAAGCAGAAACAAACTCAACAGCGGAGCTACAAAATTATAATGAAAGCGGTAAAAGATTGGAAGGACACCAGGGATGAGCAGAAGGGAGTGACACATACTAAAAAGGTTTCTGTACAAATAATTGTTTTCTTGGTAAGCAAACAAATTACACTTGGGACGATTTTGCCTTCCGAACTGGACAGCTCTCACAGCAATTTCATTGTGATCAGCCATCCACCAAATTGACTGTGTCTGAAACACATCAGTGGCTTGGACTGTGGAAATTGGGGCTTAAGCAGACCAAATAGCCATGTTATTACGACAGGCACTGTTTTCCTGTCACCCGCAAAATGCACATCATCCTCCTTTCCTGGTTCAAACACCTCTTTTTCACTTGTCACTCCCTGCAGGCCAGGAATCCAATTTAATGGATGTATTCCCACGAACCTGTTGCCGGGGACGGGGGACGGGGGACGGGGGACGGGGACGGGCAGTGATGTAAACCGGAAAACGGGAGCACTCTCCTCATTTTTTAATGAAGATCTTGAAGTTCCTTCAGGTGTAACTGGGTGGCGCCGTTGATGCCTGCCAGTCGACCAAATACAAAAGCCTCAGGATCTATGGTGTGGAAGCAATTATTATTGTAGTCAGCAGAGCAGATCCCATGGAGCTCGTTAACATGTCGAAAGACTCGTTAATGGTAGAAGCAGCACTGCAAGACATAGGATTATAAGAGGAATTATGTCTGGAATTAAAGGGTTACATGTGTAATCAAGACTAAGTACTACTTTAAGATATAATTCGACTCACCAGTTACTTTGCAAACTGTGGATCTGAAGTCATGTTAAAATATTTATCAAAGTGATGGCCCTTAAACAGAAAAAAAACATGAGTTTATGCTATATGGCCATTATTCTTTTTCAGCAACCTGCCTCAATCAGCATAATATATTTGTACGTAGAACAAATAATAAGTAGTGTCCAAGAGAACACAAATATTATACAGTATAGCTACAGCCAGGGAATATATAAGGATGCTGATAGAGCAAGACGCTCTATAGGCTAGTCTTCTGCTTATTGTATTTGTATTATATATTTTTGTTCTTTTTCTGACATGTATATTCACTTAATCTGCATTACTTGCACATTGGTCTTTCAACAAAATCTGCACTATTTTATTCTAATCTATTATTTTCTGTTTCTTCTTGCACTGTTTTATAATTGTTTTATGTCCGATATAACTATGTTGCAATGTTGGAGGAGCTCTGGACTTGAGATTTTTCATTGCCATTTCTACACTGTAGCTACTGTGCATATGACAGTAAAGCCTTTGAATCTTTGAATGAATCTGTCCCAAAGATAGAAGACTGAAGACACGGAATGCCGATTCTCAGGCTGCCTTTCTAATCTTCAGATCTTCCCAATGAATGTGAATTTGGTATACATCAGAAACGGTGGGGAGTCTTTGTCAAAGGCTGCAATGCAACAGTTCTACCAACAAAGGTTTCCTAAGCTGTCTGTAAAAGAAAATGTTTGGTTGAGCTTTGCTGAGGACGTTCCAAATTAAGTAAGACGGGATAAATCAAATAATGTTACAACATTTAAAAAATATATAATAAATAATTCTAATATAAGCATTAATTTAATAATTAATTGATATTTGTGTTGAAATAAGCATTTCCTTTGTAATATTTCTACTTTAATTGTAGAATGTTTATGGCATCATGTTTTGTTTTATTAATAAAATCAATTGAATTATCATAACTAGTAAATCCTTTTTTGTTTTCTGGTCATGTGTTATGCAATGCCTGATGAACCACGAATAAAAGTGAATGGGTCTAACTTGAAAGGAGATGATAGTGCTTTTCTGAGTAAAAATGATTCCCTGTTGTTTCCCTGTCTGTTATTAACATATGAACAATCTGTCAGAGCAGAGTTGCCACCAGCTCCAACGGGCAAGTCATGCAACAGCATGGTCATTTTTTAATGTTATAAAATAAAACCCCCTTTAAAAGAGATTTGATTGTTTTTGTGTGTCATTTTTCGTTTGTAATTTTCTCTTGTACCTTGCCCTTGTTATTCACATCACTTTTTTACATTTTACTTTGATTTCCTGTGAATGAAGTTTGAGCTTCTGTGGGTGTTTTCTTTCTTACATTTGGGCTTTTGTATCCATAAAGGAAAACATCAGAGATATATGCGCCTTAACTTGGATAAAAAAGAGAGTGCAACAACTACCAGTCCCTGCTCATACCTCCCATTTCATCAGGCCAGGGGGAACAGGGCTATGTCACCACTGTGCTCAAAGAGACAATAATAATGCTGTCGTTTCAGCAACACGACCAGCGACAATGGGTAGGTTGATCATCGGAACTGACTATGCATAAAATCCAACAAATGTCCTTCCTGGCTGCACAATATGTCAATGATTAGAAGCGACAGGGGCCGTTTGAGGAACGTTGCAGGCTCATTTATATCAGAGCTTTGAATAAAGTGTTGTGCCCCTGAGGTTGATTCATGTTTGGTGTGTGGTGTTCATAGAATGCTGCTTAAAGATAATGTTTGAGTTGACCTCCTTTTGAAGGGACTGGCATTGCCTAAAATGAACCATTCAAACTTTGGCTGAGGTTTAATCATAGTTTGAACCACGCTGTAGGCACTGTTGGTGATTCAGTCACTCAGCGTTTTAGTCTTTCAGTCCAGAACAACCTAGCCTAAGATTTGTGAAAACTGTTCAAACTCCCAACTGTTTTGCAAGTTGCTGGTTACCATCTAGACACAAATCTTTCCATCAATCACCAGTAACATATCTTAAAAATAATCAAATTTACTGCAAATAGTAAAAAGATTTCAAATGTTGCCAGGTATGTACAAAAGTGTTGTAGTATTAGCATACATTAGCCTCTTTAAACATCCAGCAGACAAGTACAACATTAGCGTGCTTTAGAGATGTATTTCTTTGGGTCTCCACAACCTCCTGCGAACAATATCTGCCTCTTTAGCTGCTCAACTCTACACAGTGTTAAAGTCACACAAGTAAAATAATTAAGGTTGCTAGCTTAGCGTAATGTTAAAAAAGGCAAGTGCAAACACACCTGATGTTCACAAAATACATCTCAGAGCAATAGTTACAAAATACGTCAGTGTTGATGGACATTTGTTTCCACAGGTATTGGCTCAGGACCTCTCGGCTGAGTAATTAATGGACAATCCCATAGTCAAATATCGTTAACCTAGGATATTTAAGATATATGGGGGCGCTGAATGTCTGTAATTGTACAAAGCATTTCGAGTTTTCTCTCAATTAATCATAATTTGGGTATACATATTTGCCTGTTAAAAATACTGTTAATACAAATAACGCTAATTTTGCAAAAAACAAAGAATGTCAAATGAACTGGGGGTGGCATTAAGAAACAGCTCTTTGCACTTGCATCTCTCTTTCATTGTTTCCCTTTTGTTGCAAATTCTATAAGTTCTATTTACAACCACGAAAAGCCAGCAGGCTAAGAATTGACATAGACCTCTTTTTCAGTGCTTTTCACAACAAACATCACTGCCCATTATTTGGAAAGAGCTAAGCAATAGTCACATGTGTCTCGGACAATAACTTTTTTTAATATATATTTTATATGGTTACATAAAACTAGAGAAAAATAGGATGAAAAACATGACCACCGTTAGGAAATAGGCAAATCAAATTTGACCATGTCAATTCTTAAGAGAAACCCATAGTTCCGTAACTGTAAGTATTATGCTTTTCTGCTTGAATTGTTAAATGTTTTGTTTGAGCAGGGACTTAAACTGATAAAGTTGAGCCATGTTTATCAATGCAGAGTTAACAAGCTGAGTCGGAAATGACCCAAAATAGATTTTTCACACTTAATAAACCCTTTAGATTTTGATGACAACTTCATCTTTCCTTTGGCACCACCCTCAGACAGGAGTCCAAGCATTACAGGTTCACAATAGGATGGATGTTAAGTCTTGTCTAGGCTATGAGATAGTGCCTATGAGACATCGGTTGGTGGTACTTTATCACAAGATGCATGACTGTCCTAGAACCAAAAGTAGGCTGTTAATGTGACACACTATCCAGGGGACGGCTCCCATAAGGTGTATAATCCGCATTCGGGAGTAACTACTCATTCCCTGCTTCCACTACACATTTTTCTTGTCTTAAAGATATTAGTGCCGCCAAAATCAGCAATTTCTTTTTCCCCACAAAGTTTCTCCTTCACTATTTTTCACCCAAAGCAGTGGGGAAAATGGCAGTACTTTAACACTTTCTCAATAAATCTGCAGGAACATACTTTCCATTTTATTCCGACACAGCCCCTGAAGACCCATGATGCATTGAGTAACAGACAGTTGGAAAAAATAAAAGGGGGTTTCAAAGCCATAACGGAAGCAATGGACACTATAGAGGTGGCTTCAGAAGATGTATAAGATTGAAGAGATTGTTAGGATTTAGAAGATTAAGGATATAAAGGAGATCCCTGCAATCTCAAAGATCAATCCCTATCATTTGGTGAGCACAGTGAAGACACTTCAATCTGATGCCTGAGAAACGTTTCAGTCAAAGATCTGACCCAGTGGTGTTAAAAACAACAACATGTCACTTGTACCTCTGACAATGTGTCCACTTTTTTAGAACACTGGTCCTAAAAATAAATCTGTGCCATGAGCAATTATTACGTCACCTTTTATGAAGAGCCAATTCAGAAGCGTTAAAGAGGCTGGTGCACAGTCTATATTTAAGTGGATAGTGAGAGATGGCATCTGCATCAGTTGTTGTAACTACTATACTGTGTTTTGAAAACTGAAAACTATTACAGGATATTATCAGTGTGTTTTATAGCATTTTATGCTTCGTGTCTGGCTCCATGATCACCCTGTTTGGTGTTCTTCATAATGACTTCTTTGTTTCACATTATATATCTCTTGACACGGCCACCTACTTAATATACCGACGACTTGACTCACAATATTGATTTTAAATGATTTTAATTACTGAGAAATGATCGTATTTCTTCAGCTAAGGAAACCATTTTTGTTCCAAGGCGTACCAAGTAATGTAATTTTACATGAAGGCAGCACTGATCGAGGATTTCTGTAACTGTCCAAATCTGCTCACATTTTCATTCCATTAATCATTCTTTAAACACTGATAGAGCCCATACCTTGGTACCTTTAGTGTTTACTTCCTGTCGTGTACTGTTGATTCCACTGTTGTCCGACGCTCTGTCTTTTAACCTCTTTCATTCTTTTTGAGTGATGGCTGATTCCCTGTCAAATCGTCTGGAGATGGCATAAAGAAACAGCTATTTTTTCCGTTTGGCTGTAAGTTCTAGAAGTTCTATATACAACCAGAAAAAAGTCAGCAGGCTTAGAATTGACATAGTCCGTCTATCAACCTCTTTTTCAGTGCCATACACAATGTACATTTATTACACATGTGTAATAATCTTGTTGTTTTTGTATTTTTGTATGGATTCACATATCAATGTGAGAACCGTAAATACTCTGTTCTACCAATACAGTATTCTATTATTCGTTTTTTATTTGTTTGTTTTTATCTTAAATTTGTTATAAAGATGGAAATTAAATGAAATGTAATCCAATCCTATTCCTTCTACCATGCAATGCTTATTCTAACACTCTCAATTAGGGAGTAGGGATACATAAAACGCATTAGGGGAGCCCCATGCTTGGATTTTTCCATTGGCCCCTAAATCACTAAATCTGTATCCAGAAAAAGATCAGAACTAAAAAAGGAATAAACGTTGTGAAGCCCTGTGAACTGACTTTACAGCTGGTTCAAACAATATTAAATCACAGCACTTAAACATAAAAATGACAATAACTTTTTAATAATTGCTGTTGCACGGTAAACAACAATCATACTGTCATCAAGAAGACAAAGCCTGTTTTTAACACGCTGTCACAGTCTTTACGCCAAGGAAAGTGTGCACCATTAAGCGAGTTATCATTCTTTATTCGCAACCTATTATGGGTTAATATGTTTTCCAGCCGCGGGGCATGTTTTTCCAGCCCTTGTGATGCATGGACTTCTTTACAGTTGCTCTTGCAGCTGGAACACAATTCAAAGTATCGTGAATTTTCTATTGACCCTCTGTTTTGGCATTTGTTGTATGGGAAATTAGAGAAGTACATCCTTCATAAATCCATTATTTCCGCTGTAGGCGAAAGGGTGTTTTCATCACCATAACCATGTTGATTTTGCAGATAACATTTTAATTCAAGACAAAGCAGTCATCCTTATCATTTCCAAGTCTATTGACAAATAATGATGAGTTCTAATTTTCGCCTATCATTACCCAGACAGTTGCAGATTTGTTTTTGTTTTATTTCGTATTAGGAATTGACAGTTTGTTTGACGTAGCATCCTCAAAATATTGGCTTGGAAGCCAGTATCCTCGAGATTGAGAAACGGCCATAGACTTTACTTGGGCGACCCATTTAGGTTTTTTTTAATTTATTTTTTTAATAATTCTTTTATTTTAGATATATATACAGTATATTCGTCCGCGACCACGACGCCATCTGCGATCGATTAACTTGTGGACAATGATCCCTCGCTCTACGCCTCCTGTACCCAGTCCCGGACTGGCCATCGGGAGGACCGGGGGGTTTCCCGATGGCCTGGCCTGTTAAGTGGCCTGCCTCACACAGGGTGACTGGCTGTCTGCATGATGTGGCCTGCCGACATGGCCACTGTCATACAGATCATAAATCAAAGCCCTTGATTGGTCTCTGTGTCATTCAAGCTCGGGATAACCTCAGCTCAGGTGAGGTAAACGACTCTGAGTGTTTAGATAGTTAACTTAGTCTAAGTTCGTAGTGGGTCTTAAACGGTTTAGTCACCATTTATTTAAACACATATTTCCATTTGAGGGGGTAGTGATTAGTAAAATATGCATGAATAAATAAATAAAAAGTTAACTAGGTGAAAAAAGTTAAGATACACTTTTAAAACTTGTTGAGAGCTAAAACTAGTCTGTGCTGCTGCCTCAAAGAGGAGCAGGGGGAGAGGAGGGAGACAGGAGAGTCTGGTTCAGGAGCCCATACACACTCACAACTATAAATGAACCAAAAATAAATTAATAAACAAGTTTCAGTGTGTTTTCATATTGGAAATGGTATGTTACTGGTTATGGCCATGATTTTATGATTATTGAAATGTATACAGTTTTGTTTCATATAGCTGTTTCCATAGATGTAGTCTCTTTATTTTCTCCTCAAAGTGCACCAGATGGATGCATTTAACTCCAAAATAAAATAAAAAATCTTACCGGGGAGCATGCCCCTGGAACCCCCTAGAGGATTGGAGGTCCACCCCCACTTAAAATCATATGGATAGGTTCCTAAATACATTTACCATTTTTTTTTTTTTAAATATGCACCCTATAAACCAGGGGTGCCCATTACATCAGGAGCTACAGCTGACTCTGCGCATCAGGGAGGTAGAGCTGAGACACAAGGATTAGAGGTGGAAGCCATGCACCTAAGGGTAAAAGTTCTGGAGATGGAGCGGGGAGTCGCTCTACCATCCAGTCCAACACCTACCCATAGACCACACACAAATCCCGATGATAGTTTTGATGTGAGTAGGCACATTACATTAGTCCCACCGTTCAGGGAATCAGAGGTAGACTCATATTTTAATGCTGTTGAACGCATCACTGTTATGTTGCGGTGGCCAAAGAGAGTGTGGCCTCTGTTATTGCATTGTAAATTGGTGGGAAAAGCTCAGGAAGTCTGCAATGCCCTGACTATTGAGGAGAGCCTCGATTGTGATGTTGTGAAAGCCACGGTCCTTCGAGCGTATGAGTTGGTACCGGAAGCATACAGGCAAAAGTTTAGGAGTGGTGGAAAAAATGTCAACCAGACCTATGTGGAGTTTGCTAGAGGAAAAGGTGGCCTTTTCGATCGGTGGTGTCAAGCCAGCAAAAATCACAACCATAGAGGACATGCGTGAACTCATTCTTTTCGAAGAATTTAAAAATCAGCTGTCAGATAAAATTGTCACCCATCTAAATGAACAGAAAGTTGCGTCGCTTTCTGCTGCCGCGGTACTGGCAGATGAATTAGTGATAACTCATAGAAATGTTTTTTGTCTTCCAGTTCACCTTGATCCTGTGGCAGGTGACGGAAGGGTAAAATCTCCTCCCTGTGGTAACGCCAAAACAGGGAAAGGTTTGATTTTTAGTTGGGGGGGGGGGGGGGGGGGGGGGTGTTACGACCCTGGGTCGTTAGGTCATTTGTGTGTATATTTTTCCCTCCTCTTGTGTGTGTTAGTGAGCAAGCAGGTAGTGCCCGTTAGCTGATTAGCTACCTTCTGCATGCTGATTGGTCCACCTGAGGAGACGGGAGCATGTTAAGCTGCAGCCGTGCAGTTCCTCGGCCGCTCTCTCTTACTCTCCCAACACTGTTGCGCATTTGTATCTGTCCTGTTGTGCTGTGTTCGCACTTTGACCGTGTACCTTGTCATTCTCTTCTTGCGGGGAGACTTAAGAAAGTAAGCCACTTTACCTGTCTTTGCAGGCACGCTGTATTTTTTACTCAGGAGTGCAAAACCCTTTTCTTTGGTTAATTCGTTTTCTCCTGTTCAATGTTAGAGTAGGTAAGAAGCCTGTAAGTTTATTTTTCCTCATTCGGTAGGTAAGATTTTTGTGTTAGGTTTCTTTGTTTTGTGGTTTTGTTACTCCTGTGTGTGTATATTTTGGGTAATTATATTTACCAAACGCTTTCTCTGTCTTGGCGTCCATGTTCTTGGGAGTGGGGAGAGTGCAACTTTGTGTTGCGCCTAAGATTCCCCTAGGCCTGGGCGTAACAACTGTCTAAGCACTCAATTCCTCCCCACATTGGTGGCATGGCACACATCCTCCATATAACAGTAGCTGCTGCAGGGAAGCAAATCTCTCCCCTGAGGGTTCAACCTATTACGATAAATAGACACAGTAAAACACACACTTCTCTGAAGGCTTATCCCTATAGCCCCGACGGGTTTGCATGCGTCACTGTATTTGCTCTGACGCCCCTTAATGTTCCAAGCACATATCCAGCTGTTGTACAGTATTCATCAACAACCATGGACACAAAATGCGTCTCAAAGGAGATGTTGCATGAGAGATGCGGTGGGATTCACAGGGAAAACTGATATCCATAATCCCAGCTGTGGTTTAGTGCTGTTGAGGTGTTTTCTTTTATAATATATAAAGGAGGGGGTTGTGTTGCTGCAATCTGTTCATTGATGGGAGTTCTGCTTCAGCTTTTTACCTTGTTTGTGATATCTCATTTGCCTTTCATCAAATGGAAACCCATCTGTGGGGATTAGGGAGGATGGAACTGTGGATTCAGCTGGGGTTTATAATAAGGGATATTCTGATATTTCACGTAATCCTCATTTCGAAGTTTTTTTTTAACACCAGGTGTATCCTTTACTTGTTTGCTATTCTCACAGAAACTCTAATAACTCATATTTTGAACTTTGCCAAAAATATTTAAACATTGGTAAAGGGAGATTGTTGGTTATGAATTGACAGCAATGATATACTGTAGCTTATCTCTTAAACTTTGAGTGACAGTGGCACCATTTGTTCAAGTGTGTATCAAATCAGGTTTTATTTATATAGCACATTTTAAAAACAATTTTTGGTCGAGCCAAAGTGCTGTACATGCAAATAATAAATAACACATTACTACAGTCGCAAACAGAAGACAATACATTAAAACAGAAAATATAAAAACCAAACACAGGGAAATGTTATGAGTCGTGCTCCGCTCTGACTAGAAGGCCAGGGAGAAGAAGTGAGTTTTTAGTGTAGATTTAAAAAACCCTAGGGTCTGGGCCGACCTCACATGGAGGGGCAGAGTGTTCCAGAGCCTAGGGCCAGCTGCAGCGAAGGCTCTAAAAGTCTACTAACACACTTTTTTCTGGTTCCTCTATTGTTACAATTACTCCTACATCTATTTTCGCTCCATAAATCCACCATCTTCAAGCAACAACCAGAAGAACATAATTATTGTGCAGACTGATAATATTGGACCTTCACATGTTTTTCCACGTGATGAAAAGAGTCATGACCTGCCCTGCTCTGCCTTTCATTGGCTTTCAATGATTGCGTTTGTCGGTTGAATTGTTTAGGTTTTGAGTTATGGTTGCAGTTTGTGATTCAAGGTTATGAGTTGTGCGTGTGGTGCGACTATGTGGCTATTGGGTTAGGATTAGGATGTGTAGGGGGGACTGGGGGTATGGACTCTCCCGGATGTCGGACCTGGGATGGAGCCATCTCCTTCGCATAGAGTTGATCAGGTTGTTGATTGTGGCCTGTGGAATGTTGGTCCACTCCTCTTCTATGGCTGTGCGAAGTTGCTGGATATTGGCAGGAACTGGAACACGCTGTCGTATACGCCGATCCAGAGCATCCCAAACATGCTCAATGGGCAACATGTTAGGGTTAGGGTTTAACCCTAGGGTTTTCGGACCCCCCCAGACCCCCCCCAATAAAGCAAAACTCCACGTTTCAGAGTGGCCTTTTATTGTGGACAGCCTAAGGCACACCTGTGCAATAATCATGCTGTCTAATCAGCATCTTGATATGCCACACCTGTGAGGTGGGATGGATTATCTCGGCAAAGGAGAAGTGCTCACTATCACAGATCTTTTCAGATTTGTGAACAATATGAGAGAAATGGTTATTTTGTGTATATAGAAAATGTTTTAGATATTTGAGTTCATCTCATGAAAAATGGGAGCAAAAACAAAAGTGTTGCATTTATATTTTTGTTCAGTGTACATAAATATAAAGTTGTTCTGTACACTAAGTAAGCAAACACTCTCTAAATCGAATTGCTACATTCAGAGTTCGGTCTTCTTCTTCATTGCTTTTTTCAATTCATCCTTGAAGTGAACTGGCTAATGCATCATAAATGCAATAATATACTCTTTAAATGAGCACTTCCCCCCCAGTGATATTAATATGTAATCCAATCTAGAAATTAAAATGTAGAAACTGACATTCAATATGAAATAACGAGTGACAGAACCCTAATAAAGCAGCTTATTTGTTTAGTGTGATAGTTTCCATTTCTTTCTCTGTCTATAATGAAAGATAAGAAAGCACTCAATCAGGGCTGCCATTTTTTCCATATAGCGCTTGATGTGTACAAGGGACATATAATATCCTTCGCATAATGGTAATGCTGAGGGATTAATGTCTTTCATTAAGACTAGCTAACCGCATCTATAAAATGTTGAATTTTCTCAAGGGTTTCATCCCTTTAAGTTTATTTCTGACATTTAAGATGCAATAGAAGTGACAGATGACTAAAGGCTCACTTTCTTGGACAGTTTGACAAAATGTCCTTATAGAAAGCTTGAAAATCGCTCTTAATTTAACGTACTTATAGATAAAGCTGCAACTGACAAAATTTGATGTTTATCCAATATTCAGCTCTGCATTAAGGAAATACAATTTCCATCATATCTGTACTCCGTAATGTCCTTTGGTGTTTTATATCAAACTGTGTCTGTGAAAGGGAGATTCTGTGGACATGTTGTAGCATTGGATCGGATTTGGACAGTCTGTCTTCAACAATTACAAAAGTGTAGATGAAATACTCTTGCATTTTCCACCAAAAGCAGCACTTCAGAGAGCAGACTGAGCACAGTGAGCCAGACAGCACAACACAAGAGCCCCAGACTCTGAACAATAAGCACATTAGCTTCCCTCAATCCTCCGTTTTATCTCACTTAGAAACTTGAACATGTGTCTGGTCCTGCAAAATCTTATTTAACAAGCCACCAAACAAACCAAAGGAAACTGGTCTTCTGAAGTAAGTTTGTGTTAAGAACCCCTGACAGACACTTCGACTGAAACGCACGACTCAAAAGAAAGTTTGTTGTTCAAAAGGTCTTTACTTTGGATAAGTATAAAGTTCAAACTAAAAAATCACTCCTGAGAGGCAAAACGTAGCAAAGCAGACTACAAACTAAATAAACTTGACTATGATCACAAAGTACAAAATCTCTAGGCGTGACAAGCTGGCTCTCTTAATGGCACAAGGCACAAGACGAACTGGCACAGGACAAAGGGAGACAGGACTATTTATACATGAGGTAAGGGGGAACAGGTGGAAACAATCAGGGGCGGGGCTGACGATGGCGGGAAAACACACAAAGGGAGGAAGTAAGGGGACCTGAAATGAGAGACAAGAGGTAAGTACAAAATAAAACAGAAATTGCAATGACAGGACTAGACAGATGAACAAAAAGACTTGACTAAACATAAATCTAACCTGGGCTATGAACTAAACGTGAAACAATAACATGAACTGATTAACATGACATGAATAATTTAGCAGACATGACGGGATGTTACAGTTTGCAGCCTTGAGAGCTTATTAGCTGCTCACAAACAGCATGAAAAGATGCCTGCAAATGTCCCTTTTGTCCGGTGAGGTCGTAATTCAGAATCTTGGTTGATTTAAACTCACTGTACATTTTACATTTATATTAAATGTAATATTCCATTCCTCACACACTTAATGTATATAATATCCTGCTTTATATTTTGATTACTGTAAATTGGTATTACAACATGTATATTTTCTACTTTTTTAATGCTGTTTTATTTAAATGTTAAGGATGTTTACATTAGAATTGTTTATTTCTGCTCTTTGAATTTCTCTTATGTGCAATGCCTTGTCTATATTATGCTGCTGCAATGCAAACATTTCCCAACTTGGGATCAATAAAGTATATTTTATCTTATCTTAAGATGATCGATGGCTACTGCCATTTTTGCAAAATGTGCCTCTGAACCTTGACAAGTGCATGTTTCAGGCTTATCAATTAACAACGGGAGGGGTCACAGACATAAGACCAGCTGTTAAATAAAGCTCTTCTGACCTTAGGTGTCATGTGGGTATATTATTTCACCCATTTGTTAATTATATGTTTTAAATTTGATAACACCACTGTGTTTCGTATCCCCTATACCTCCAGGGTGTACACAGTTTAATACTGGCAACTTCTAATTGTGGGAAAGACGAAAACGTCTTATAAAGAGACGTGCCATAGAACATTTTGCGAAACACACAATAGCCAGCATGTGTAGTTCTGGGGGGGAGGGGGGGGCTGGACCATGGATGTATGGGCTGGACCCAGGGGCTGGACCCGTCCAATTCCAGTTTTGGAAAGTCTGCCGTGGTTCCATTCCATTTCAAAGAGCTGTCGACGCTCAACGCAACCTTGTCGCACTGCCACTCCAACATCCAATCACAGGGCTTGACGACTAATCACGGGGTTTGTAAAGCAAGGTGGATGTTGTAGTCCCAAACGATAGCTGGGGATTCTGGGTAGTGTAGTGTCTTCGGAAACTGTAGTGTCTAAACTCCTAAAAAACTATTTGTTTCTCTGAATCGAAGGTTAAAAATACAAAATAATTGTACACAATTTAAACCAATCAATATTGTGTATAACAAGGCTAAACTGATGTTTTTTAGTGATGAGTAATGCAGATATCACTGTAATCATTTGACAGTGAGGGGAATATATCCGGTTTTATTATGAAAACTTAGAGACCGGAAAAACTGTTTTCACCCACGCTAACTTTACATGGAAGCTGCATACATGTTATCCTGACGAGACCTCAGATCATCTTCGTAAATATCTATCAAACTATAGATCCTACACCTCCACTGGACGTGGATTCTAAAAGTACAATATACACTTCTCGCTAGAAATCTAATCAAAAAGCATTTTAATGACCAAACTATTCTACAATTTAGGATTTTCCTGAGAGGGTTATTTGTGAACAAACGAATATACGGGAGCATGTTGTTTCTTACACGACCACTAGAGGTGCTACACTTTAAAACGTGGCTATGGATCGTAATCTAAGCTGCTTAAACAATCTACCTATTTGGTCGTTTTTTGTAGGAGGACAGGCTGCTCCAACCAGCAGGCAACTGACAGACTCTTACTGGAGGCATTTATCAAAAGGTGCAATCATATTTTCACAAGGTGCTGTGGAACATGCAAACATTTGACTGAACTTTAAAAAGGAGTGGGTTTAAGTAAATGCCATTGGCTTGCAGAAAACCTACATAGAGACAGAAGTTACTATATAGGATCCAGGAAAAATTAAGAGGTGCAGACAGGGAAGGACTGGGGGGAAAAAGTGGCCCGGGGATTAATTGACAGACAGGCCCACTTAATGTGGGTATCGTTGTGTATGTATCGTTTTTTGTTACTTACAATAACAAAAAACCCTATGCATTTTATGTTATTTGGGACCATTATTCATATAGTAATCACATTACCTGAGCCCTTGAGTTGCCTAGAGCAAAATAGTTACAGCATATATTTAGTGATTTTAATGTTAACAGATCATTAATGCAATAACATTTGGACACATGGAATAAAACATGGGGTGTAGGAAGCATCCTCAATGTGGGTGACACAATTTGACGCAGGTGGTGGACCTCACCAAAGAAGATGGTGGACCTCACCAAAGAAGATTTCTTTTTAAATGTTGAAATTAAATGCATCAATCTGGTGCACTTTGAGAGCAAAATTAGGAACTAAATCTATGGATATATCTCTCAACACCCATATGAAACAGAACTGTAAACAGATTTACTTTTTCTTTCAACATTTATTTGAACAGCAAGTGGAGGCAAAACTGACTGCACCCAAAACAATAAACCAGCTAGCTAACTAGCCTAAACTCAGTAACAGAATGTGGGCAACACGTTCTTCTCCACAGCCGCGCGACCTCTGAGTCAGACGTCACTTCCCCCTTTTCTATCCTACGGGTAGAGCCACTCCCCCTGAACCCAGTTTCCCTGCCAACACCCCCCCCCCAAGTATGCCGGCCCTATGCAAGCCCCTCCCTCTGAACCCAGGGCTAGCTACAATACTGTATGCTGTATAAACAAACTATACAAAAACGCCTTTACGCTTTGGAGCTTGTTTATCCATCTGTAAGCAACTGCCAGCTAGGTCTCTCAGTCACTCACTCCTGATCGTTCACTGCACAGTGACAGCTGCTACGGGCCTGATGTGTGAAAGTGAAACTATCTGATAGATAGAACATAGGTAGCCTATCAAAATGGCCCAGCCCAGCCCAGTGGGGTGTGGGCTACCTTACCTCACACCCCTCCAGGGAGTGGCCGGAACACTTACAAATGTGGGCCGGTAGGATTTAGGTAAGCAAAACAAAACAAAAAACAAAAAAGGGAGTGGCCGGAACACTTACAAATGTGGGCAGGTAGGATTTAGGCAAAACAACAACAATATTATTTTGTTATTATTTTTTTTGCACAGCACCACCGGGAAAACTCCTGGTATTCCCAATGGCCAGTCCACCCCTGGGTGCAGAGAACCGTTGGTGAACATCCTGATCCATCTTTTTGGGGTACACATATGTACACAAACGTATTATAATTTCTGCTATAAAATGATATAATTGTTTTGCTTATCTAGGCATTAATTGCATGTCTGCCCTCCTCAGTCGCTCTTTGCCTGAGTTTTCTTTGAGTTTTTCTAAGTTTTTTTCCTGTTAGTTTGCATCTTCTGCAATGAAAGCAGATGGTCTCGTACGGTACATATTGTAAAGCCCCAATAAGGCTAATTTATCATTTGTGATGTTGTGCTATTTAAAGTGGACCTATCATGCTATATTTGAATAATATAGTGTAGGACCATACCTACAGTGGGGCAAACAAGTATTTAATCAGCCACCAATTGTGCAAGTTCTCCCACTTAAAAAGATGAGAGAGGCCTGTAATTTTCATCCTAGGTATACCTCAACTATGAGAGACAAAATGATTAAAAAAAATCCAGAAAATCACATTGTCTGATTTTTAAAGAATTTATTTGCAAATTATGGTGGAAAATAAGTATTTGGTCATCTACAAACAAACAAGATTTCTGGCTCTCACAGACCTGTAACTTCTTCTTTAAGAGCCTCCTCTGTCCTCCACTTGTTAACTGTATTAATGGCACCTGTTTGAACTCGTTATCAGTATAAAAGACACCTGTCCACAACCTCAAACAGTCACACTCCAAACTCCACTATGGCCAAGACCAAAGAGCTGTCAAAGGACACCAGAAACAAAATTGTAGACCTGCACCAGGCTGGGAAGACTGAATCTGCAATAGGTAAGCAGCTTGGTGTGAAGAAATCAACCGTGGGAACGATTATAAAAAAATGGAAGACATACAAGACTACTGATAATCTCCCTTGAACTGGGGCTCCACGCAAGATCTCACCCCGTGGGGTCAAAATGATCACAAGAACGGTGAGCAAAAATCCCAGAACCACACGAGGGGACCTAGTCAATGACCTGCAGAGAGCTGGGACCAAAGTAACAAAGGCTACCATCAGTAACACACTACGCTGCCATTAATACAGTTAACAAGTGGAGGACAGAGGAGGCTCTTAAAGAAGAAGTTACAGGTCTGTCAGAGCCAGAAATGTTGTTTGTTTGTAGGTGACCAAATACTTATTTTCCACCATAATTTGCAAATAAATTCTTTAAAAATCAGACAGTAATTTTCTGGATTTTTTTTTTCTCATTTTGTCTCTCATAGTTGAGGTATACCTAGGATGAAAATTACAGGCCTCTATCATCTTTTTAAGTGGGAGAACTTGCACAATTGGTGGCTGACTAAATACTTTTTTGCCCCACTGTATATAAGGCATATTTATACTTTTTATTTTTCAAAATACCAAACAGATCATGCATTTTAGCCATTCCTCATTTCGCTCAATTTAACACTGTCTTTTCATGGGCTAATTCTGTGAGAACAGCACCATCTACAGGTCTGGCATATGTACTACAGCGTCTCCAGCGCTTTCGAACGGCAATGTCCGTGGCTGTCTCCTCCTGATTGGTGGAGTTGGCCCAATAGGGGTAGCGCCTCTTCTGTGACGTCATAGAAGTGTTCAAATCTGGATCAGTCTGTATCAGATCCGTTGCATCCCCTTCTTAAGGATTTGGGTATGTTTTCTGACACTTGGTGGGCTCCCTGGAACACCGGGGACACATATTCATGTGTAAAAGACGTATAAAAGTGCATTTTGCATGATAGGTCACCTTTAAGTTACATGACATTGATTGACAACCATAAAAAAGGCAATCTGTATTCTACTCAATGCCCAACAACACTAGCTCTTCTTCAGAGGCCTGTACTACGAAGCTGGTTCAACCTAACCTCAGCTGACTCAGATAAGGATGATGATGATGTGATGTGCCCCGGACTGTACTTAATGTTGCTCTGATCCGGTTACTTATGTTGTGGCAGATGTTTAAGTAAGCTTTCTTAACGCTAATGTTATAATAGTCAGATTGCTCTGAAGATGGGAGGTGATATTCTATTAATGTTCACGTTCACACAGTCGCTGATTTTTGCCGGCCGTCTTTCCTGCATTTCCTTTCTCCTGTAATATGACTTTATCGCTTTAAACTCCGCACACTGAGCTCTGATTGGTCAGCAGGCAGTGCTTTCACTGAGTTGAGCTCTTAGCCTGCAACCTAACCTGGGGGGTATACTACGAATCTAGTTCAACCTATCCTGGATATGTTTTGAGTTATCCGGTTGACTTAATCCAAAACAAAGCCGCTCTCGCTAAACTGTCCTACAACGCTGGCTATCAACTCGTTCGCTCAAGCCAGCCATCTCCTATAAAGTTAGGTGCGCATTCACATAAAAGGGGTGGTATCTGGAGCATTTGACCAATCACAAACATGGAGAAGCGTACTGACAGCGCAGCGTCATACTTCCTGAATGAAAAGTCAACTATAATATTAGTAAAATATGAAGAAGTTAAACTTTAAACATCCATGACTTAAACACTTTATTCAGGATAAAAGCCATATAGTTGCACCTGCAAGGTGAATACAGCTGGTAAAAGAAAAAGTGTTTGAATGCGTACATTAACAGGTTTATGATATCACTGCCCCGTCTAAGACACAAGTGGATCTGACTTTAATTACATTTGACTCGAGTGTTTCGTCAACTTAATGTGTTGCTTAAAATAATACTTAAGTTATGCATACAGTATGTGACACTGTGAGTGTTGCACGGCCAGATACGGCTCAGCTGACTCAGATAAGGAAATATATGATAGCCTACATTATGATGTGATATGATGTGATATGAATGATAATGGGACACATCGACGTCTGCACTCGTAATGTTACTTTGATCCGGTTACGTATGTTGCTGCAGATATTTAATTAAGCTTTCTTAACATAATAGTATAATAGTTATAATAGTCAGATTGCTCTGAAGATGGGAGGTGATGTTCTATTGATTTTCACATTCACACAGTCTGTGATTTTGCCGGCCGTCTTTCCTGCAACGGCAATTTAAACTGTATTTCCTCTGCACACTGAGCTCTGATTGGTCAGCAGGCGTGGTGCTTTCGCTGAGTTGATCTCTTATCCTGGAACCTATCCTGCTTCGGAGCACAGACTAGGTTCCAGGATAAGTCACCATGGAGATCTAGCCCGCTAAAAAGTTAACCAGCTTCGTAGTACCGGAAATCCCAGAAGTTATCTTGCTAAATGAAAATCCTGCTTCATAGTATACTCCCCAGGTTAGCCGCACAGCTTAAGTTACCATGGAGATCTAGCCTGCTAAAAAGAGAACCAGCTTCGTAGGATCGGAAAGCCCGAGTTTTCCCTGAAGTTAGCCGGCTAAGAGAAAATCCTGCTTCGTATTATACCCCCCAGGTTCCAGATTCACAGAATCGGTTTCAGATTTTAATAATACAGATACAATATCTGGACTGCCTTTGCTTTTGCCCCTTCGTTGCCTGCATCACTTCATAATATAAAGTCTTCCTAAAACCTGCTTTTGTACTTTCAACTGCCTTACTAAAGAGCACTTGTTGAATGAGTCATCTGAGCCATTCTGTGTCTTCGTCTTCTATCGTCAACAAAGGTTCAGCGGGCTTGATTATGTGGATATTTAGGTTCATATTTGTATTTAGTGCCTCCACTGTGACATGTTTACATGCGCTTTAATGTTCAAAAACTCTTTATTTTTCTCAAAGTGCTGCAGAACCTCTTTTCACCCTCTCTCTGAAACCAGAGTGCAGTCTGCTCTGATTGGTTAGCTGACCGGCTCTGTTGTTAATAGGACCCTTGTCCAGCTATGGAAGAACAATATGGTCACATTTGAACATTTTCTTTTTTTGTAAAGGAAGAATTCTGGGGAAAAAGTCAGATTTGGACATATCCAAAAAAAGGTTCACATGAGGACCTAATCCTCTTCCATAACCAGCAGAAAACATTTCAGGTAGATAAAACCTTTTCTATACTGTAAATAGGCACAACACAGCGCAGTTCCATCAGTGTCTGAACAAACAACAACTTTGAAAGTGAAAAGCACTTCAGTGCTTTATTTCAAATATTTAAAAGTTCATTTTGTGCACACAATAACACTAAGACCGCATTGTAGATGATTGTAAACTGCATATTTTTCATTCTCTGCTTTTACCATTTAGTCAAAAACATCAGCTTATTTTTCATTTCTCCTCAATGAATAGTAAAACTGGCTGCCAGGTTACACTGAACAAACAGCAGTTAACGATTGCATATTGAATATAAAATGTTGGGTATCAAAACATTAATTTATACACATTATTGAACTCATTACAGCTTAATTATTTTATGAAGTATGCCAAACTAATGTTTTTTAAATTACATTTCTCACTGCTTGTAGAACTCCAAGGTTTGTGAAAAGATAAAATAAATGTGAAGAAAAAAATAAATGTGGTTTTGCCAATATTCTTATTTAACAAAAACAGCACTTTTGAAAAAGCATCTCAAACAAACACAAGGGTTAATTGTCTTGATCTTTAGTTCTTTGTTTGTGTTGTCATCTGTGAATAAATGAATGAATCAAGCGACTAGAATACTCAAACCATCACAGTTTTTTTTATTTTGTACCAATCCAAGTTTACACATTTTAGGTAACTGGCCACCTCTTCACCATCTTCATGTTACCCCTTTAAATCTGGTCTCCTCTCCTAATTGCACCCAGGTGGAAACAACCATCCTTCAGCATCCTGCAGAAATATGGACTATCAACCATCAAGGCCCATCAGGTGACAGGAATGTCTTCAGAGTCATTGAACCCATCCAATTATACCAGTAATGAAATTAGTTTTGCAATTAAGATGGAATGAGCAGGTGGCTGCTACCACATGCAGCTGATAATCTGAAACCCCCTCCATTGAAGTTAATGAGCCACAGGAGGAGGCGTGGTGTAAATTTAAGTTGTGTGTATTAATTAAAGTCTTGTGTTTATTATAGTGGCGTATTATCATCTTCCTGCAAGTCTTGGATCAGGATGAAAAACTACAACTGGGTCACTGATATTGGTCAACAGCTTTTACGGCAACTGGATATATTATCTAAAGCAATCCAAAATATTCACCCTTAATTTTCCATCATACAACCAAATATGCACTCGCAGCTTGCGTGAAACTTTCTATTTAAAGCTTAAGTGAAACTCTCGAGTCCCCTTCACCTCGTCAGCACCACCACCCACCGCCGCGTGCTTATCAACACCGCGGAGCCCTGGCTGAATCACCCATGTGTGACTAGCTGCGACCGTGACGGACTGCCGGGCCAGGGGGGGGGGATGTGGAGCACAATGACCCCCGAGTGGATAATCATCGGTGTGTGAACGGCGATGGAGCTGCACCAGCTGTGACTGCGATCCCCAGAGAGAGCGAGGGGCCGTCTTTTTCAGGGCAGCGAACTCAGTGCGGCCAAGGCCTCTTTTTTTTTAAAGCTCTGTAGAACACACACACGCTGACAAATGTTTAAAGTTACAGTATACACACACAGACACACACTGGATGTTATTGCTTTATTTAAGAGGCACTTGCCTACAACCTTTAGAGTATATCATGTGTGACCATATGCCTCTATTTCTTGAGGCAGATCTTTTAACAGATCATAGTAATTTACACTTTCTAAAGAATTATGAAGACACACTAACTTAAAAAACAATATATTGACTCTGCGGCAGTGGCGGCGCTAGGGGATGGCTATTTGGGCTCAAGCCCCGGATGTTTTCTTTTGTTGTTTTTTAAAAAACGTCTCGGGATTAATGTACAGTACCGGAGTCCACCAGAGAGGCAGCCGCTGCGGGACAGTAGCCTGCGTACTGCGTAACCTTCCCTGCCCTGAAGAAGAAGTGATCCTTCCTAGTGCCCATTGCCATATGGCTCTGCTAGTGCCTGACGAGTTGCTAATAGCCTATAAAGTTATGGATATTAGAAAGTTATTTTCATTGAAAAAGGCGCCACAAGCTGCAGCAGCAGCAGTAGTATCAGCAGCTGACAACAATGTCATCACCAGTAGTGAAGAAATGGATGATGTTTCAGGTTTGTGAATCTAATGGTAATATCTGCAGTCTGGCTGACTGAGTAAGAAGTGAAAAAGAGTGATGTAACGTTAATGTTATAGCTAGTAAACATGGAGTAACCACACTAATTATACCCGTATATGTTAGTATGTATACAGAGCATGACTAAAAATTATCCTAAGATGTAACGTTAACCCTTCATACCTCAGTCTACCTTTAAGACACTAAAATAACGTATTCCAATTTGTATATTGTTTTGGAATTATACCGGCTCTCGTTTCAGTACACTTAACAACGGAACCATAGCAACGGAACTGACAGGCAACGGAACTGACAGGCAACCCTCTGAATCAGACTCCGATTGGCTGTGACTGCATCCACTCAGAGTGTCCGATTCAGAAACGTGACTCTTATGCTGCATTCACACCGGACGCGATGCGACGTTTGGGGGCGGCGCGATTACATGTAAAGTCAATGCAGAGACACGATCAGACGCGAATTCGCTCCGACGGCGCGCATGAAGCGGTGGATGCGGCGCGAAAGTTCAATTTTTTCAACTCGAGCATCAAATTCACGTGGCGTGTTCTCGCGGAAGCCAATCAGAGGTGAGGATCTCAGCCTGCCGTTACTGACGTTCAACCAGAAAACATCAGCCATTAGCTGTTAGCAGTTAGCACACAGAGATCACAGCTCCTCATATCTGTTCAGAAACTGTACAGAAGTTAAACAAGTACAAACCACAGACTGTCTGTGTCATGGCGAATACAGTCGCTGGTTTATTTATGTCTGTAGGCCGTTGTTATGAGTGTGGAGTGAGCATATACAACGTTAGCTTAGCCTGGTTGACCCAATCTACATTCAGAGAACAAGCATTTTAAAAGGTTTTACGCCTGCCGTCTTGTCTGCAGACTTGTCAAGCATTAATTCATGTTTTTTACTAACCGGTATCAGTATGTTGTTACTTCAGCATCATTTAGAAATGTGTATTACAATTTAATCACGGTAAAATATGTTCATTTTGTTGTAGTTGTAGCTCCCGAGCCAGCGCGTCTTGTTGAATGATGCGAGTAAACACAGCTGGCAGCCGCGGTGAAACTCGAGCGACTACAGCGATGCGATAGGAGCGTTTAGAGCGAAGCGAATATTCGCATCGCGTCCGGTGTGAACGCATCATTACACTCTTTACGTCACAAACAAAGATGGTGGATGGAGAATAGATCTATAAAACGATAAACAATGCGCCAGAATCAAGGTGAGACTATCCGCATTCCTTTAAAACTCTACGCACATTCGTTTCACCGAAATAAGTAAACGACTGTATTTGAGTGAGTTAAGGCATTAGTTTGCTTTATTAAAGGATGTTAATGAATAAGTGTGCTCCAGTGCCTTTTGTCCGCTTTAAGGTATTATTAAGGTAGGGTTAATGTTGCTCTCAAAGTGCACCAGATTGATGCTTTTAACTTCAATATTTAAAAAAAATCTTCCCCCTAAAGGATGTTCGGTCCACCCCCCACTTGCAAAAAAAAATAGCACTTTACCCCTGCACCCCCCAACAACTCCTGGGCTAAGCCCCGGATCTCCTACAATCCTAAATCCGCTACTGCTCTGCGGTTTGAAAATCTGTTGTTCCACAATGTAACTGGTGAGTGGGAACAATCTCACTCACAATAAACATACTGTATTATTATTGTTTACAGAGTTTCCTCATGAATAAAAAGCGTCCCTTGTTGTTAAAGTATTGCTAACTGCTAACTGCTGCTGCCGTTAGCTATCTGTTAGTTTGGTAAGCTGTTCGGTACGACTTGGAGCTTTGATTACCCAGTCAGTGTTGGTGTTTACACAACACAGGAAGCCTATAGAGACGGACAAAGGATTAGCATTGAGATTTCCCTGACAACACTCACATCGTTGAATGAGAAATGGAGGAAAAAATGTGCCTAGTAGCCAAATATGGAAAATAACAGAAAACGAGCTTTTTTCGAATTTTGATCTAATACAGCTATTAAATCACAGCAAAGATATGTTGATTTTAGATACATCTCACTGTAGCAATAGCATACCAGATTATCAGGTACATTTAAAAAAAATTGCACTTCGCGTTTTTTGTGTGCACATGGCATCCATAATAATCATAACACCAAAGGAGGGAATATCTTATGTAGCCTTTTAGAAATATCAGAATCAGAAAACCTTTATTCTTCCCACAGAGTGGAAATGTACATTGTTACAGCAAAAGTGACGATAGAGACAAGAATAAATAAAAATAAACACTTAGATAAAAGGGCATGCACAACAAATATACATACAGTTTTTGAAACATTTCATTTTAATGTCCGGAATTTTAAGTTTTTTTGTTAGTTGTCTTACCTAAGGCTCTTTCATGCATGTCTACTTTCCATGTTTATACGCTGCACTGTCTCATTTAAATAAAAAGGCATAAAAAAGCCCAAGAAAAGGCGCTAACTGCATCGACAATCTGGCCGGAAATGTGTGAAAATGTGCCAGTCATGTACTGCCGGGCCTCTGAGGGAGAGTCGAAACAGGTGAGCAGGTGAATAAGAGAGTTAGTTGAAAATGCCTGAGGGAACATGTTGAATGGATGGAGAGCGGTAATGTGGCGGAGAATAGCTGAGCAGAGGCACAAATAAGGGAAATGGGAAAATTAGGACTGAAGTGACTTTGTGACACTTTCTCCAAAGCAGTCACACTTTCATCTGTGTCAAACAAGTATTTTCTATATCAGTAGGCCTAAAGAAAAGTTAACTCTAAAAGCAAAAACTTTACCCTAAAACTGAATTTCACAGTTACATTCTGCAAAACCAGGGAAGTAAAGGCTGTGGTTTGTGTTGTTTTTTTTCCCGTATGAATGCCTGAAATTCCAAAGATGGATTCGGAGCCGCTGTTGCATTGTGCCTTTGTTATTGGTAGATGCCAGTGAAGATAGCTGAATCTACTGCTCTGCTCTCTGTAAGACACAGACTGACTTTCATGCCAAGTTCGGCTGCTTCTGCACCGCCGTGTATAACAGCTCCCTCACTGAACACGCAGTGAAAAGGAACAAGCGGTAGCTCCTGGGAGAAACTCCTGAAAACAGTGCGGACTAAGTGAAAATGCTGTAGCACTTGGACTGGCGCTTTAAATGTGTGTTACATTCCTAAAGAGAAGGGGTTCAAGCTAGGTCAGTGCCTTTAGCTGCAGAGCACGCACATCTCTTAGTAGTTTAGAAAAGCAAATCTCTGTACAGCTTGCTAGCTGCTAAATGATGCAGTGACACAGCTTTAGGGAGGAGAAACAATTCTGCTGAATGCATTTTAATCCTGGAGACCTCGTTCAGCATCTTTTACTACATTTGTAAAACAGGACGTAGCCCATAATAATGGCTCGAGGATGGCCCTCTCTCGTTCTCTGAAGCACTACTTTACTGCATTTAGGATGTCAGGAGTGTGCCATTTGGAAGCTAATGACACTGTTTAACTCTAGGATAAAGGAAAGCTAAAGACGTCCCCGGTGCTGCGTGACACATTCTTCAGGGTCCGTGCTTTTAAAATAATGTGATTGAATTGAACTGTGAAAACAGAATGAAAATGAAAGCTGCATTTTATGGGAGCCATAAATATGATTTGTGGCGCTTGAGATTTAATTTTAAATGCACATATCTTTGCCCAAGATTCAACTCAAGCACAATGGAGAGTGTACTGGCAATAACATTTGTTTTTATGTCCAAGCTGTGGGTACATTCAGTATTTATGGCAACTGATTATTACCTTACTGAGATTAAAGGGACAACACACCCCAAAATCAAAAATACATATTCTTTTAAGTAGTAGTATTTATAGGTTTAGATTGTTTTTGTGTGAGTTCTTGAGATATCAGCCATAGAGATGTCTCCCTTATCTTTGAAGAAAAGAGAAAAATAAATGTGAAGACTCAACAGCAACGTCTCAAAAATAACCCACAGGCCTTTTTGTGAGCAGTTGAATGGATAAACTATTTTCTTGCTACTGAACGACACCCACTTTATGTATCATTGTGCAGATATAAGCATTAATCTATTCAAGGTCTCCAACACTGAGCGTATCTCCAAAATAAACTAAATATATGGCACTACAGGTAAGACAAAAAATATGAATTGTGCGGTGACATATACCTTTTAAGGAGCAAGGGATAAAATCACTCTTTTAGTTGAAAGGGATTGTTTTTAGTGATAATCCAAAAGGGAGTTATAATCAACTCTGGCGTTCCTTTCAATTTGGCACATTTTCTTTGGTTTTGCAGCCTGGAATTCAGCTCTTATCTAGACACAGCCTCTTATAAACCCCCAATACACACCTGCAGCTGGCTAACAGACACAGCTGGGGACTATAGCTGCTGAATTCAGAGGAGCATTCAGCTGCTAAACAAACAGATTTTCCGATCAGGCGAAAAGTGATTTTTGGATTTACTTTACAGTGAGGAATAAACTCCAAATTAATCTGAATTGGCTATTGTTTGTAAACATAAGCTTTATAAGGTCATAATATGTAAAATTGTGCGTATAAAGCTCACTCTACTGCCCCCAAGTTGCCAAAACATAAAGATATATAACAATAACGCAGCTGAAAATTAAATATTTTTAAATTGAGTGGTTTACTGGCTTATAAGAACATAATGAATGAAGCATACTGCTTTATTTAAGATCAAAAGTAAACATATGGCTTCTATGATTGGAGTTCTATCTAACTTTAGTTCATCTATAGCAGGGTTGTCAAACTTTTTTCACAGAGGGCCACATGAAGAAAAATATACGAAGGGCTCGGCCACTCACTAGAGGTATGTTGCCTCATAAGTTCTGTTATAAATTGGAAAAGTCAATCCAATGTAGGTACATTATTCTTGATACTGGAAAATGCTTTAAGAAAAAAACAACTCACAGCTCTCCAGATGGTTTACTTTATTGGGGTTGGCAGCTCACTCCTTAAAACAGAAGCTTCAGATATACAGGACTGTCTCAGAAAATTAGAATATTGTGATAAAGTTCTTTATTTTCTGTAATGCAATTAAAAAAACAAAAATGTCATACATTCTGGATTCATTACAAATCAACTGAAATATTGCAAGCCTTTTATTATTTTAATATTGCTGATTATGGCATACAGCTTAAGAAAACTCAAAAATCCTATCTCAAAAAATTAGAATAGTTCCTCAGACCAAGTAAAAAAAAAAGATTTATAACAGCAAAACACAATCAAACATTTGAAAATGTCCATTAATGCACTCAGTACTTGGTTGGGAATCCTTTTGCACGGATTACTGCATCAATGCGGCGTGGCATGGAGGCAATCAGCCTGTGGCATTGCTGAGGTGTTATGGATGCCCAGGATGCTTCAATAGCGGCCTTTAGCTCATTAGCATTGTTGGGTCTGGTGTCTTTCAGCTTCTTCTTCACAATACCCCACATATTCTCTATGGGGTTCAGGTCAGGGGAATTTGTAGGCCAATCGAGGACAGTAATGCCATGGTCAGTACACCAGTTACTGGTGGTTTTGGCACTGTGGGCAGGTGCCAGATCATGCTGGAAAATGAATTCCTCATCTCCATAGAGCTTTTCAGCAGACGGAAGCATGTAGTGCTCTAAAATCTCTTGGTACACAGCTGCATTTACTCTGGGCTTGATGAAACGCAGTGGACCAACACCAGCAGCTGACATGGCTCCCCAAACCATCGCTGACTGTGGGAACTTCACACTGGATTTCAAGCAACTTGGATTTTGCTCCTCTCCAGCCTTTCTCCAGACTCTGGCGCCTTGACTTCCAAATGAAATACAAAACTTGCTTTCGTCTGAAAAGAGGACTTTGGACCACTGTGCAACTGTCCAGTGCTTCTTTTCCTTAGCCCAAGTCAGACGCCTCTTCCGTTGTCTTGAGTTCAGAAGTGGCTTGACCATGGGAATACGGCTATTGTAGCCCATTTCCCGGACACGTCTGTGAACAGTGACTTTTGATACCTGGACTCCAGCTTCAGTCCACTGTCTTTGAAGCTCCCCCAAATTCTGGAAGCGACTCTTCTTCACAATGCTGTTAAGGCTGCGGTCATCTCTCTTGGTTGTGCAGCGTTTCCTGCCACATTTCCCCCTTCCAACAGACTTTTTGTGGATGTGCTTTGAAACTGCACTCTGTGAACAGCTTGCTCTTTGAGAAATTTCTTTTTGTGTCTTACCCTCCTGATGGAGGGTGTCAATGACGGTCCTCTGGACAGCAGTCAGATCAGCAGTCTTCCCCATACTTGTGATTTAGTTTACTGAACCAAGCTGAGTGTTTTTCAAGGCTCAGGAAACCCTTGCAGGTGTTTCGAGTTAATTAGACGATTCAAGTGATTCGTTGAACACCCTACTAGTATACTTTTTCATGATATTCTAATATTTAGAGATAGGATATTTGAGTTTTCTTAAGCTGTATGCCATAATCAGCAATATTAAAATAATAAAAGGCTTGCAATATTTCAGTTGATTTGTAATGAATCCAGAATGTATGACATTTTTGTTTTTTTAATTGCATTACAGAAAATAAAGAACTTTATCACAATATTCTAATTTTCTGAGACAGTCCTGTACATACAGCTTATAATGAGAGGAAATGTGAAGGGTAGATTTCAAGGTTGTTTCTTATTGGGCTTTTTTCTTATCAACTTAGATTTGTTAGAACATGTTTTCAACTTGAATTGACTGAATTTATTTGAAAATTGGGCTTATTAACTCATGAATACTGTGTAATATATTTTAACATATATATTTACAATTTTATTGTACTTATATTTAAGTACAATATGAGACAAGCAGAAGTTTATTATACTTAAGTCATTATACTTTTTGAATTTGCTGAGTGGGGGCCGATTCAAAATGGTCCGCAGGCCGCATTTGGCCCCTGGACCGTAGTTTGGACACCCCTGATCTATAGCTTTTTTTAGTGGTCATCAATTTGAATGTAATGGTGGCTAATGATAAAAAAACTTGTCATGGTACTAATATTTTTTGCTAAAGCCAACCAGGGAAATTTCATTTAAATTGAGTTTGTTACTCATTAAACTTTTCTAGTCTTCTCAGGCAGAAGCAGTGAATGTTGTTTCCAGAAGTGTCAGCAGTGAACTGGGCGTGCATGCTGTGTTGGCTGCTTCAGGAGCTCAGACGCTCAGAGTCAGGCTGCCTTAGCCAAGAGAGGATAGAAAGGAATTTGCTGAGCGATTCTCCCGCTGTAGATCCAAGAGGGGAGTTAAGATTCACACTTCCAAATGCCAAGACGGGAGTATTTTTATTGCAAATGTCTGGAGGAAATAAAAAAGGCTGCAAGTTTGTAGATTTTGATGCATTAGTCTCCAAATACTTTTCCAACCTTGAACGAGATAAATATTTAATGTCAGTATGAATATGAATGTGTGTGCTGAGCGGTGATCTTTTCAAGCTTGAATTACAGTACATACATTTCAGGGCCTCTTTTTGAACAGAAATGTATTACTCCATTCTAATGAAGACCACAATGGAAATTAATGTAAACGTCTGGTACTCAAGAGAAAATGCAACAATGTAGTAATCAATCTATAGATCATCACATCAAACTTTCTTTTTTGCTTTCATGTAGTGTGCTTTTAAGTTTTTTTTTGCATACAAATGGTCGGCAAAGTCTAAAATCCCAAAGTTCCCCGAAGCTTCTTTCTTTACGACGTACTGGGCTCCAGTTACAATCAGAGGGTAAAAAGAGGTGCTGTAACAAACGCAATATGAGGAATATAAAGCACATTTTAAACATTAAACATTCATTCATTGGACTGAATATTGATGAGGTGAAATATTATTCTCCTATTTGTTGAAAGAATTTGGTCTTACTTTTGGCACTCATAATTAAGCGCTTGGCAATGAAAACTTGTTTTAATTTGTCTTCCTTTATTCAGCTAGTCATACAATTGCCACATCAAAATAACATGTGTCTTACACTGGAGGACAACATGTGAAATACAATAATTAAATATTTTAAGGCACCACAAATTTAAGTAAATACAAAAAAAATGTTACTTCAAAATGCTGGAGAGAATTGGGCGAGCATTATGTAAACCATTCTCATATATTTTTGGTCATGCATCTGTTTACTATCTTTTAGTAATATCTGGTTGCGCCATTTAAAAGAGAGTGCAGAGAGAGAGAGAGAGAGCGGTGTTACTTTTTTGATCTGCTTTCCATAAGCGCTGGCTGCTGCAGAGCCATCTCTATGACACATTGCAAACACACTGAAACAGGCAGTGTTGTCAAAGTAACGGACCTGTTATATAAAGAATGAAAGCAGGACCTCAGCCTCACAAAGTTACTTGGTAGATTTGAAAAAGATCATTTGAAACAGGCTGGACAGCTCAAAAGGTTAGAGCTCAGTTCTATTAAGGTCTAGGTTATCGGTTTAATCCTCCTTCTGGCCAGAAGTAGTAACTTATTAAATCAATGCTTCTGTGAATGCAGTCTAGTTTCAAAAGGTGAGCATTTATTCTGCACATTTGAGGCCGCAGTCAACCAGTCAACTCTAAGGTAGTTAAACCTGAGTCACCACCCAAAAGTTTTACAATCTTGTACCTTCGTCTGAGTCTGATTATGGATATTTTTGTATTCCACTTAGCGGCCGAGCAATGGCACTTCAGGACTCTTTTAATCTGACTTTTATGACCACATGGCCTAATGGATAATTTTGAATTATTTTGTTGTTGAAAGATCGATTCTCATTAAGAGGGCAGAATCAGAATCGTAAATGTCCCCACAGACATTTGTTAAAGTAGAAAAGTACGAGCCCCTAAAGGTTCATAGAAAAGTATCTTGTGTGGACAAGATACTTTCTTATGGTTAGACACATCAAACTGCCCGATTATTATGCCATATTATTAGTTTTATGAAGAAGATGTCCGGTCGCCTGTGTGTGGGTATTTGTTTTCAGAAGATATTATGATAATGTCATTCGTTCCGGTGTACTCCGACAGGACTAAGCACTACATTAAGATTAAGATTAAACAAACTTCTTTCACTTGGGAATACACATAGAGTTAGCCAGATGTGTGTAAATCACTGTTCATGGTTATTTGAAAACAAATGCTGGTGCTGGACACACACATACACCAAACACACACACACAGAGCGGAGCTGAGCAGAGCACAACACACACGCATCATGTGCCCTGGTGACCGCCGACATCTCCATCATAAAACTAATAGGGGGAATAATAGGGCAGTGTGTGTGTGTGTGTGTGTGTGTGTGTGTGTTTGTTATACGGTTACAGAAGCACGTTGCCCATACAGGGAGCACGATGCATCTCAAATTTCACTTTTTTCTCAGATTTGACTTTTTTTCTTCTAAATATGCCTTTTTCTCTCAGAATGTGCCCTTTTCTCAGAATTGACTTTTTTTTTACATGGATTTTAGTATACCATTGAATAATGACTGAATACATAAGCTTAAGCAACAAAACATTGTTTATGTTTTTCAAGGTGGTACTTAACCAAGACCAACAGAAAAGTGCAATTTTTGCCATAAAGTGTAGCAATAGCATATTTAGGAATATAGTACATTTCAGAGATTCAGGTAGCCTATAGGTAGGTAGACCTTCTGTAAACTATAACACTTTGTTTTTTAAGTAAAACACAATACTTTCAAGTACATTCAGAACATTGGAAACCCTGACTATTAGAAAACATCTCTCTAATGCTTCAGAGGCCATAACAGACTTTGTTGATTTACCAACAGTTGATTTAAAAAATCTAATCAATTTCAGTCCAACTCTCTCAATAACCTTGACCAAAACAATAAACAGTTTAACATAAAGTGCCAGTTGCACCAACAACGTAATAAATAGTTCAACATAAAGTGTACCATTTAAAATAAAATAAAAAAAGTGCCAGTGATTGATCTCAATCCCTCCTATTCTTCCAATATCCTGATGAAAAATAAAATCTCTGTTGCATAGGCCGCTGTTTGATCAACGCGAATTGGGTGTGGGTCCTTGTACTCCGAGTCGGGCTAACGTCCACGCTAGCTTCCACGCTAGTTGCTATATGTTTTGCATTGAGGTGATAATTGAGGCTTGATGTGCTGCGGTGATATCAGGGTATATGCAGAAATCCTGAGGTCAAATTTAATACCTTTTAAGACCTTTTTTAAGACCCTTTCCATACATTTTAAGACCTCATCGCAACTTTGAGTTCTAACCGGTTACACACTTTACCTCACATTGACTATATTGATAGTAAGATAGCAAAACTAAACAGAGTGCAGACAGACTACTGAAGCCTCCTCTCCACATGAACTTCAACCTCTCTGTGAAGGTCAGGTTTAACGCAGTATGCTGCTTTGTTGCTTCTGTACTCTGTGCTCTTTCATTCCAGTAAAACTCCTCAGAAACCATTAGAAACCAGTATTTGACCAATAAACAAAACAATTGACAAAACTTTGAACTATGAAATATATTAAACTTTGGTGAGCTTCAGCGGGGTAATGCTATATAGGAGCTCCCTCACAAATACCCAGGGGTTAAATTGGGCTGGGGCTGTCCGGGGCTAAGCCCTGGCACATAGGACGATGCTCTGACGTCATCACCCTCACACATTTGTCATATGTTTACAAAAAACGATATATATGTTAAGACTTTTCTCGTTCTTAATATAGACTATATTAGGGTCGATATGTGTTGACTTTACTTTAAAATAGCAAATCTCTGTGACCGGATATAGTTTGGCTTACACTCCGGTCCCACGAGGACGCATACGGTAAAACGCATACGCAAACGCAAAAAAGTCTTCCGTTCACACGCATTCGATTAATTAACGTGTCCATTCACACTAGACCGCTGGAAATGCTGGAAACGCTGTAGTACATATGCCAGGCCTGTAAGTGGCGCAGCTGCCGCCACAAAATACACCAAAAGCAGCGAAGAAGACCCCGGAGCATGGTTGCCATGGTTGCCCTTCTGTTTATTCTCCGCGGTGGACGGTGTGTTCTCCTGCTGTATATCTCTCAGGTAGTCCACCAGCAGATGAAAAACACCCACCTCTCCGCCACTTCCAAGGGACGAGGGAACCGTGCGGCAGAGTTTCCGTTAAAAAAAATGTTTCGCCGGTCAACATGTCCGTTAAAGTTTAAATCTTCCGTACAAAATTAGAAAAGTGCCGATCAGAGGTCTTCTTTGTTATTTATTGAGCTTAAAAACAAATTGATAACGACTCTGTTCTCTGTATAATAATATTTAATAAACGGTGCCTGCCTCTCTTTTCCTCCCCCTCTTCTGACAGCCCAGCAGCAGCAGGAGACGTGGGGAGTGGGAGGCGGGCTATTTCATCGTTATCAGAAAATTATGATATAGGGCTTACACACGGAGCCGTTGGGACCCCAGAGCGTTGCGTATGTCGGTCAACCCACCTTGGGCGGAGCCAGGCAACGAAACTTAAAATAAGAAGCAGCATTTTACGGCGTGCTATGCATGGGGCCGCCTTGTTGAGGGGGTTTCCCGACATGTCGTTTCAGTAAATTAAAGGGTGTTTCATGTTGTCGTTGCTGTGGGACTTCTTAATACCTTGGAAAATGCCGTTTAATACTTTTTAATAGCCTTAATTTTCGCTAAATTGATTTATCAACTTTTAATACTTTTTAAGACCCCGCGGACACCCTGGATATGCAAATTCCTTTTTGCATAATTTGCAAACACCGTGCTCTTATTGACGCTTCCATTCGTCCGTTTTTTAAAACAAAATGTCCCATCCACAGGGCCAACCAAAGCGGTCTCATCAGCTTCTTCGTTCATGTTTGACTATTGTTCACTGTGGTTTGTTGTTGTCTGAAGTAATGAACGTTAGTTGGTGCTCCAGTATAATCGGTAGCCCTGAAACTCATCCAGTGAGAAACGTTCCGCGGTGCAAATATAAGTGCGATTAAAATGCGTTAATGTTTTTAACACTTTCATTTTTGTGTAATTAATTCATCTTAATTAACGCGTTTAAGTCCCGGCCCTAATTTTTTTCAAAATTTTCAAAATGTTTATATAGTCTTAAAGTTACAACCGGCCCTTTGAGTGCAACCATAATGCGAATGTGGCCCGTGATGAAATTTAGTTTGACACCTCTGCTTTAGGGGCTCTGTAGAAAAGAGCCACAGACAGCTTAATGTTACATATGTTACATGCAGGGGTAGACATTAAGGGTAAAATGCCACTGGCCCTCCGGGCCGGTGGAATTGTATTATCACTGGCCCCACCATTGTAACCACTGGCCCGGAGCATTCGTCCAAAAAAAATCGACTTATAATGAAGAAAATTAACACATTTGTTGCAATAGTCATTTATGCACTAACTACATTACTACTTGTACTACAACGTTTGAATCATCAGTTCTTCCTCATTTCCTCAATTGTTCATATTTGGTTTATTAAAATAATGATATTGTGGTCATTGTTAAAAAAATGTCAGCTATTATTATGAGTATTATTATTTGTATAATGCGCTTTCTGCCTTCCTGTCATTAGGAGTTAGAAATGTAATGGCTATGTAATAGATTAGATAAGAACCTTCATTATCCTAAACTGCTGGGACATTTCCCTAAAGCCAGTACCTTTTATATTTTCTACTCTTCACTTACTTGTCAGCATAGGTCGGCATTGATGTATAGAGCCGACAGAAGACCTTGTTTATATTGGCATCATATTGAGAGGTGCAGTGACGTGTCCTAAAACCAGGAAGTATAAGCTGCTGGTTTCCTCGACAAAAAGCAATGGGATTTCTCCAAAGGGTTTTGGAAAATAGCTGGAAATAAGGTCTGTGGAAAACAAACCTGTTTGATAAATGCACGTTTTGTTCAGCCGGATAATCTCCACATGTCTACCCTACTTTTATAATTTTCAAATCATAAATCTAATCGATAGATTATAAAAGGGTTTTAGGACGCGTCACTGCACTAGAAGCCAACTCCATCGATCAAGCTGGCTGAAACGTTCTCTCCCTCTTCTTCTCATACTCCCTGTCACTCTCCTTTAACTCCTCCGGTGACTTTCTTTTATTTGAAGATTGTTTTTTGCCCGTCGCTTGGCCGGTTACTACTGGTATTAAAAACATTAATGGCGAATGGTTAGGTGGCGCGATAGTCTGTATGAAGGAGCGCGCTCCCGCTCACGGGAGCCTGCTCGCGCTCCGCTCCGCAGCAAACAGCTGTTTGCTTTTCACCCAACAACGACAACCGACTCACAAAACGCTATGTTGTAGCGTTAATAAACGAAACAATTTAACTAAATTGCAAGTTAAAATACCAATACCACAGGACAATTCTTTTTTTTTTAAACACATTTTTTTGTGGCCCGAGCGGGCAAGTGGAAAGTACCTTATGCTGGCCCGGGGTGTCTAAATAGTGCTTCCGGGCCAGCGGGCCAATTATAATGTCGAGCCAGACATCACTTCCCCCTTTTCTATCCTATGGGTAGAGCCCCCCTGAACCCAGTTTCCCTGCCAACCCCCCCTATGCAAGCCCCCTCCCTCTGAACCCAGGGCTCGCTACAATACTGTATACTGTATACACAAACTATACAAAAACGCCTTTACGCTTTGGAGCTTGTTTATCCATCTGTAAGCAACTGCCAGCTAGGTCTCTCAGTCACTCACTCCTGATCGTTCACTGCACAGTGACAGCTGCTACGGGCCTGATGTGTGAAAGTGAAACTATCTGATGGATAGAACATAGGTAGCCAATCAAAAGGGCCCAGCCCAGTGGGGTGTGGGCCACACCCCAGGGAGTGGCCAGGGAGTGGCCGGAACACTTACAAATGTGGGCCGGTAGGATTTAGGTAAGCAAAACAAAACAAAAAATATTTTTTATTTTTTGGCCCTCCGGCCCACGCACAGCACCGGCCCACCGGGAAAACTCCCGGTATTCCCAATGGCCAGTCCGCCCCTGCTTTGGACCATCCTTTTTATATCTGTCTATCATGGATGAAGCAACCTTTAAGTATGAGTTTATATAGGTGTCTTTAAGTGGCCTTCATGGGTCTTGCGCAGACATATTTATTTATAGGTCCTTCCTTGGTCTGTTTCCCTCTTATCTTTTTGGGTATATATCACCAAATAACTATTGTTTGTGCTCAAATGACACCCTCTTACTGTTGGTCCCTAAGGCTCTAAGTGGAGAGAGCAATGTTCTCTGCCCCTGCAGCCTGGAACCACTTGCAGACAGATTTGCAGCTAGATTGGCTGATCCCAATTAGAGCATTAAGAAATCTAGTGAAGGGTCTGGAGGCTAATTCAATTGGAGTTTGTAATTGCTTTCTTAACTGGATCTGTCTCCTCCTCTCTGTCTCCAAGGCACGGGTCTATGTGTTGATACTGTGAGTATGGATTTAAGTGCTTTAACGTTGCGAGACACATCCATTTTTAGCCTTGTTTTATAGCCTCTGACCTCATCAACGGCACATTTAAGACCACCTCTTAAGCCCCACGGGGCCAAAATCGCGTCATTTGCAGGAAACAACGTCTAAGGAACCTTAATATTTAATAAATTATGAATATTTTATATCCATATAACGGAAAAAAACTAATTTAACTGATCTTTTTCATTTATTTTTTTTTTAAACTCAAAATGCTAACACTGACCCTCTGAATTAGACCCAATCGAAAAATGCTAACCTATTAATGCACCGAAAATCACTCCTAGCATCCTTATTACTTATCCTAGCTGCACATCCAACACATCGTTTATGATCGTAAGGAGACACATAATCTATTGGTACCCATCTCAACACTCAAAGATTACACATTTGCAGAGAAAATAACAAAAACCTACATCAAAACATGTGGCGCTAGGTAGCCAAAAACGCTAACATGGCTTACCTTGGTCTTTGTCTGGTCAAAACTGGTCTTCAATGGCATTAAAACGATAAAAAACTATGGTGTAGTTAATCCATATTTTAATCCAATGTGTCTGTGTCCCCTTTGAAATGTTCTGATAATCCATAAGCAATAAAACTGCTTTTCCGTTTCCAGATATCAGAGTAGGGATATTCCTACGCTCTGTAAAAGCTTTCATTTTTTTTTAAATGAGAGTCTATGGGACGATTTCCATTCGATTCTATTGACTCTAACAGTCAGGAAGAGATGTCAAATGTCAAAATCGAGTAAGGGGGGCCAGAGATATGGAAGATCCACCCAAGTGGCCCCAGAAGAGGTTTTTTTTGCTAAATCTGTCTAAAAAGGTCAAATATCACTTGTTTTGCTTCAATCTTGATACAAGGTACTTATTATCTGTTGTATTTTGGATTTCTAATGCTTTTAGTCTACTAACCCATCATCCAAGGTTAGTTTTCACTATAAGTACAACAATGTTTTTGGACGGACACTATAATTTACAGTTTTTTACAATGTTCAATCTGAATTTTCTTTAAAGTAGAAAACATCTATATTGATTCTGACTTTTCTACATCCAACTCACAGGTTTATCATTACTTTGAGAAAAAAGATTATTAATTTAACCCTTTTAGAAGGGAAGATATGGTCATTTGTTCTGGGAATGTCATTTTCGAGCCTGAAACCTGAAAAACAGGCTTGGGGCCTAACAGGTTTAAGGGTTATAAGGGTCTCCTTTACATTATTCAGCTTCAAACGTTTTAGAAAGTCAGCTAGAGTCCGGCTTTTGCAGATCAAGCGTTAATGCTAAGCATGCTAGCCACGGTTGTCATTACAGCCAATACAATTAACAGATGCTAGCTTGAAGTACAAGTGACATTTTCTTCAAAGTTAGCCTTAAATCACTTTTTAAAGGAGAAAGGGTTAGTATACTGGCACCTTATTGTAATGTATTAAATCAATGTGTCTGTAACTGCAGTGTATCTTTCAAAAGGTGAGCATTTACTTCGATAACACCTGAGTCACCATCGAAAAAGGGGTTCACTCTTGTTATTTAATATATATAATATGCACTTTCTGTCAAATCGGATAATGGACATTTTAATTTCACTTTCAACAGATTACCAATGGGTAAAGAAATAGCAATTCTGTGACCACATGTCCTAATGGACAACAAGGCATCTGTTTCGCATCAAAAGATTGAGTGTTCGAGTCCCTTCGTAGTTGAAATGTTCATTGCTGATATAATAAACAAGACAGAACAATGTCTGCAGCCAACTTGGGCGGAATCCCCAAAATGTTTAAATAGAAAGCATTTTGCTCCAAATATTTTGGCTACATTTGGGCATGATTTTTGTTTACTTATAGTTTTGACTTCTGCAGTTTAAGCTAATTAGCTAGCTAAATATGCTAGCGACGGTTATCATTTAAACCAACAAAACAGTTGCTGGCTTTAAATTATAGTTCTATTTTTATTACATTACATTGCATTTAGATGAAGCTTTTATCCAAAGCGACTTACAGTAAGTACATTCGACCAGGAAGATACAACCTTGAAGAAAACAGGATCATATAAGTACATCAGGTTTCATAGAGCCAAACATTTCAATTGCTACTCAACTGGCTATAGATAAGCCAGTCCTTTATTCAACCCGGTATCACGGCAAGACGTGAACATGTGACGATTTACCATGCTGAGAGACGTGTAGATGTCACGATTTCGTCCCTTCAAACGTGACAGTTACACGGTATTGTTAACCCATGTTAACCAGTGGAGAGATAACCGGAAATGCCAAGCAAATGCTACCCCGACTTAATGATTTATTTTTTAATAGTCACACTCGATTATGCCGATTTTCTTGTTGCCCCAGCTGGTCGACACTTCTTTTAGCAGAAACAAAGGCTACATTAATGTATTATATCGATGTTAATCCATGCGTGTGGATGTGGAACCGGAAACAGACGTAGGCAAGATCCTCAGCTCGATGATTGGATGGTTTAGCTGCAATGCATGCTGGGATTTGGTGTTTATGTGATGTGAAATCTGAAAACTTTTTTTCAAAATATATAATACTTTATTCCGAGTTGCTTTTCTCTTTGAAAGTCATCACATAATGGCATTGTAATACACGGTTCAGCTGCATTAAATATTACATATCTGCCGTAATTCTCTATTTATAGAGCCCTGCTGAGAAGACTTCTAGACAAACAGGAGAACTGCCGCAAAAACTGAAAACGTGATGTGGATCTTAAATATATAAGCAATTAAACAACATCTTCCATTTCTTTTCACACAATACGTCTCCTTGCAGTATCAACACTAATTCGGCTGACTTTTATATTTGATCCAATTGGTAGATAGGCTGTATAAACGGTGCAGAGCTGATAGAAAGGGACACCTGGTGGTCAAAGCACGTTATTGAATTGTATTATTTTATTATTAGATATTAATAGGATCCCTATAAAGTATATTCATTACTCGTTATTCTCTACTAATAGTTAATTAAAGACTGTATATAATGACTAGTTTGCACATCCCTTTCAAGATTTCAAGATTTTCTAAGCTAAGATTTATTGACATATCATATTATACACAACTACGGTGTAGTTATGCAATCAATGAAAAACTTGGATCGCAGGTTCCTCCACCATTAAACTGTCATTCTGCATATTTCTTATACTATCTACATACATCTTTATAAGAGTATAATACATATGTATAATATCAGTTAAAATAAGTGCTTAAACATAGTTAACATTAATGGAAAGCAATATATTAAGTACTTTGTCAGGCTTAATATTTATCTGTAGATACAAATGTCACTGTGTGTGCTCTTTAATGTTTAAATTAAGCCTTATTAGTTTGTCTGTTTTGCACATCCTCCTATTAATAAAATAATACAATTCAATAACGTGCTTTAACCACCAGGTGTCCTTTTCTATCAGCTCTGCACCGTTATGGTGTGAATACAGCCTATCTACCAATTGAATCAAATATAAAAGTCAGCCGAATTAGTGTTGATACTGATAGGAGACGTATTGTGTGAAAATAAATGTAAGATGTTGTTTAATTGCTTATATATTTATGATCCACGTCACGTTTTCAGTTTTCTAAGCAGGGCTCTATAAATAGAGAATTACGGCAGATATGTAATATTTAATGCAGCCGAACCATGTATTACAATGCCGTTATGTGATTACTTTCAAAGAGAAAAGCAAGCACACTCGGAATAAAGTATTATTTTATTTTGAAAAAAAGGTTTTCAGATTTCACATCACATAAACACCAAATCCCAGCATGCATTACGGCTAAACCATCCAATCATCGAGCTGAGGACCTTGCCTACGTCTGTTTCCGGTTCCAAATCCACACGCATGGATTAACATCGATTTAATACATTAATGTAGCCTTTTTTTCTGCTAAAAGAGGTGTCGACCAGCTGGGGCAACAAGAAAATCGGCGTAATCGAGTGTGACTATTAAAAAATAAATCATTACGTCGGGGTAGCATTTGCTTGGCATTTCCGGTTATCTCTCCACTGGTTAACATGGGTTAACAATACCGTGTAACTGTCACGTTTGAAGGGACGAAATCGTGATATCTTCACGTCTCCCAGCATGGTAAATCGTCACATGTTCACGTCTTGCCGTGATATCGGGTTGCCTTTATTAGTATATAAGTGCTCTGTTAGCAGTTATTTGTTAGTAATTCTATCTCTCGAAGTGGAGTCGAAAGAGATGAGTTTTCAGTCAGTATTTTGATCCAATTGAAGGCTTACAAACCTGTCGGTATATATTTAATGTGTTATTTAATATCACATCTGAGTCACCAACCAAAAGTGCTCCAATCTGGTACTTTCTGTTGCAATTTGACAATGGATTATGTTTTCACTGAGCAGCTAGACAACGGGACTTCAGAATTATGAGATTTCCTTTCCTGTGACCACGTGGCCTAATCGATAACAGGCGTGTGTAAGTCCTGCATATGTATGATACAAATGTGTGTAAAATGATACTGGGCGCTGTAATCACTCTGGTTACAGCGTTACATTGACCACCACCCCCCCCCCCCCTGACCCCAAAAAATTGACGCATTATTGGCTTCCCCTAATTATTTCCCCACGCCGCGTCACTGGAAAATGCTGCCATTTCAGTCAACAAAATAAAGCTGCTGGCTTGAAATGAAAGTCCAACTATGTCTTAAATCTCTTTTTTAAACGGGAAAGCTCAGCGACGACCAGTCAGTTAAGATGGGACTTGTTTTCCCTGCAGCTTTCTCACATTTGCAGTGCCCCAGCTTGTTAAAATCAGGTATTACGTAAGCGGCAGTTGGCTCACTTTCCCCTGGGTATTTAATGCGATTCTCTTCCACCTTATGTGTGAGTCTTTCTGTCTCTTCCATCCGCCATCCAGCAGAAAATTCGACAGCAGGATCAGCATTTATGTTGGCTCTAGTTATTTTCTTCCCCACTTGTAAATCCCAAGCACAGCCCTTCCTCTTAAAGAAGGCCAGCAGAGTAGAAAGTGAAGGAGAGCGATGGTGCCCCGTAGGAGGCAGGAGGGTTGACTGATGATCCATCACTGCTACACAGTTGGTTGTCAGTGTAAAAACGGCCTCAGCCTCACATCCATTCACTCTAAACTGTAGCGAGCCGGTGGGAGCTCGCTCCAACTCTTAATGCCGCGCAAATGTCTGGTTTCAACGGAACCCAAGCAACATATGTCGACATAGAGCTTGATGCATGTTTCCCATCTTCCCCACTGGATAATATTGAGCCCATATTACATTCCCTATTCCATGTGTTGACATACATATGGCTTTATTATCCAACTCTATGCAATTTGTGAAATGTCTTCTTGGGTTCTTTTAAAGGCTATGACAATAATTTATTTTTACTTGACTCACATAGCCATAATACATCTGAGTTGTGCAGCTGAGGGTGTGTTTCTTTGAAAGGAAATGCAGAAAAAACAATTGTGTAAGTGTACATTTATGAATCAAAGGAAATTGCCCACAATATAACCTATGCCATTATCTCCAGTGGCATTCACGTCTTCAAGGGAAGTAGACATTCAGTTAAATTGGAAGCCATTGCCAAGATGCATGCCTCATTTATTGATGTTGAATCCTCCCTTATTGGCTGAATGCTTAATATAAGCAGGTTTGAAAGATAGTTTTGACACCACAGGGGGAGACCTTTTAGAGTGAAACCAAATGCAAAAAACGCAGCGATAATAGTGGGGGGTGCTCATTACAACTACAGAAATGTTCTAGGCTTAGATGGCATTCATGTGACAGCTGAAATCCAAGGAAAGCATGCGAGTGTCTCAATTACTGGAGCTTATGGCACACAGACTGAGCACTGAGGGAATGTAAAATATGAGGGTCTGACAGATAAAGGGGAAGGGTACATCACATGTATATTCCTCAATGTGTTGATGTGCATTCAAACAACAAACTTGTCTGCTAAACATGGTCTTACAAATGCGTAAGATTTTACTTTTGCATGAACTCCTGTCGTTTACCTCAAATTTTCTCCCTAGTTGATGCTTTTTTGACAGCTTTCCAAGTTCTAAAGGGGTACAGTACAGACGCCATCAGGTCGTGACACCCACTCCGGAGTTAGTACAGCAACTTCTGTCTTGTCAGTCTTGTCACTTTCTAAGTCTTAGTAGATCAGACTCTGCTGAATCGGTGGCATCTAGAATGAAGGATCTTCATTCCAGGGGAGAAATGCTGTAGGGGGGTTGCCATAGCAACAGCTCATCCCCCGTCTGTGAAATCTGATCTTGTTTATCGAGTTCTCCTTCTCGTCGAAGTGGCTGAATCGAAACAAACCCTGATGCCTCACAGCCAAAGGATCATTGTTGGATCTGAATAGAATTTGATCATAAAGCAATACAAATGCTGCTTCTTTAAGTATTTGTCCGCCATTCAATTGTACAGACCATACCTATTGCGGGGGGCCACACATGCATTCTTGGGAAATCCTTCATGTTGAAGTAGATCACTCTTTCACTCCGTCTTTCAGTGCAGACAGGGTCATTGTGTTGTCAAGCACCATCAAACCACCTTGCGATAGCTACCTCCTCTCTCTATTACCTCGGGCTACGTACTCTGATGTCAACCTTTGTTCCACAGCTCCAAAATCGCAGAGAGCCACCTCCATCTTCAACACTCGCTAATGTCTATAACTTTAATGACATACTATGACAATTTTCATGATTTATTTTACATACTATAACATCACTTATTTTACATAATAATTCCAACATACTGTGACTTTTTAGGATATTGTTCATAAAAAAAAATACTATGACTTTTCTTAATTTTTACTTCAAATCAAGTTTGATTTATATAGCACATTTATCAACGATTTTTAGTGGAGCCAAAGTTCGGTACATATAATAAAAAATAGCCTACAGTAGAGACACTTTACAGCAAATACAACAGCACAGTTTGTTCAGAATATCAGTATGAGAAAAACGGCACCCTCTATCCTTAGACCCTCACATCGTACAAGGAAAAACTTCCAGAGAAAAAACCCACAGTTTAAGAAAATGGAAAAAATGGGAGAAACCTCAGGGAGAGCAACAGAGGAGGGATCCCTCTCCCAGGACGGACAGACGTGCAATAGATGCCGTGTGTAAATCGAAGAGATAATACATTTTACAGCATATAGACCGAATGTTAGGCAATGCATGTGTCTGTAATAAGAAGATGAATCCACAAGGATGTCAGCTACAATCCAGTGGAAGCCATCAGGGAAGCAGCATGACGAGACCCAAGGCAGGACCGCAAAGACAGGTTCAGCCACGACCCGAAGACCACGACTTAATCCAGAACTCAGGATAGAGGATCCAGGACACAGGGCTACAGCAAGAGGATCAGCCTCGACTCCGGATCCTGGCGACGATATAGATACAAAACAAGAAAAAAAGATTTGGCTGGGTTAATCGGAACAAGAGAATACACAGACACAGACAGAGAGGGAAAAGGTCATTGGATAAAGGTTATTCTTGATAACCCTCTAGAAAGATCTGATGAACTTCCCCACTCTCCTTTAAACACAGTATACCATGACTTTTTGAGGAAATGTTCTACATACAATACTATGACTTTTATCATTTTATATTTGACAAACTATACCGATGACTTTTTTTCATGATTTCAACCTGCAATACTTTTCATTTTTATATTTTCAAAATACTATACTATGACATGTTTAATTATATTTAAGACATACTATACAATGACTTTTTCATCATAGTATACTTACAGTATAGTTTTTTTATTATATTTTAGACGTACCATTCTAAGACTTTTTTTTCATGTTTTTTGACATAGTATACTATTACTTTTTTGTTATGATATTTAACACATACCATACTTAGACTTTATTCACATTTTCGACACACTTTACTGTTAACTTTTTCAAGTTATTTTCAAAATACTATACTAAGCCTCTTTTATATATTATTCGGCATACAATACTATGACTTTTTTAATAAGGTTTTTGAAATACTATACTTTTACTATACTATACTTTTTCAACATACAATACTACGATTTTGACATGCTATACAAATACTTTTTTCATGTTTTTTGACATACTATAATATACTACTTTTTTCATCACTTTTACGGGCTGCTATAAGACACGTTTTTCGACATACTAAAATAATACTTTTTGTTCAAATTTGTCAACATACTGTGACTTTCCCATGATATTTTCGACATACTATGCTATGACTTTTTCTCATGAAATGTTCGACATTCTATACTTTGACTTTTTTCTTATTTTCGACACCCTTGATTATGACTTTTCATGTTTTTTTCAATTTACTATACTATTGCTTTTTTCATATTTTTCAACATACTATACTAAGATCTTTTTCATGTTTTTAACATACTACGACTTTTTTCCTATTGTATTGTTTTCAAAATATAATATGACTGTTTACAACAATTTATACTATTACTATTGTTTTTTTAACATATTATAATATGTTAACCAAGCCAACAAACAAAACCAGAGTGTTGGCTTTCCAAAAGTGAAGTTAAAACCCTTTCTGTTGTCTGAGTGTTTGTTTAGGAAGCACTTGATGTTATGTGCAGCAGCATTTTGTAGGATTGGAGCACATAATTCAAATCCATTTTTGTAAAGATATGCAGTGTTGAAGTTGTGCGAGGCTGATGAGCATTGCCATAACTACTGGAACTAATCCCCCGGACAGCCTCAGCCCAACTTAACTCCTGATATTAATATAATAATTAATTAAATTTAAATATTCACAACATTAAACAATAAATGTAAGTACTGTATGAAACAGGGTTGGTTTACAGTAAAACATTTATTTTAGCAGTAACAATATATTGCATTATTAAAAGTATCATGTACTGCATTACCACTCATAATTAAGTATTTTCATTTATTCACACAGGGCCACCGGAATAAAAATAAACTCCAGTTATTCACAATAAAGTTGTGTCTGATAAATAGTGTCCCACATCCTGCTCGCTCCATGGCTGTCCTATTGACTGGTTGAGCGCATCCATACAAAGTACTAGGGCAAGCATCCCCAGTTTGAGGCTGTTGATGAAAACGCTATGTCAAAGAAATAGAAGCCCAAATAGAGAATAAAAAGCAAAGGGTCCCAATAACCTGCTCTGAATAATAAATACACTTTATATTTAACTTTCTTTCAAAAAAAGGTTTTATTGAAATGGAAATGCTATGTAATTGAATCGTATGATGTGAAAACCTCTATTTTAAAAGGTATTTTAGTCACTGTCAGCAGGTCTCTTATTTCGGTCTCTCAACACAAACAAAAATTAGTTTGTGCAAAATGCCCTGACTCCTCTCTTGTACAAGACCGGAATTCATTATAGGAAAGATAGGGTTTTAATAGAAAATCATAATACAAGTGTCGAGGGTACAGGGAGTTAGCCGAGGTTAATTTCATTCTCTCCTCACTCTTTGGAAGCAAAACGCTATCTCTGCTCGCACATTTAAAAGGAGTAATTTAATCATTTGTGTAAGAAAGGCATTTCAGCCACACACATTTTAAAACCAAAGAGCACAGGAACTTCTCACTGATACAGCGGGTTTTAAAAAGTTGCATATTAAGAGTATGACATGAGATAGAGCTTAACTTACTATCATTAGGTTTATTTTGCATAAAAAGCATGAAACATATATGCGTTTGAAGTACTATTTTTCTTCAGTCATGATAAAAAGTAGTTGGAGGTCAAAGAATCCCAATATCATGTTGCTTATTTATATCTCAACTGCATCTGACTGAGTTACTATCACACAAATAATATTTAACTATGCACTCAGGTAGAGAAACAGCGTATATGTGAGTAGTTATAAGACCCCAGCAAATGTTCGATTTTAATTAATGACTGATAAGGAATGATTTATGACCCTATCAACCGGAAGTCCCGCCCCTATACACCGGAAGTCCCGCCTCCCAAACAGGAAGTCCCGCCCTCAAATACCGGAAGTCCCGCCCCCAAAAACCGGAAGTCACGCCACCTGTCACTCTGAAATCAGACTTTGACCCTCTTATCTGTTCAGACCTTTGAGCCCCTTATCTTTTATGACTTGTTTTTGTGAACATTGCCCCCATAGCGGCAGATAAGCCCTTTGATGTGAATCTTAATATAGCAATGTCATGATCGGTCAATGATAAACCAGATATAGCCCCGATAAGGATATGGCACCACATGTAAGAATTTGATCAGCCCTTTAATGTGAATCCTGTTAATATCTTACTAGGTCAAACAAATAGTATAGGCTACTATTAGTATGTTTCCCTGGATGAAGTAAATAGACTAAGTGCCATTTTTTAGGGACTTTACGGAGCTCATGAGGCCGCCCTTTGAGGCACTTGGAGCGGGGAAAGAGAGGTGTATTTACAGGTGTGTTTCCTTGGATGATGTAAATAGTCTAAATCCCATGTTAGGGGGACATTACGGAGCTCATGAGGCCGCCCTTTGAAGCTTGAAGATCGGACAAAGAGAGTTGTATTTACTGGTGTTGATCCCTGGATGATGTACATAGTCTAAGTGTCATGTTAGGGGGACATTAAGGATCTCAGGAGTCAGCCATTTGATGCTTTGTTAACACTAATGCTTTTTTTTTGCTTTTGATTGTGTTACTAAGATACTTTTAGATACACTTTGAAGTGTGCAACACTTTACAACTGGAAGAATATGAAGTGCTTTGTAAGGAATTCGGTTTCTTGGTAGAATATGAAGTATTTTGTAAGGAATTGGGTTTCTTTAAAGGCAGTTTGTGATTTTTAGGGCTGTTTAAGTGAGACAATGCAGTTTTGATAATTTCAAGTTTCAAGGCTTTATTGTAATCTGCCCATTTGCTACAGTGTAGATATGTCAATGAAAAACGTAGGTCACAAACTCCTCCAACAGTGCAATGTATATATATATATAAATATATATATATATATATATATATATATATATATATATATATATATATATATATATTAGGGATGCACCGAATATTCGGCCACTGAAAATTATCGGCCGAAAATGGTTAAAAAGGCCCTTTCGGCTTTCGGCCGGGTTTTAGCACCGAAAAAATATCACAGAATGTCAGAGAAGAGGGTTGCGTTGATCATATTCCGCATATTTGTCCGGGTGTTTTGATTTCAAGTGGTGGAGTAATCCCGAAGTGGTGAAAGTCTTTGCAGTTACACCCCCTCGAGAAATGTCAGCTGAACACGTTTTACAAATCGCAATCCGCGGCTCTTTCTCTGATATTTTGAAATATCTCCAAGCAGCAGACATGTTGGCTGTGAGCCAGCCGCGAGCATGGTCACGCGCCGTGCTTGTCGCCGCGTTTTGATTACGTCATTGCGATAATACGTTAGGTTACCAAACTTATAGGTGCATTTGTTGTTGTTGAAGGCCTGGCTGTTACAGTCTTTATTTACACTATTTTGTTGTAGGCCTACTGGCCTAGATGTTTATGCAGTTTTAAAGCACCTTGGCTTTGTTCTGAACGCACTTTGTTGTTGTTATCCTACAGTGAAAAGAAAATGCACTTGACTTGGAATTAATGTACTGTATGCATTCAAAAGTGCTGAATAAATGTTTTATGGACCCATAATAGTGATTATTATTTAAGTTAAGTTTTACCATAATCATGTCTTTTTCCATAATCAGGTAGCTGAACAACATTCAGTCAGACAACTCAAGTGTTTCTTTAACATGTTTATTAGAAGCAGCATATAGTTAAGTTTGGCGATTAGGCTCGGTCATCATCACTCCCTAGATATACATAGCACGATGAGTGATGATCGAATAACTAACCCCCAAGCCTACAGGTGGAAGCTGGGGTGGTGGTGGGGCAGGCAAGCAGCAGCGACGTAAAGGTAGCTGCGGCAATAGCAGCAGCAAGCAATGCATGGAGAGAGATCTGGCAGGTTAAATAGAGCGGCATATTAAGGAGACTCTGTTTGGTTGGTTGTAGAGTGGCAAGGGGCGTTATGTATGAATGCAGCTTAAGTGCTCGAGTTGACAGCCTGAACTAGCTCGCAGGCTTCGCCCCATTTGGTAAAAAATGTATAGCTACATTATATATATATTTCTATTAATCATTTTCGGCCTTTCGGCATTCGGTTTTCAGCCAACTGTTTCCTATTTTCGGTATCGGTTTCGGCCGAGAATTTCCCATTCGGTGCACCCCTAATATATATATATATATATATATGTATATATGTATATATATATATATGTATATATGTATATATATATATATATATATATATATATATATATATATATATATATATATATATATATACATAAAACAGATAAAATGCTGCAATAGAATGTTTTGAGATGACAGATGTGTGCGTAATTCTCTCACAAAGGAAATGTAAGATATACGTTTATGTATGCAAAAGGTTCAAACTAGAAAAATGAAATACTTTATCAAAATAGATGTTATTTAAGAATGTGACTCTTATTGACAGTTTTTCATTAATGTAAAACAATCCAGTTAAACAATGTATGTGAACCCTATTAAAATCTTACTAGGTCATGATCGGTCAATAATCAACCAAATAGTATAGCCTGCTATATGATGGCCTGCTATACAGTAAGATAGTGTTCTTTAATAATAATATGACATAGCGACTATTTTATGGTAATATCAGATCATATGGCATTTAAGTAGATATTTTAAAGTTGTAGAGGTAGGTAAGCATAGATGAGCCCTGGAGTGTTAATAGGGGATTAAAAGGGTCATCTTGGCGAGTTTATTTAAAAACAAAATCAAAAATATAAAAATCATATCTCCCCCTTTCTTTTTTCCTTCCTCCACCCCTGCTTGCTATCCCTCCCACCCTCTCTCTCTCACACACACAGACCCCCCCCCCCCCCACACACACACACACACAAGATATGTCTATTACATAAGCTCATTGAAAATGAAGTCGCGGGCCGGATTTGGCCCTCGGGCCTTGAGGTGTAGAGCTATAGTGCACCACACACACGCACGCACGCACGCACGCACGCACGCACGCACGCACGCACGCACGCACGCACACACACACACACACACACACACACACACACACACACACACACACACACACACACACACACACACGCACACACACACCCTGGCCGACTTCTGTGTGAGCATAAAGTAGGAGTTTTTGTTGTAGGGAATAATTTGAAGATACTTTTAGATACAGTTTGTAAATCCTTACAACTGGTAGAATGTCAATCACTTTGTAACACATTTATTTTCTTAAAGACTGTGACTGGAAAAGGCAAGTTTGTGATTTTAACACTTTACTAACACTAGGCAGATGTTGGCTTTTTTCTCTCACCAAGATACTTTTAGATACACTTTGAGGTATGCAAAACCTTAAAACTAGAAAATGAAGTCCATGGTCTGAATAGATTTTCTTAAATACTGTTTCTCTAAAAGGCAAGTTTGTGATTTTAACACCTTTTTTTACTGACACTCTGCAGATTTGTGTGTAATTCTCTCACAGAGGAACTGTAAGATACACTTTTATGTATGCAAAACCTTTAAAAAACTAGAAAATAAAAATACTTTGTCTGAATAGATTTTCTTTAAAAATTTGTCTGAATAGATTTTCTTTAAAAGGCACTTTGATTGTTATGCTATTTCAGTGGAAATGTTAACATCAATGCAACACTTAACAACGGGTAGAAGAAGTACTTTGTAAGGAATTGGGTTTCTTTTAATGGCTGTTTTTTTATTTAACACTTGTTCAGTTAAACCATGTAGGTTTTTTTATGATAACCTTACATATTTTTTTTTATTTTTTTTTTGCTACCAAGATACTTTTTCGATACACTTTTATATAGGAACATTTTACAACTGGTAGATTGTCAATTACTTTGGAACAAATGTGTGATTTCTAAATGCAGTATTAAATAGCCCTGCTATATACTATGACCATTCTTTTCTTATTTATAATATGGTTCAAATGGAGTTGTCTGATGCACTTGATACAATTTGACGTGATGTGTTTATTCAAAATCATGTCAACACACAATGTCATGACTTTTTTTCAAGATCTTTTAGACAAACTATACTATGAATTGCTTTATTTTTTTTAAATTCTATACTGACATTGCAGACAAACTATACTATACTTGGACTTTTTTTTTTTCAAGATACTTTTTGACATACTATACTAGTACTTTTAAAATAAATTTACGGACATTCTACACTGTGACTCTTTTTAAATTATATAATACTATACTAAGAATATGAACAGATTTGATGCAAAACTTTACAACTTGGTAAAATAAGAATTATTTTGTAATGAATTGAGTTTCTTAAAGAATCAAACTCTAAATGGAAAGTTTGTGATTTTAACACTGATTTAACAATACTGTTTTGATCACATTAATAACCTGAATTTATTAAATGTTTTTTTAGATGCTTTACTGTGAATTATTTCATGTTATTCTAACATAACATTACTTTTTTCAACATGCTGTTTTCATATTTTCCACATACTGTGCTATTTCTTTCCCTTTATGACTTTGTTCATTATATTTAGAAAAACTACACAGAGATTTTTTATCAACATACAACTATTACAACATACAACTCGCTGTTTGTGAAATATTTCAACATACTTTAGCTGTTCCTGCTTTTCTTTTTTGAAGGGTTCCAGGATATTTTGCACTTCATGCATAAAACCACTCTTCTTCCTTGAAACTTACATACATTTGAGAAAAAAGACGTGCTGTCCTTTTTACAAACAAGTTATTTTTCTGCTTCCTCGCCCGTGTCTCTTCCTTCAACCAACACAACAATCAAGTCAGATCTATCAAATGAAACCTCTACCTCTGCCTTTCTCCCACCCTAGGGTCCAGAGTCAAAGCACCTTCCCCTCCAGACCCTCCCCCTTCTTTTATATCCCTTGCCTGTTTTATGGTCAGTCCCTGTGACTCTGTCTCCGGCAGGTATCCCGAGACTGTTGGTTTAAACAAAAACAAGTAATCTTTCAGATAATTTAGTTCCTTTCTCACAGTATGGGGTTTAAAAAAGAAGAAGAATAGACATCTCTGAGGGATGTATCATCACAGTTTTAGTCAAAATCCTGTCTTTTCATGTCACAGTTTCTTTACTCACAATGTTTTTGAGATAACAGTGTCTCCCATTGTCGTCCCCCCCCCACACACACACACACGCACACCAAACATATGCAAACACACAAAAAGAAACAACACACACTATACAGTGACTCTAAAAGGCTAGTTTGTGTGACCTTTTATTTATATTTTTATGATATTCTGATATACCATACTATTATTAGAGTCAAATGTAACTTAAATCACCAATCTCCATAAGAGTTAGCCTCTATTATTAACTCAACCTCATTTAAAGCTATTGCTTTCAAGCTTTTAACTTAAATACGCAATGTTGGCTAAATACTGAAAGGTATGGTGTGAATATAAAAACACCCCAGAAATAAAAGCTAGGTCAGAGCTAAGTAATTATCAGACCCCAATGTTATATGTTGTTAGAAAACACTTGTGACCACCCGAACATAAAAACAAAACATTTTGGCCACTGTCAGTCATCAGTTCCAAGATTCCAGTAGTTCGATATGTCCAGACATATCCAAGATGCCCGACCGCAAATACTTAAAGAAAATAGGCCATGATACCTGGATATACCATAGTACTTTTTAGCTTTTGTTGTTGATACATTCGAAAATATTATAATGATTATTTGACATATACTGTACCAGGGTTATGCGATTGGCAGAGGTAATATATATACAGGCCCTTTGAGTAGAATGTTAAAAAGTAAGCTAGTTCCTGAATGTAGTGCCCACTCCTTAGGTTGGCTTCACTTAGGTTAAATTACTTTAGTTACAAATAGTGAAGTTCTAGCTATAGTTCAAATGAAGTAATTTAAGCTGTCTGATGCACTTTATAGTTTGACTTTTTTTTTAAATACCGATGTGTTTATTCAAAACCAGAATGCACACAGGCCTGTTTTTTAGTTTAGTTTGAACTGGTGTGTGCACTTACATTGATGTTGATAGTTAAATTAGTTAATGGTTCACATGTACTGAGTTCTGAATGTCATCTAAATGTAGGAATGCCTTGGGCATGTGGTTCCCTGATTTTTGTGTCATGCTTTTACAACATACAATATAAGCAATCCTATGTTGTTGTAGTACACTACTTTATCTGTAGCTATTAACATGATTGCTCATATTTCAAGGCATATTTTTCTTGAGCCCTTATTTTGGATCAGTTCATCAACTGCCCCCATTCAAAAACTATATATATATACTATGGCCATTCTTTACTTATTTAGAAATATGGTTTGAATGGAGTAATTTGAGTTGTCTGATGCACTTGATACAATTTGACTTTTTAACATGATGTGTTTTATTCAAAACCATTTCCACGCACACAATGTCATGACTTTTTCAAGAACTTTTAGACAAACTATGACTTTCTTTAATATGTTTATAAATCCTATACTGGCATTACAGACAAACTATATAATATAATTTTTAACTACATACTATACTTGGACTTTTTTCGAGATACTTTTGACATACTATACTAGTACTTTTAAAATAAATGTTCAGACATTCTACACTGTGACTCTTTTTAAATTAAATATATGAAATACTATACTATGACTAGGATTTGTTCAACATACTGGTGTATACAATAACCAATATATATATATATATATATATATATGTTCGTTATATGCATTGCTGCCTTTAGTTCAGGGTTAAGGTGAATTCCAGGCAGTGTTGGGTGTCACGCGTTACAGCATGGAGTTATGCAGTTCGGGTAATTACTACCCGTCACAATGCTCAGTAAGTACCGCAGTTTCAAGCTTCACACAGTCACGGATGCTACCGCATCCGTTGGTTTTGGGGGGTTTCTTTCAGGGAGAAAGAGAAGTTCATGTAAGATGATAGAAGACAGTCTTAATCACCCAATCAAGCATATCAGCATCTATGTCTCACCGTGGCGTAATTAATCTGCTAATTAAGCTAGTCCTATATCACGGGTCATGTTTCAGTATTTACCTAAGCGTACATCATTTTATGCTGCGCATATTGCACTTCATTTATATTTTGGTTTCATGCGCACATGGCTTGCGATAAGCCAGGCTATGATATTCATGCATCACTGTACTCATGCTAACAGCTCCATTACATCGTCTACATCTCCCTCTTCGCCCGGGCATCGGCTCATGCCGGCAATCCAAGATCTCTCCAGTTTACCTATGGTAAACATGCATATAACTGGTGGTGGTGTCTAATAGCATTCCAGTGCTTCGTTCAGGATAGGTGCACCGTGAAGCGACCCTGCCGCCAATCAAGGTATTCCTTCCTCTTCCTTACAACAACTGGACGGCGCTACTCCTCTGCCTTCACATCCTACACTCGCCCGGACATCAGCGCCGTGCCGGCCATCCAAAGATCTCTCGAACCCTAGACCCGGTATTTATGCATCCTAGTGGTAAGTGTTCATCTCAACAAAACAAAAACCTTAAGGACGGGCACTGCACATTCTTCGTTTTGGGGGAAATATGCATATAACTGGTGGTGGTGTCATTAGCATATCAGCTCACATATCATTGTCATGTCTCTATCCGAAGTCTAATGGTATCATTCAATCTAAAGATCACAGGAAGGGTCTCAGGCTCGTGCGAGCCAGGATACGACATCAACGCATTTTATTTTCATGTTTGACCGGAAGGGTCTCAGGCTTGTGAGCCAGGATGTGACATCCACGCACTTTATTTTCATGTGCGACCGGAAGGGTCTCAGGATTGTGAGCCAGGATGTGACATCCACGCATTTTATTTTCATGTTTGACCGGAAGGGTCTCAGACTCGTGAGCCAGGACGTAACATCCACGCATTTTATTTCCATGTTTGACCGGGAGGTTCATAGGCTCGTGAGCCAGGACGTAACATCCACGCATTTTATTTCCATGTTTGACCGGAAGGGCCTGATGCTCGCGTGAGCCAGGACGCGTCCATCCATGCTTATCCCACTCTAGTCCTACGCTAGTCAATAACTGTCTTCTCTGTCCCCGTATAATTCTCTCATTTCATCCATAGATCACCGCAGTCAGCCCACAAGGTAAGAAACTCATTACATCTCAGTATTCTATACTTCACTGGTTTTGGGGATTTCATCGGAGCGGTTCTTTCCCTCCTGAATGATTATCCTGCAAACCGGGGCTTAATCGCCAAACACCATTCCATTCTCCTGTTGTATTATCATGGCAATCATTTCATTCATGACGTGTAACAATAAATATGTATTCCATACATCACGTTTCTCCGGTTTACGTTTCCCACTGTCTCAGACCGGAGACGTCCTATTACACTCTCCACTTTACGCCTTATGCTCTCCAAACTTAGAAGTGGGTTATTCTCCAGTTATATCGATGCACTACTTGATGCTTTATTTCTCCTAGCTTTTTATGCTTTCCTCAGACCAGGTGAATTTAAGACAGCTTCTCTAACGTTCGATTCCAATCCAGACGTCAGCTTTTCTGACATATCCTTTCACGCCAGCCATTTTAGCTTACATCTTAAGCACTCCAAATGCGGCGGCGCCTGCTTCGTCATCACCGCCCGCAACGACTCCCAGTTCTGCCCTTATAAATCCATGATCAAATTCCTACAGCTTAGACCTACCTCTAATCCCCTCTCTCCATTATTTCTTATGTTAGGGAATTTTCCCTTAACTCAACGACAGTTCAATCACTATTTAAAGCAAGTTCTCAGGAAATCCGCGTTATCACCCCTCCTATACACGGGGCATTCATTTAGAATAGGCGCAGCTACTTCCGCTGCTAATCAAGGTGTCTCATCCTCATCCCTGCAACAACTCGGACGGTGGTCCTCCTCCGCTTCCTCATCCTACATTCGTCCGGACCTCAGTGCCGTGCTGGCTATCCAAAGGTCTCTCCAACCTTAAATGGGTACGTATGCATATAACTGGTGGTGGTTCTTAGCATGTCAGCACGTATACTCACCGCGGCTCATGTTTATCCTTGCCATGTCTAACCCTGTACGTCCAGGTCGTAACCTTCGGGTCTGTATAAAATGTGTCCCTGCGAAGTCAGGTTGCCCCGTACGTCCGGGAAGCCCTGTATGTCAAGGATGCCCTGTACGTCCGGGATGCCCTGTACGTCCGGGATGCCCTGTATGTCCAGGACGCCCCGTACGTCCAGGATGCCCCGTACGTCCAGGAAGCCCTGTACGTCCAGGAAGGATGCCTAGGAGGCATCAGTATGTCTAAATCCCCACATGTATTAACCTCTCATTTCATCCATAGATTTCCACTGCATCCCACAAGGTAAGAATTCATCATGTTCAGTACTTCATACTTTCACTCCTTTTGGGGGTTCATCGGAAACGGTTCTTTCCCTTCCCGAATGATATCCGACAAAACCTTGGCCTAATCGCCAAACACCATTTCATTCACTTGTTATAAACTGTCATCATTATGTTTCATTTATATAATGTGACCCGATAATAAACATGTATTTCATACATCACGTCTGGTCTCTCCTGATTGAAATTAAGCTCAGCGCAAGTTCAGGCAGAAAGACCTATCAGTCCGTATTGCACGTCATGGCAATACTCGCTCCCTTCACTAAATGATAGGGAGCGCCACTTCTCAGCTAACCTATCACTTCCCTCCATTCACAAGCCTAATTATCGCACCTGTTAATCCCTCTATATATGCTCTCCCCTTTTCCATCAGCTGTCTTCCAGGTGTCAACGCGCAACCCTCCTCCACCCCTTCGCTTCCTGCTTCCAACTCAGGGCCAAGCTTAACCTTCTCCCTTCCAACCGGACCTAACCACTTATCACCACCACCAGTGTCTAGACCCAGGGGGGTTCATCGGAAATGGTTCTTTCCCTTCCCGAATTATATCCTACAAAACCTGGGCCTAATCGCCAAACACCATTTCATTCACTTGTCATAACTGTCATCATTATGTTTCATTTATATAATGTGACCCGATAATAGACATGTATTTCATACATCACGTCTCTCCTGATTGAACTCTTATGGAGATTGGTGATTTAAGTTACATTTGACTCTAATAATAGTATGGTATATCAGAATATCATAAAAATATAAATAAAAGGTCACACAAACTAGCCTTTTAGAGTCACTGTATAGTGTGTGTTGTTTCTTTTTGTGTGTTTGCATATGTTTGGTGTGTGTGTGTGTGTGGGGGGGGGGACAATGGGAGACACTGTTATCTCAAAAACATTGTGAGTAAAGAAACTGTGACATGAAAAGAAAGGATTTTCACTAAAACTGTGATGATACATCCCTCAGAGATGTCTATTCTTCTTCTTTTTTAAACCCCATACTGTGAGAAAGGAACTAAATTATCTGAAAGATTACTTGTTTTTGTTTAAAGAGCCTGTGACACGAACCCAACAACTGTTGTGCAATGAAATAGTGGGCTACTAGTAATCTCGAACCGTCAGTTTAAAAAAGAAAAAGCGATACCGTTCCGAAAAATATCAATAATTTCGAACATCGCTGGAAAATTCCTTCGACTCATTTTGAGGTTTTGGGGGAAGCCGGAAGTGACGTCAATGCGGGAACGCTTCACTGTGCGGCGAGAGAGCCAAACACGGACAAAGTGTGTTGTCATGCGTAGAAATGGTGAATTACTGAGTTTAGGCACGTTAATAACGTTTTAATGAAGTTGACTACAGTATATTCATATTTGTCAGTGCTTTCATGTCAATTCGGCGAACATAAATATAAATGCTGAAGATGATGATTAAATTAGGATTACAAATCGGTAGTGAGAGCTGCTGAATTTCCTCCCGTCGGATGTGATATAAAAACAAATCGATTATTTTTGTAAACTCAAGTGGATTACACTACATTTATTAGTGCTTTCATGTCAATTCGGCGAACATATGATACATTAAATGATCGTGAGGATGATGATTTAAAAATATTTTGTTTGAGCCGGTCTGCATTTCCTGATGAGAAAACAAACCTTAGCTTTTTGTAGTTGCAGTGGTGCAGTAGTTGTAGTGGTGTAGTGGGCGTTGGACGCGGGGGTACGCCGTACCCCCACTTATTTGAAGCATGATTTCTTTTTTTAATAGTCAAATATATCTAAAATCATTGCCAGTGTTATCAGTTGCAAGTGTGTGTTTGTTGTAATAATGACGAAAACATAATAGGCAGATTTCACAGTAATTATAATGAAAACGTAGCTCAAGCATTTATGCAACTTGATTTGAAGCGTGTGTGTATGAGGGGCAGAACTGTGTGTGTACGATGACCAGGTGTCCCGCACTGTGCGGGACTGCACACACAGCATTTTTATTATTTGTCCCGCGTCCCACACATTGAGACTATGTCCCGCATTTGAGAGATAGTCGCGCAGAAAGGCCGGATCGGTTCGCTGACAGCCGGCACCGCCCTTTATTATTATATTGTCTAAACGGCATCATGTAAGTTGCGCTGACGGGCGACACAGAGGTCCCCAAGCCCCCCCCCCCTCCCCCGTTGACAGTTCACGAGCGCGTCCATAGTGTCTCCCGTCCACCCACCACCCCGTCCACCAAGTAAAAACATCCCCACTACACCACTGGTTGTAGTAGTACACCAACATGGATTAAACGTGTGGTTTTTTTTACCACAATGTTGGGGAAATTAATGGATAAAAAGCACGGATTATTATTATTAATATCATTATTATTATTATTATTATTATTATTCCCACTCCGATCGGGACACTAGGTCCACCGTTTCCCCGCAGCGAGGCTCCCCCCGTTGACAGTTTACGTGGGCTGGGCTGGGTGCAGTGGCGGACTGGCCATCGGGAGGAATCCCGATGGGCCGGTACCGAAGTGGGCCGGTCGGATAAGTCACTAGCACATCCCCCACTCCCCCCGTTGACAATTTACTAGTTGTACCGAAGTGGGCCGGTCGAGAGTCCCGGGCTGATTTTTAGTCCCAGTCCACCACTGGCTACATGACCTATGATCGCCCATATTGACGCACCTAATTCCTAAACTTCTAACAGATACAAAATAAACCGATCCTTCAGCCTCATATGAGCTCTCAGACACGTTCAAAATTAAACTGTCATCGCTGTCTGAGCTTGCTGCTGTGTGCGCCATCGTGCGTTTACATGCAGATGCTGGGATCCTGAACGGTGCAGCTGGAGCACTGTGCCCGCAATGACGTCACCCATAATTTGGCGGGACTTGAAGAATCTCCGAGAAGATCCAGGAAATGGTCAACATTGAAGGGCAGATTAATGGTTATCAAAGTACAAATATCCAAAATCAGTTCAGTAACGGTTTTCAAGGGGACAATATTTACTCAAATTGATGGGTTTGGATGATGGGGGAAAATCGTGTCACAGGCTCTTTAAACCAACAGTGTGGGGATACCTGCCAGAGACAGAGTCACAGGGACTGACCATAAAACAGGCAAGGGATATAAAAGAAGGGGGAGGGTCTGGAGGGGAAGGTGCTTTGACTCTGGACCCTAGGGTGGGCGAAAGGCAGAGGTAGAGGTTTCATTTGATAGATCTGACTTGATTGTTGTGTTGGTTGAAGGAAGAGACACGGGCGAGGAAGAAGCAGAAAAATAACTTGTTTGTAAAAAGGAGAGCACGTCTTTTTTCTCAAATGTATGTCAGTTTCAAGGAAGAAGAGTGGTTTTATGCATGAAGTGCAAAATATCCTGGAACCCTTCAAAAAAGAAAAGCAGGAACAGCTAAAGTATGTTGAAATATTTCACAAACAGCGAGTTGTATGTTGTAATAGTTGTATGTTGATAACAAATCTCTGTGTAGTTTTTCAAAATATAATGAACAAAGTCATAGAGGGAAAAAAATAGCACAGTATGTGGAAAATATGAAAACAGCACGTTGAAAAAAGTAATGTTATGTTAGAATAACATGAAATAATTCACAGTAAAGCATCTAAAAAACCATTTAATAAATTCAGGTTATTAAAGTGATCAAAACTGTATTTTTAAATCAGTGTTAAAATCACAAACTTTCCATTTAGAGTTTGATTCTTTAAGAAACTCAATTCATTACAAAATAATTCTTATTTTACCAAGTTGTAAAGTTGTGCATCAAATTTGTTCATAGTCTTAGTATTTCATATATATATATATATATATATTTATATATATATTAGGGCTGTCAAGTTAACGCGTTAATAACGCGTTAATAACGCGTTAATAACGCGTTAATAACGCGTTAACGCAAAAAATCGCGATTAACTATGGACAATCATGCGATTAATCACGATTAAATATTTTAATCGACTGACAGCCCTAATATATATATATATATATATATAAATATATAATTTAAAAAGAGTCACAGTGTAGAATTTCCGTACATTTATTTTAAAAGTACTAGTATAGTATGTCAAAAAGTATCTTGAAAAAAAAAAGTCCAAGTATAGTATATAGTTAAGAATTCTATTATTTAGTTTGTCTGCAATGTCAGTATAGAATTTTAAAAAAAATAAAGCAAGTCATAGTATAGTTTGTCTAAAAGATCTTGAAAAAAAGTCATGAAATTGTGTGTTGACATGATTTTGAATAAACACATCACGTCAAATTGTATCAAGTGCATCAGACAACTCCATTTGAACCATATTATAAATAAGAAAAGAATGGTCATAGTATATAGCAGGGCTATTTAATACTGCATTTAAAAATCACACATTTGTTACAAAGTAATTGACAATCTACCAAAATGTTCCTACATAAAAGTGTATCAAAAAAAGTATCTTGGTAGCAGAAAAATAACTAAAATATGTAAGGTTATCATAAAAAAACCTGCATGGTTTAAATGAACAAGTGTTAAAATAAAAAACTGCCATTAAAAGAAACCCAATTCCTTACAAAGTACTTCTTCTACCCGTTGTTAAGTGTTGCATTGATGTTAACATTTCCACTGAAATAGCATTACAATCAAAGTGCCTTTTAAAGAAAATCTATTCAGACAAACTTTTAAAGAAAATCTATTCAGACAAAGTATATTTATTTTCTAGTTTTTTAAAGGTTTTGCATACATAAAAGTGTATCTTACAGTTCCTCTGTGAGAGAATTACATACAAATCTGCAGAGTGTCAGTAAAAAAAAGTGTTAAAATCACAAACTTGCCTTTTAGTGAAACAGTATTTAAGAAAATCTATTCAGACCATGGACTTCATTTTCTAGTTTTAAGGTTTTGCATACCTCAAAGTGTATCTAAAAGTATCTTGGTGAGAGAAAAAAGCCAACATCTGCCTAGTGTTAGTAAAGTGTTAAAATCACAAACTTGCCTTTTCCAGTCACAGTCTTTAAGAAAATAAATGTGTTACAAAGTGTGTGTGTGTGTGTGTGTGTGTGTGTGTGTGTGTGTGTGTGTGTGTGTGTGTGTGTGTGTGTGTGTGTGTGTGTGTGTGTGTGTGTGTGTGTGTGTGTGTGTGTGTGTGTGTGTGTGTGTGTGTGTGTGTGTGTGTGTGTGTGTGTGTGTGTGTGTGTGTGTGAGAGAGAGGGTGGGAGGGATAGCAAGCAGGGGTGGAGGAAGGAAAAAAGAAAGGGGGAGATATGATTTTTATATTTTTGATTTTGTTTTAAATAAACTCGCCAAGATGACCCTTTTAATCCCCTATTAACACTCCAGGGCTCATCTATGCTTACCTACCTCTACAACTTTAAAATATCTACTTAAATGCCATATGATCTGATATTACCGTAAAATAGTCGCTATGTCATATTATTATGAAAGAACACTATCTTATAGCAGGCCATCATATAGCAGGCTATACTATTTGGTTGATTATTGACCGATCATGACCTAGTAAGATTTTAACAGGGTTCAAATACATTGTTTAACTGGATTTTTTTTACTTAAATCAAAAACTGTCAATAAGAGTCACATTCTTAAATAACATCTATTTTGATAAAGTATTTCATTTTTCTAGTTTGAACTTTTTGCATACATAAACGTATATCTTAAATTTCCTTTGTGAGAGAATTACGCACACATCTGTCATCTCAAAACATTATATTGCAGCATTTTATCTGTTTTATGTAAATATATATATATATATGTGTTGCACTGTTGGAGGAGCCTGTGACCTACGTTTTTCATTGACATATCTACACTGTAGCAAATGGGCAGATTACAATAAAGCCTTGAAACTTGAAATGATCAAAACTGCATTGTCTCACTTAAACAGCCCTAAAAATCACAAACTGCCTTTAAAGAAATCCAATTCCTTACAAAGTACTTCATATTCTACCAAGAAACCAAATTCCTTACAAAGTACTTCATATTCTACCAGTTGTAAAGTGTTGCACATTTCAAATTGTATCTAAAAGTATCTTAGTAACACAATCAAAAGCACAAAAAAAGCATTAGTGTTAACAAAGCATCAAATGGCTGACTCCTGAGATCCTTAATGTCCCCCTAACATGACACTTAGACTATGTACATCATCCAGGGATCAACACCAGTAAATACAACTCTCTTTGTCCGATCTTCAAGCTTCAAAGGGCGGCCTCATGAGCTCCGTAATGTCCCCCTAACATGGGATTTAAACTATTTACATCATCCAAGGAAACACACCTGTAAATACACCTCTCTTTCCCCTCTCCAAGTGCCTCAAAGGGCGGCCTCATGAGCTCCGTAAAGTCCCTAAAAAAATGGCACTTAGTCTATTTACATTATCAAGGGAAACATAATAATAGTAGCCTATACTATTTGGTTGACCTAGTAAGATATTAACAGGATTCACATTAAAGGGCTGATCAAAGTCTTACATGTGGTGCCATATCCTTATCGGGGCTATATCTGGTTTATCATTGACTGATCATGACATTGCTATATTAAGATTCACATCAAAGGGCTTATCTGCCGCTATGGGGGCAATGTTCACAAAAACAAGTCATAAAAGATAGGGGCTCAAAGGTCTGAACAGATAAGAGGGTCAAAGTCTGATTTCAGAGTGACAGGTGGTGTGAATTCCGGTGTTTTGGGGCGGGACTTCCGGCGTTTGGGGGCGGGACTTCCTGTTTTGGAGGCGGGACTTCTGGTTTATAGGGGCGGGACTTCCGGTTGATAGGGTCATAAATCATTCCTTATCAGTCATTAATTAAAATCGAACATTTGCTGGGGTCTTATAACTACTTCTGTGATATCCGCAGAAGAAACAAAGTCTCTCACATAAAGTTCATTCATGGCATACCCCAACCACAGCTTAGTAAGACCAAGCGGCAAACTCTGTGGAAGAGCTGGGACGCCAATACGGAAGTGGCACACACTGCAGTTCATATATTGGCCGATAGGGACTGACTGCAGAAACGAGCAATTTCCATAGACCCCCATGTTAAAATGCCCAACTTTACAGCAGAGAAAAACATGTTTTTACCCATGGATGCAATAAATATTATTATGAATATAGTTAGATTCCACCTTCATGATTATGGATCTGTGAGTGAATTGTTTTCTAACTCGACCCTTTTATATATATTAGGTCTTAAAGTTTTTGCATAAATTAGGGCGTGGTCACGTTGAGTGACGGCTCTGTCAAGTGACTGCTGCTGTTAGCTTCTTGTCTCTCTGCTAGCTGCTCTGTGAAGCTACAGGCACTCTGCCTGTTCAGCTCATCCAGGGAACACAACTTGCCCCCGGCCGTGTTTTTTTGTTCTTCATGCTTATATATCGGACTATTGTGACTCGCTCTGCGGTTGAAACAGACGGTGTATGAATGCGGTTTTGCGGTAAGTGAAATTTGAGTACTTATTTATGTGTTAATGATTTTAATCAGCTACGTAATTAATGTTACGGCTTGGGTTAGCGTGTAAGCGAGTGGTAGCTACATCGGTGCTAACGATGCTAATAGTAGCCTCCAAGTTAAAATCATAGACTATATTTATAAAGGTTAAAACGAAATAGACAAGTGTTAAGCGTTAAGTGGAATAATACTGTACAACAAACGGCTTCTGTTTGAGGTTGATAAAATAAGGTCATCCTTGTAACTTAGAGAGATGATTATTATGTAGGTAGGAACTGTATGCATCGCTAAGGTTAATTTAAATTGGCTATGCTCAAGTATGTAGACAAGCTAATGTCGAAGTAGTGTATGTGAAATCAACCTCACAACAAGATGTGTGTATATTACAATTATTAATGTCATATTTCAAAATGATTACTTAGATATTACAATATGGTTGGTTGAGCTGGAAATCATAATTGAGCTTACACGTTAACTCACAGTCATCTGAAGAACGAACCCAAACCTTGTTGTTTTTATTAATTGCATTACCAAATTGGTATCAAATAAACAGCAAGCATTGTTAACACAACTTCCAAAGTTACAGTAAAATAAAAAGGACCCTGACTCGGACAATACACAATCCAACATGTTCAACAGAAGAGAATCAGTTATATTGTTTGTACACATGGTACTTTACATATATATCTGTTTGTTTAAGGTGTCCAGGTGATGCAGACAGGCTGGACCAGAGAGTGAAAGAAAGAACTGGACTCCTCACAGCAGTGAACTTAGGCTCAGGTACAAATACTATTTTTTTCATACTGTACAAAGAATCAAGAAAGTATTGACTTTAATACACTGATATGCATTCCATTAAACAATACTAGATCACCTACACACCAGTGAAGTTGAGGGGTTTTTCTGTGCAAAAAGTTACATTTAGATGTTAACAAGCAATATGATTTTGTCAGCTTTCTAATTTAATGTATTAAAGGCAAAGATATTTAACACATAATGAGAACTGCAACCATTTATCTCTCAATATTGTCTGTAAAAAACGTGGTAAAAGTTATTCTTTCAGTGAGACAACAGAGCAAGCTTCTACAGTTGCACTACGTTTTGATAACAGTTAAATATTATTTTGATAATAATACACAGGCCTACTTTAAAATAAATTAAACACATCACTTGAGGAGTCCTCTGCACATTCGAAGGAAAAATAAATATTATTAAAATGGGCCCACTTTGAAATAAATAAAACATATAGCTGCACCCTAAAAAGAGTTAAAGGTAGGGTAGGTAAGAATTGAGAAACCAGCTCGAGTGCACTAGAATTTGAAAAGAACAAAACCGGAAAAAATATGCCTCTTCCTTCAGACTTCCTCACAGAGCCCCTCCTCCAACACACACGAACGCGCACATGACCAATGAGGGCCCGAGATAAATTTGTGCACAGATGGAAGGCTGACAGGCTGACAGGCCATCCAGTTATTTTAGCCGGGCCGGCTCAGATGATTGGTCGTGCTTTTTACAGCGCTACGGCTTCCAGAGATTAATGTTGGTATGTATTTATTGTCAAAGCATTTAATATATTCATTGCTATCGGGATGTTAAGAGCATTCCATGGAATATAACAAAAAGTGTTTTCTGAAATAAATGACATACCCCATTGAAATATGACTGAAGATCGTCAGCTGTCTTCCTCTCCGTGTTGTTCCTCGATACGTAAAGGCTGCAGTGCAGCACCTTTGACAACTTCTCTCTACATATCAAACATACCGGTAAACCAGCATCGTTTGCTGTGAAAGCATATAACTCTGTCCACACTGAATTAAATCCTGTGTTCCTCCGGTACTGTTCTTTGATTTATCCATACTTCGCTCATCGAGCCGGGGGTCAGGTTATTCACCCGCAGGAAAAAGCGCTCGCGCGGGACCGTAGCAGGATGTGACGCATATTTTAGTTGACCTAATTAAAACTGTTTTATTTTTTATTTATGTGTCACAGTATCACCTCAAAATACAAGATACGAAACATTTTCAACCATGCAACAAAATATAAATAGTACAAATACTTTTATTTTATTTCCTTCTTATTTTTGTCTAAGCTCAACGCGGCCCATGGGCCCGGGTTGCCGACCCCTGCCCTAAACACACAAACACACCGCTTTCATAAATAACACACTTGTTCTGCAATAATATGTTTTATGTTTCCTGTCATTTTTGTTAGGAAAGGACATGCCTGAAAGACACGACATTTTCTCCTTCTCTGAGGGTCAAGAAGAACATCCAAGAGGAAATTAAAAGCTGATGCTATGAGATCTTAAGACCAGTACACTAAGAAACTACTTTTATTGTAAAAACAGTCAGCTGATCGAATGCACCTATTTCCACATCTACACTCCATCAGCTGATTATTTCTATTTGCCTCGCTTTATGAGCTTCACATCACTTGTGCCTTGTACCGCAGAGTTTGCAACGTCACAAATAAATAGGGCCAATCTTCAGTCAGATGTTGAAGGATTATTTGAATTATTTGAAGTATTAAAGTAACGTGTTATGGCAGGAAAGTTAAATCTGGTATATTCATTTTAATGTCACCTTATATATATTCATGTGTGTTAAATTTGAAGGGACAAAGTATATTTTCCCTCCCCAATATATTGAGGTGAAGTCTTTGTGTTTAGAGAGGGATGCAAGCAGGGGACATGGGGATAGCTCCAAAACTCTGGAATGTTTCCCTCATAAAAGAAGAGGGTGCGTTACACATGCTTAGTGCAAATATGTGTTTTCATTGCAGTCAATATATGTGCTACATGATTACTGTTCAACTATACCTCTGTTCTTATTCTTTCATGTGTGGGTACTAAATGGCTACAAACATTGTGGAGAAATTAGCTTAAACATGTTTTATTACTCTATATGAAATGGAAGCAGCTTTTATGACAGGGACGAGAGAGCTGGGGGAGGGGACATTCTTCCTAAGATTTTCCGCATGTCAATTATCAGGGAAATCTACTTGTTTTCAATAGACGTGTGTGGTTAATTACTTTGGATTAATAATAACAGTATGTGTAAAGGAAGCTGGAAATATACAATGTGAAACCTTTTATTTGAAGTAAAGATGTGAACAATAGCTCAAACAAATGGAGGGGCTATAGGACAAATGAGTGTGTTCTCTATATTAGGCCTGTGTGAAGTTTGACTATTTGAAAAGCATCTCTAATACTGCTTAAGAGCATAGGTAATGTGTTCCTCGTTATTATTGATATGAAAATGATTTACATGTATTACGTATATTTAGCCAACTATAACAACTATATCTTAAAACATACTTTTAACTTGTGTGTGGTAACCTGAGGGGGGAAGATGGACTCAGGGACAAAGGGCCATAAAGGAGATGTGTGTGTGCTGGCTGCAAGATGTGAAATAAGATAAGGAAACTTGTTGTTTAGAGCAGGTTCGTACCAGACACTTCGTCAAACTGAAAGAGACTTTTTGTTTCCGGGTTTCTTCTGCTGTGTCGCACTGATTGGGTGCGACAGACCATGTGTTGGTCTCTCCCAATAAGATGACCTCTGGGGGAAAGCACGCACACACCTCCTCCTGTGTTTTAGTATGAAAGCCTGTGTTTTCCTTTGGTTCGCGCTCTTGTTTTTGACCGGCCGTTCCTGAGACCTGTCTCACACGTGGTAGAACGTGAGCCTGGAGTACTCTGCAGAGTGCTTCGTGATTCCTTTGTATTTGTATTGTTACCTTGTATCATTAAAACAAGATTATTGTTTCACTTGCATTCTGGTGTTTCTTAATCCCTTCCTTTTTACGAATGTACCCAGCTTATCAAACGACACGCGGAGACGAGGTTGGTTTTAAACATCCTACAAATCTCCAACAATGTGAATGTGTAATCTAACATTTTCAGTAAGAATAATGGACAAAAGGAGTGCAAATACAATTTATTGAAATGTGAACCAAAAGTTAATCAAATGTTTTAAATAAAACGCACATATGGACAGAAGGTGTAAACCTATTAAATGTATAAGTAAACACATGTAGTCAAATAAAGTGACAGACTAGGCCTGTGCAGGTGGTATCAGCTTTGCTCAGCATGGGCTCCTCCATCAGGCCTGGTCCTCCTCGCAGAGGAAAGACCCTCAGTCCTCTCCAAACCAACAGACAGGACGTCCATCACACGGAGGTTTCTCCCTGAAGTCTCTGCAGCTTTCTGGACACCACGCTGTCTCAATCTGTCCATACTGAATATGAGAGGGGGGAAATGAAAATAACAAATGCTTTAGACAATAAGAAACATAAAGTTGACAGTTGAGTTGCTCAGTTTTTTTAGATTGTCAATACTATTACTGTATAACTAGTATATCAGGTTAAGAAGCACATTCAAATAAAGATTGGTCTTTAAATACATGTTGTCTTTTGAATTGTTTGTCTAAAGTCAAGGATCTAGAACTGGTACTTAGTTTTAATGATACAGTATGGCTATTAGGATGTTTGGAGGAGGCCTCACAGGTAAGAGCACTAACTAGCTACCATCACATGTACCTTAGCTTGACTTAAATGTATTAAACGTATAATTAAGTGATATCAAAATATAAATAACTAATGTCATGCGAACATATTAATATTTGCTTGATTCCAGTGTTGAATTTAGCACAAACGTTAAGGGATTTTAAGATTCTGAAGTATTATGCTAAAAACTCAATAACTTAGATTATTATTTATAGTTTTGCTGAATAGTTTCATGTCCACTTACCTTAGAAACGTAAAATGCCACGGCAGTGTGCAGATGGGGAGCATGTTAGCTTAGCTTGGTAGCTTCAGCTAGCTCTGGAACTTTCAGCTCGGTGGCAGCAGCGCCGTATAGACTGAGAGTTATGTCATCTCCGTTCACTCCAATGGACCACTTTTTTACAGCAATGGCGGATCGTGGAGCCTCTCAATCGTTCCCCGGAAGTTAGCGCCAAGGCTAGCAGCGCAGTAGAGTTGTAGCATAATAGACCGTTCGTGACGGACTTTTGAAAGGTAAGAAGAAGTTTAAAGATTTATATTGCGGATATTATCAGTACATCTGATTCAAATTAACATGTGTATTCAAGGATGTCAGTGGATTATCCCTAAATTAGTAGATTTAGGGAACGTTTACAGATAACAGATAAAGCTACCGGATCAAGTTAGCAGCACACGTTGAACAGCCTTTTAATTGTAAATTCCGTTCTCTTAATGTCATTTCGTCCAACATTGTTGAATTAGAGAAGAGGGGCTTATAAACGGGATTGTATGCGGGGGTGGAGGGAGTTAAATATTAGATAAATATAAAGTTTGGTGCGTGTAAGAGTGAGTGTTTTTAGCAGAGCCATATTGTGTCCTTGTGATTATGTTGATTATTACCTGTCTGTATTATGTTCCAGCTCAGCTTATTCTGGATTGATGTCAAAGGGAGAGGGACTTAAGTGAGAGTGAAAACACAAGGTAAGTTTAATACTACTGTTTTATATAAGTAAGCATACTAAACATGTATTCTATCACTGTATTATATAAGTAATCTTTTTAGTAACCTACTGTATGGCAGGTGGAGGGGCAGTGATGTTACAGGTGGAGGAGCAAGACTTCAAACTCACAAGACAGAGAAATCAAAGTTTGTTCTCCAGAGAAGAGGTTGATTTCACTTCAATTTTTTATTTCATATTTTCTAAAGATGTAGAAATCGCACAAAAAAAACTTGAGAGGTGTAACCAAGACAACTGTAACAACATGAGTAGAGAGCCACCAAGGTTTTTCAAGTCTCCCTCTCACTCCATTTTGCCAACCCAAACTTCCAGGTACATGACGGGACACCTTGCTTGTTTTTGTTGTTTGCGCTCTTCTGGCTGGGTGCTGGCAGGTGGAGGGCAGTGATGTTACGGGTGGAGGGGCAGTGATGTTACGGGTGGAGGGGCAGTGATGTTACGGACATAAGACATGGCACTGTAAATTTTCGAACATTTAAAATATTATACCACTTAAAAATAAGAAATATGACTTTTGTTACTAAGAGTTCATACTTATTATACCTGTGTCACCTTTCACACTATAGCTGTGATCATGAGCTATGGGCTTTGTAGATACAGGTCACGGGGTGAATCGTGGTGCAGGGGCCCTTCTGTTTTTGACCACAGGGCGATGCACGAAGATGGTGGGTATAGCCTCTGCTCTCAGCCTAGTCTTGCCCTTTTTTGTCTTGACAAACTGGTCTACATCAAAATGTGCCTGCGGAGTGACTTGAGGTTACTTCACACACAGAACAACTCAGTTTTGTCTGCCCACATACATATTCCATAGTGGTTGAATACACAGTATTAGGAAACACTTTATACTTACTGGACATGTTATACTCATTACATACTGTATATAAAATATGACCAAGAATGTGAGACAACTTTATAGAAATTAATATCACATCTGTTACTGATGCCATTTGTCATACTTTGTTAAACTCACAAATAATAAAGTTCCATAACTTCAGTTGGGAACAAAGACCACACCTTATCTCCCCAAGGCAATTTCCCATCCAATAGGTGTGCTATATAGGTGTGTATAACCCTTTCTCCTGTCTGTTACTCCCTCTTTCAGCACAAGAACCAGAGGGGGATTCAATGGAGCCTGAATACCTGCACTGAGACCCTCACCCTGCACCCTGAGTCTCAACTCTCTGTGTTTTTCAAGCCTTTCCCTGTTTCTTTGTATTAAACAAAACATTAAGCTTTCCCAATGGTGTGGTTTTCGTTTTGTGAAAAAGTGCAAATGCAGTGTTTGTATATAATATCCTCACATATTTTTTTGCTGTTGGTCGTGAAATTGCTCTTGCTGACTTGAGCCAGCCATTTTTTCCTCCGCTCTGTGTCAGTGGGGAAGCCGTACATTCGTACTCCTTTCTCGGAGCGATTTGAGCATCCCCAGGCAGCACAGCAAACCATGGTGGCGACTAGGAGGCAGCCCAGCAAACCAGGACAACACGGAGGAAAAGGCACAGACAAACTGCATGATATGCTATTCAATGTTTATTGAATTCCATGTATTTCCAATGGATGTTCCTAAAACAACACATTTAACATCATCATCATGCTGCTGCTGCTGCTGCTAGTCCTTTGATAGTCACCTGTCGGTCTCCTGTCCTTTCTGAAAGCCATAAAGATGACATTAGTCATTTCGATAACTTGTGTCCTCAATTCCCATGGGATTACTGAAACTACCATGAATTTAAGAAAATGGTAGAAATTAATCTAATCTGAATTTTGAAGCATTCCTTTAGATCCCCTCCCTCTAAATATATCAATAAACATTAGAAAGTGATGCTCCTGACTACCATACAAGTTTAAGAAGATAATATGGGTTTTAAAGAATTCAAAGCTATAAATAAACAGCAACAGGCTCTTTAACCATGGCACTGTTAGCCTAACATGTAAACTAGTTGTTCACACTAATCCTAATATTATCACTTAATATTAGCAAATTCTATTTTATTTTTTTAAAAATATTGATATTGACTAGTCGATTTGTTGTATAAATATTGCAAATCAAAACCTTTATTCACTAATAATTACCAAAAGTCGAAGTTCTATCTCCTGTTATCAATGCATTCACATTGCCCGCCATGAACTTCCGGGGAACGATTCTCGTCTGCATGAACCACGTGACGATAACCGTTTTTGGACTTCCGCTGTCGTAACTCTTCTATCTATACGGCGCTGGGTGGCAGCAGGTCCCGCCTCGGCTCCGCCTCTTTGCCCTTATTTGGAGCAGGCTGGAGAAGGCGGGAGTTGAACTCTGACGTCACTGTCGAGCCGTTAGTGGCCGACTCCGCCTACTAAGGGCTTCTCGGCAACTCTGCAGAATCCTATGGGTGACGTCACGGACCCTACTTCCATTTATATATACAGTCTATGAGTAAGACTCTAAGTTGGTCATTACTGCTGCTGCTTAGCTTATCCTAGCAAGACCTGAATTAGCTAGCCTTGCTTTCAAAAGGTCTCAAAAACAACACATCTTATTAAGATCAATTAGCTCTTTTATTTTGTATATTGTTTCGTTAACCATACAACCTTAACAATAATATTCAAATCAACAACTACAAGTTGTGGTTTAGCAGTTTTTGCAGTATTGATGCAAGGCTATGCTAGCCGACTGCTGGAAGTAGCTCATTAGCAAGAGGGTATATTCAACCCGGTCTCACGGCATTTCGTGTTATAGTCACGACATTTAATCTATTGATTCGTGTTCACCAACACGATTTTCCCCTTTTTTTCGTGTCACACAGAACGATTTTAAAAGCAATGTATTTCTATTGGTAGTATGTTTCGTGCCTGCAGCACGTCTTTTTGTATGGAGTCAGATTTGGGTCAATATTCTAGCGTGCAAAACAAGCTACTCACGAGCGGAAAATGTGCTTTTACACTAGAGATGTTAACATTCACCGATTCGCATCGGTGCACCGGCATAAACGTTCAAGATGCAAGTGCACCGGTTGAAAGAGTGCACATCGGCTACAGTTTGGGTTGAACCGGGTTGAAATCGCGATGCATCGATTGCGTAGCGTCTTTGCATCGGTAAAAAAACGATTCATTCATATAATATCCCCTCATCTTCTCAACGCTCAGCAGAGACTATCTTTGATATTTGCTTCGCCACTACGGAGGCCGAGAGTCTCAGTTATCAACACACACGGAAGTTGAGGAGAAAGAGAAACACAGCGCACCGAAAAATACCTACAAATCAAACGTTTGGCAACACTTCGGATTGTTCAGGAAAGACGCTGTAATAGTCCTTTATGCTATATAGTTGACCGCAGGTCATGGAGAGTAATAAGGTATCCGTAGACCTTTGTATGAGGTATCTTTATTACTTAACAGGTCTACAGCCATGATACATAGATCCGTCCTAGATGCGGACTTGCATACACACAGTATCACTCCGCAGCCGCACCCCATCAGTAACGTCCTGATGGTATATGTGCGCGGCACTATATACTACAGACGGTCAACTTGAAAAATCGCTCGCAAATTGTAAACGATGCCGAGCCGCTTTAAAGTACACAAGTAGTTTGAGGAACTTAGCGACGCACATAAAGAGGCGACGTGGGGTCTGCGGCTGAAAAGAGAAACCTGAAAGTTAGACTATGAGTTAAACCACTCAGTGAGGTGTTCTGTCAGAGAGAGTGGTGTTTAGTTTACAGCAGCCTGTGACGGTCAATAATAATTTAAATGTCTTCCTTACTGTAAGCAGTTATGAAATACCTGTTTGTGAAAGGTTATTTGTATTCTTTATTGTTCATATAGAACCCACTGCTTTCTGCTCACTGGTGAGTTAGCCTATGAATGAGTGTTAAGCACATCAGGCTGGCAGCTGTATGGGCATTACACTATGGTAGTTGTTATTTGCACATTGTTAATCATGGGCAATGCATCCTTAAATTGTTTAACTGTGAGGTGTTATACAATTGTACTGTACTCTGGAGAGCTTTTAAAGGTAAAAAAATAAACGGAATGATGGGATGTGCAGTACCAAATATGTAAAGCACTTTTTTGTTAATGTATGATTTGCTGCATGTAAGGAATAAAACAAAAATCCTCTGTCATACCATATTGAAGTATCATTATTTTTTCATCGTGTTGAATCGCATCGTATCGCCCCGAATCGCATAATGTTGAATCAAATCGTATTGAACTGTATCGCAACAGGGGTGAATCGTATCGTATCGCATCGCCTGGTGTTTCAAATGTATCGTTAATGTATCGTATCGTGGCAACGTATCGAGATGCGCATCGCATCGGCCTCAGTGATGGAGATGCACATCCCTATTTTACACGCGTATGAAATGACCATCGCGTGCAGATTAAACCCCCGCGAGCAGAGACAGCCCTCTTGCTCGCTCGCGGGAGTGTCAGCCTCACTCGCTTGCGGAGTCTATCTGCGCGCGAGTGAATAGTTTCCGACACTTTGGGGCGGAGCCACTGGACTTTAATTGACAGCTGCCAGGAAACCTGGAGTTGCCAGGTTTGATAAATGCCTGAACTACCAAGAGCCGAGGAGTGACAGCAGCAATATCAGTTGGACGAGATTGAATGGTAAAGATGTCCATAAAAAACTATTATATTCGTAAAGTGTACAGCTAATATATATTTTATATATAACAATATATTTTTGAGTGGGCTGTATCTGTCGAAAACTGCTAGCTACTGTCTGCTGTATGCACCTCTTACGAAATGAACTATAAATGAACTATAGTATTACTATAGTATACTGTAAGAGTTGTATAGTGTCCTATAGTAAGTTTGTAGTGTTCTGTAGTATTTTTCACCTGCTATCGTATTACTATAGTTTTTTCTGTAGTGCCATTTTATTAGCTATAGTAGCCCTATAATATTTCAATAGTAATACTATGTATCTAGTATCTACTATGTATGGATCTTTGTAGTATTCCTATATTATTTTAAATAGTATAACTATAGTATAATATATAATGTTTCTGTAGTTGTTTTTTGAACACACTATAGAACACTCCTATAGTAATAGTATGATATTGTCATAATGAATGCATATTATACTATAGTGTTTGTAAATGCGTTTACACTCCTTCAAAAGACGGTTAGAGCCGTACTCTGGATTAATTGTGTCCCTTCAGAGAATAATAAGGGGACAGTTTACCCAAAAAGCAGGTCATCATTTCTGGAGTACGGGGCCCTGGAGGGTTCATAGAGAGAAAATTAAATAAAACGAGGCCACGCTTTATTAATTTGTGCGCACAATATACTTTCTCGTTCGCACAAGATACTTTCTTATGGTAAAACACATCGAACTGCCTGATTATTACGCCATATCATTAGCAGACTGGTGTACAGACTCTTCTGTTTTGCGAATCCGGTGCTTAAACAAATAGCTCTAAACCCCTGGCCAAAATGTCCCTAAATGAAGTCAGAGTTTGAAATATATCTCAAATAATGTATGCACTGCCATTTCTCCACATAAACATAACAGTCTGCAATGAAACGGTTGTCTACTCTGAGCTCCACTTCCTACTTGGCGCACCGTTAACGATACTTTACCTCACGAAATGCTATCTTGTGCGCACAAAATAGTATTTTGTGCGAACGAGAAACTATATCGTGCACACAAGATACTTTTTCTCTCCATGAACCTTTAGGGGCTCCGTACTGGAGGGACATGGCATTGAGTTTTTCAAATGTAATGTTTTGGAAGAATAGGTAGACATCTACTGTATAAGTTCAACATCTTCAACATTCGGTAACTTCGTCAAAAATATCTATATTAATAAATAGCACCAGAGGTAAGGGATTAAATCTGTTTGATTTTGGGTTCAAATGTCCCTTCAAAGAATCTGCATGATTCTGTTATATTATTTTCCTCAAACTCTTGTTTGGGTTGAGTCGGATCCACAAAATTACTCAGAATGCTTTACTGATGCCGTTAATCTAATAAACCAATGTTCTCTGTGGGTGAAACTCTCCCTCGTTTTTTTTAATGATTTACTGATTTGGTTTGGACCATGTTAGAACAAGTATTTGGATGTTTGGAATTGGAATTGGAATAAGTTAGTAACAAAGTTAAACCATATATCATGTCAAACTAAATGGGATTGTTTTGTGAGACATTTTAGTTCAAAACTATGTGCATCTTTTGATCACAATAAAAGGGTTAATTAAACTTTCAAAAGGTGTTGAATTGTCAAAGACTCTTTTTCCAATGGCCAACTCCATTGTTTGTTGAACATGCCCACACATACCAACACCAACTCAGATTGTCTTATACTGCTGTCAGTTATTTACCACAGTCAGGTTCTGCCCCTCTGTTTCAATGCCTGACAATAGCGCAGCAAACAGACAAAGCAGACAATATAAATATAGTAAGTTTTCCTGGAAGCACTTGTTCCGGACAATGAACAAGTTTGTCTCAGCAATAGGAAGCCTCAGTGAAACAAGTGAAAGTGCTGAAGTGTGATTCATCTGTAGAAAAGAGACAAAAGACAGCAAGGTTAACTAGACACACCACGGACCATTTCCTGCACTCCATATCTGTCAAGAACAGTGCAGCGAAAATAAGTGAAATCACAGGAGAAGTTCAGAAAATGAGGAGGGCAAAAATAAAGAGGGCAGTGTATGGTTTCTATAGAGGAGGTGGGTGAAGAAAAGATTTAAGACGAACTGACGTCAATCAGGAACTACACCTATAACATCCTGCATTCTTTATCAGTTATAAAATAACATTAATGTAATGATACTATTAAATGTTAACCTTGTTGTCACCTTAAAGAGGCCCTATTATGATTTTTATGTTTTCCCTTTCCTGTAGTGTGTTATATAGTTGTGTGCAGGTAAATGGTCTGCAAAGGATACAATCCCTGTGTTTCTCTCCAACACTCCTCCATGTTATTATTTTCTGAATATTGACTCACGTACCTGATAAAGTATAGAGTGTACAGTGTGTGGTAGCTCTGCTTCTATCCTGTGCAATCACATTTATATGTATTTTTACCTTCTAGTACACCATGCCAGTATTACAAATGATGGGTGCAATTATCCTTCATGGGCGAGTGAAGTGCCAATTTATTTGTATTTTTGTCTTGTTTGTTTATTTTGTTTAATTTTTAGGCATCACTTTTCTTTTCTTGAGCTGCTTTAAGAAGTACATTTACCCACTGTTGGATCGATAAAGTTTTAATCTTAAAGGTGGGGTAGGTCATTTTGGAGAAGCCAGCTCGAGTGTGCCAGAATTTGAAAATACACAGCCGGAACAAATCTGCCACTTCCTTACAGAGCCCCTCCTCCAACACACACGGACGCGCACATGACCAATGAGGACACGAGATAAGTTTGTGCACAGGTGGAAGGCTGACAGGCAGGTAGGCCATCCAGTTATTTTAGCCGGGCCGGCTCAGATGATTGGTCGTGCTTTTTACAGCACTACGGCTTCCACAGATGACGTTTTTGTATGGATTTTTTGTCAAAGCACTTCAGATATTCATTGCTATCGGGATGTAAAGAGCATTCCATGGAATATAACAAGAATTGTATCTCGAGCCGGTTTCTCAAACTTACCTACCCCACCTTTAACTTAGGAAATAATAATGTTAAAAACTCAGCTTCAACTTAACAACAAAATACAGCAGAGGCGTATGGAGAACCACGTATTTCATTACACCTGACAAAAAGAACTGGAACAGCACCGAGCTCTCACTGTGTGCTTGATTTATTCTCCGTGTGTGTGTGATGATAATTAGCAGCAAAAGAAAACAGGTCGAAAGCAGTAGTGAAGAGGATAATCACACATATTTCCAAGATTCAAGAATCTAAAAAATAGAAAATATGAATTTAATGACTAACTTCCAGTGAGAGAGGGATAATAAGATGAAGGAGTATGAGGAGGAAGAGTGTCGCCTGTTGGCGTATTAATCATTTGAAAATAAAGTTCAGTTTCTGACTTTTGGCCTTTTGATCGGAAGTAAACCTGATGGTTTAGTGTCGCTTCAAGGGTATTTACAGAAAGGTAAGGTCACCATTTCATCTCCTTTTCAACATCCTCTGCAAGCAAGTAAACAAACATCCTCTCTCCGCCAGGCATTCCTCCGCATATCGGAATCCGTTTTTGAGGGTGTGTTGACAAATATCCGTCGTGATTGAAGGCTGTTCTCAGCATCTGCCTGTCAGCAGTTTGCTTCTTGCACTCAGTTTTGCACAATCTGGAAAGTGTTTTGACAGCTCCGGAGAATGTGCCACCGGATAGCAGACGGGGGCTGGGATGGTGTGGTTTACTTAGCAGGCTGACACTAAAGATTCATCAGTGTCACGGATTCACAACCGCGGTGTGACAAACCGACGTGGGCTCATGACAGTGTCAGACCTAACACAGCCGCTCTCCAAGAACGGGCAACGAGGCGGAAGGTGAGACGACAGAGTGACCCTTTTATTTTGGCCCATAAAAAATAACCCACTGCAGCATTCCAGAATGTCCAACTCTATGGCATGCCTCCCAGGGAAGGGAAGCATAGGAGGGTTGAGGAAAGAGGTAAGTACTATATACTAAGCTAGGTGAAAGGGACGTGTACATACCACTGGTTTGATTTGGCCTGCTTATCAACACTGTCAACAGTTGCAGGCAGCAGTGGCTAGAGCCAATGGAGGCCGTTAAGATGCTTCAAAACCAACAAGTCCTCCAACTCATACGACCAAATAGGTCGATTGTTCAAGCCCTTATTACGACCAAATAGGTCAATTGTTCAAGCGCTTATTACGACCTACAATCAAGTTTTAAAGTTTTTGACCTCTAGTTCTCCCGTTATACAGTCTATGATGCAAACGCTACGGAGGGTCGTATATTCACAAATAACTCTCTGGAAAATCCTAAAATGTAGTTTGTCCATTAAAATACTTTTTGATTCGATTTCTAGCGAGAAGTGTATATTGTACTTTCAGAATCCACGTCCAGTGGATGTGTAGGATCTATAGTTTGATAGATATTACGAAGATGATTTGAGGTCTCGCCTAGAGAACGTGTATATACTATTTCTTTCCCCCTATTAATGTCTATTGACGGCAGCGTCCATGTAAGTTAGCGTCAACCCTCACGGGGTGAAAACAGTATTTCCGGTCTCGAAGTTTTCATTATAAAACCTTATTCCCCTACCAGTCAAATTATTTTAAAGTGATAACTGCAGTACTCATCCACTAAAAAAACATCAGTTTATCCTTGTTAATTGCACAACATTAATTGGTTTAAATTGTGTACAATGCTTTTGTGTTTTTTCCCCATAGGTTTTTCCCTTTCGATTCTGAGAGACACATTTCTTTTTTCAGAGGTTTTGATAGGCTTTCTCTTTGGAAGTCATCACATAACGGCATTGTAATACACGGTTCGGCTGCATTAAATATTACATATCTGCCATAGTTCTTTATTTATAGAGCCCTGATTAGACCTTTGGACAAACTGGAAGAACTGCCACCGAAGCTGAATATCTGACGTGGACCATAAATATATCAGCAATTAAAGAACATCTTCCATTTCTTTTCACACAATACCACTCCTTGCAGTATCAACACTAATTCGGCTGACTTTTATATTTGATCCAATTGGTAAATAGGCTGTATTCACACCATAACGGTGCAAAGCTGATAGAAAGGGATTTGGAGTTTTTAAAGATATTACTGATTTTCTTTGAATTAAAGAATGTAATAATCCGGGGTTTTTGGTGATGGGAGACACATCTATGGATTCAGAATTTCAATAGTTTACCATTAAATGACAGATATACCTTTCTGTGTATGATGTTTTACAAATCAGATATTAATGTGTTTACCTATTAATATCTGATATATTACATTATATATATCATATATAATATATATGATATATATATATACATTATCAGCTTTAATAGAGTTCTATAGAACTACAATATGTGAAATAGTATAGCAATATCCTGTACAATTATGTGAAAACATGAATAAAACTACACATCTTCAGATGTTATACATCAGGGGTATTCAACTAAAATTCAACGAGGTCCAGTTAGAGAAAATCTCCCCATGCAAAGGTCCGGAACATCAAAATGTCTAAGTTGCTTTATGAATTAGTGTGAAGTAGCCTGTAGCTTTATCAACATCTGCATGTAATCAACAACTGACGGCCAATCAAATAAAGAAAGTACAATTTAAAAACAACAATATTTATTGTCAATTAACATTGAACTATACAGATATACAGTAAATACTGTGGATATGTGTAATGTTCCTCTCGGGCTGCATTTAAAAATAAAATAGAGAAAATAAATAAAATAGCTTTTGAAAATATGTGCATCTTAAAAGTGCTTAATTTTAGATTCATAAAATAAAGTGTAGCAGCAGCTTGAGTTTCCCTTTTTCTTTGTTAACCGTTTCACATCATGACTTAACAGTTTCAGACGATTATAGAACGATATCAGTCTTTACACATCATAACAATTGAACCGTTTTAAAGTTTCTCTTTCTTTCCCTCTTATATTGCAGTCCCTCTCTCACTTTGTTTTGTTCATTGCAAGAATTGAGCTCGAGCTTGTCCTGCCAGGAGTTTAAATCTGGGCTGAAATGGTGTCAGGGCCATTCTCATACACACATGCAGGTGCTCATTGGTTAGCCTCGGTTAGCCTGCCCTGGAACGATATTTAGTTTTAGTTTTGATCCTGGTGGACTGATCATATTGGGCTCTGAGACTGCTTATTTTTTGTGACCTCAGTTCTGACTTGAGAGGGAATGTTTGGTCAAACACAAACGTTTTGGCACTTTTAATGAGTGCCACGGTCTCTGAACAAATGAGACACACTGGTTCTGTGCTCCCAGTGTGCAGGATGAACATGAATGAGTCCACTCAGGGTTAAAAGCTCTGTTCTCTCTTACCTCATTCACACCAACGGTGTTTCAGGTCTGGTTTGGAGCTGGAGCTTGAAAAGCACCGGGTTTTCCTCTTCACACCGCAGCGGAGCAGCCTCTTAGCTCCGGAATCCGGTTCGTTTCAAGCACCAAAGAATGGTCCGGCCAGAGCAAAAGCACCACATACATCACGCTTACGTCGAGGCGGGGGCAGGGGCAGGGGCGGGATCAACTCCTGAACAACAACAAAAAGCCTGCGTTTTATCCAGTTTGTACACAACGATGGAGAAACTTAACAAGCAGCAGGGGCGGATCTACCGGGGTGGCATGGGGTGGCAACTGCCACCCTAAAAAATAGCCTTGCCACCCCAGCTGCCACCCCATTTGGCATCTTTGTTTTGAAAGAAAAGTTGTGGCTCATCGGACATTTATGATAGAAAATCTATAATGTCCGAGTGCAAGTGAATGCAGCACAAGATGCGAGTCTTGTAACCCCTCCCCTGGCCCTGGCGCAAGCGTGGAAATGTGATTGTTGGCGATTTCATTTGAACGGGGGGACGGTGCAAAACGAGAAGCATTCGGACTCAAGTAGACAGAAGGTATTAGGTATTTGCGGTCTACAATTACAGAGAAGAGACTGTCAAGTTTGGCTGTACTCAGCATTTAATCAAGACGCACTAAAGCTGTTGATCTTAATAAGGTTGTGGCATTTTGCTGAAAAAAATGGTAATCGCCGCATTCAGCTGTAATAGGCATGCCAACTTGATGCTCTGCTCACGGATGACTCGATGAGCATAAACAACTGTTAAGATGATGACCTTGTATGTGTGTATATATTTTTTTCTTTTCTTTGTGGGGGTCTGCCCCCAAAAAACAGTTTTAAGTCCTGAGAAAGTCAAATAAGACGGTGAGTAAAACTACACTGCTCAGCCAAAAAAAAGTAACCACTTTGATTTAACTAGGCCAGTAGGTAAGGACTTTCCACTGGATAATAACTGCAGCAATGTATATGTTTTAGCTGAATACACATTGTTTTTAACCCTAACTGATGCAGTTAGTCACTTCTTTAATGTTTGTTCTTCCTGATGTAAAGTCAAGGTTGTAACTGTTTGCAGTAAAGTCGTGGGCCGCTGAACTGTTCGTTTGAATCTTTTGGTAATTACTTGTCTTTCAAATTTGAAGGAGGGTGAGCAAGCATCTTGAGGAACATTCATCATTAACTCCTCCAAAAAATATAGTTTATTCAATAATAAATAAATATGTGAATCATAAAAGTGATTGACAGCTGATAGGAATAATATGATTGTTAATAGTATCATATTAATTTAGACAAACATCGATGAGACAGTTAATGAATGTACTTATTGCAGCAGTATGCATATATTTTGTACCCCTGCTGGTCTAAGAGTGAATTAAAACTCATTAAGTTATTGTTCAGTGAAAATTCATTAAATGATGTCTGCCACCTTATATATTTATATTTAAGGCTTTACTGATGTGCCACAATAATGTCACCTAATGTTATTGAGTTAAAATATTAATATTGTGGCTTTCCAAGTTAACATTAATTGATATGACTACGATTAAATAAGGATAAACTTCTGCCAGGGGATGCCACCCCTCAAAATCTCCTGCCACCCTCTTGCCACCCCATGAATATTTGTCTAGATCCGCCCCTGACAAGCAGCAGTGGCCCACTGAAGAGACCAGCTACCTACTGGGAATCTGGTCTTCCGAAGAGGTACAGAGGAAGCTGGAGCACAATCGGCCATTGTTGTTGTTGTCGGTGTCAGCTGTGAGGGGTTTCCGAGCGGTTTGGATTTATGAAGCAGGCACGCAAACGGTTACGTCATGACGCAAACAATGACGCAGCACCAGTCAGACTCTGTGCTGTGTGAAAAGAGCCGGAGCTAAACCGAAGAACCGGTTCTGAACCTGAAAAGCTCTAGCACGGAGCTTGAACCGGAGTTGCGTTGGTGTGAATGAGGTAACTGTCTACTTTCCTCATCTTGGAGAGCGCAATGTGTAATTATTTGTCTCTCCCTGTCTGCCGCTAACACGCCTGTGCACTCTTCTCTCCGCTTCTCTCGCTGTATCGCTAATTATTCTCTTCACCTACTTTCTGCTTCTCTCTTACCTCATTCACACCAACAGTGTTTCAGGGCCGGTTCGGAGCTGGAGCTTGAAAAGCACTGGGTTTTCCTCTTCACACCGCAGCGGAGCAGCCTCTTAGCTCCGGAATCCGGTTCATTTCGAGAACCAAAAAATTGTCCGGCCAGAGCAAAAGCACCACATACGTCATGCTTACGTCGAGGCGGGGGCATGGGCAGATCAACTCCTGAACAACAACAAAAAGAAGGCGTTTTATCCAGTTTTTACACAACGATGGAGAAACTTAAAAAGCAGCAGTGGTCCACTGAAGAGACCAGCTACCTACTGGGAATCTGGTCTTCTGAAGAGGTACAGAGGAAGCTGGAGCACAGTCGGCCATTGTTGTTGTTGTCGATGTCAGCTGTAAGGGGTTTCCGCGCACTTTGGCTTTATGAAGCAGACACGCAAACGGTTACGTAATGACGCAGCACCAGTCGGACTCTGGGCAGTGTGAAAAGAGCCGGAGCTAAACCGAAGAACCGGTTCTGAACCTGAAAAGCTCTAGCACGGAGCTTGAACGCGAGTTGCGTTGGTGTGAATGAGGTATCTGCCGCGCTCTCATCTCTTCTTCTGTGTTTCTCTCCCTGTATCGCTCACTCGTCTCTTTCGCCCCCTGTCGGCGGCGGTTAAAATAGAATCGTCCCGTCAAAATTGAAATCCCCTATTAATGCATTGATTATAGGTCCGGGTCCGTATAGGTCGGCGTCTGGGTCCGCCTGTTGCCGACCCCTGTTATACATACTTAAGTGTCATACACTAATAATACAAAGTTATTATGGCATTGTATGCTGTGTATTATTTGTAACATCTTCAGAAACTACCTTTCCAACTCCTCATGCAGTTGACTGTTACAGATTTATACAGGTTCATGGTACAATGCGTAAGCTTCAAATCGAGAGACTGAAACTGTATTTTCCTTTACCGTTGTGTTTTAATTTCACAATAAAGTTAATAGTCTTATGTTTGATATTATTATGTTTTATTAACTACACCACTGGTTTTTTAACCTGCACCGCCTATTGGTTAAAGCACGTTATTGAATTTTGTTGTTGAATATGTTGTATTTGATGAAAACATTTAATTATTAAGAGTAGCCTACATACAAAATAGGGGGAAAGTAGAAGGTCAATGATAGAAATATAGAATAGAAAATATCAAGAAGATACTGTGAGGTCTCTACAATAAAACAGTTTAGTGCAGGACGTCCAAAGATATTAACAGGAGGACGTGCAAAATAGACAAACTAAAAAGGCTTTATTCAAACATTAAAGAATACTTTAAGTTAAGGTCTTCTTTTGAATAAGAAAAAAACTGTGGGGGTATCAACAGATAAATATGAAGTCTGACAAAGTACTTAACGTCTAATATATTGCATAGTTTATTTTGGCACTTGACAATCACCTTCCCTGAATTTTACTCAGGTGTAACTAAAGTCTGATTTAAGGGTTGTTTATATTTCACATCATTAATCAGAATCTGCAAAGTAGCTCAAATAAATGTAGTGAAGTAAGAATACCAGGTTAACCTCTGAATTGTAGTGGAGTAGAACAAAGTAGTTTGCTGCTGTAACAAAAACATTTCCCAACTTGGGATCAATAAAGTATATTTGATCTTATCTTAAGATGATCGATGGCTACTGCCATATTTGCAAAATGTGCCTCTGAAACTTGACAAGTGCATGTTTCAGGCTTATCAATGAACAAAAGGAGGGGTCACAGACATAAGACCAGCTGTTAAATAAAACTCTTCTGACTTTAGCTGTCACGTGGGTATACTAATGCAGCCCATTATGGACACAAGCAATTTTCCTCCATTTATTAATTATATGTTTTAAATGTGATAACACTACTGTGTTTCGTATCCCCTAAAACTCCAGGGATGTACACAGTTTAATACTGGCAACTTCTAATTATAGGAAATACGAAAACGTTTTTTAAAACTACAATTCCCATAGAACATGTTGCGAAACACAATAGCCAGCATGTGTAGTTCTCGGGGGTGGGGCTGGACCCGTTCGAGTCCAGTTTTGGATAGTCTGCCGTGGTTACATTCCATTTCAAAGAGCTGTTTGATGCTCGGCGTAACTTTGTCGCTCTGCCACTCCAACATCCAATCACAGAGCTTGAGGACTAATCACGGGGTTTGTAACGCAAAGCGGATGTTGTAGTCCCAAACGATAGCTGAGGATTCTGGGTAGTGTAGTGTCTTCGGAAACTCTGTCGTGTCTAAACTCCGAAAAAACTATTTGTTTCTCCGAATCGAAGGTTAAAAACACAAAAGTATCCAATCCAATCCAATCCAACTTTATTTATATAGCACTTTAAAACCTTCAGACCAAAGTGCTGTACAGAGAGATAAGCTCACACAACATAATATAAATACATTTAAAATACAAGATACAAACACAAAACAAACCAGAATAAACGTAATAATTCAAACATAAATGACAGCCATATAATAAAAACAATAGACCACTGAAAGCAAATAAAAGCAACAATATACTTGTTTCCGAATGCTAAGGAAAAGAGGTGGGTTTTAAGACGTGATTTCAAAGTATTGTACACAATTTAAACCAATCAATATTGTGTAATTAACAAGGATAAACTGATGTTTTTTTAGTGGATGAGTAATGCAGATATCACTGTGTAATCATTTGACAGTGAGGGAAATACTAATCATCTTCGTAATATCTATCAAACTATAGATCCTACACATCCATTGGACGTATATTCTAAAAGTACGATATTCACTTTTCGCTAGAAATGTAATCAAAAAGCATTTTAATGGCCAAACTATTCCACAATTTAGGATTTTCCAGAGAGGGTTATTTAAGCAATAGCTCACGACAGGCCGTGGTATATGCTCATTATATCACAGCTAAGGGGCGTGGTTCGGCCCTTAGCTATGCTATGCCGTTGTTTAGGTGCTTTTTTTTTATGGAGATAGGCACTGCTAAATCCACTCCTCCATAGTAATACCCCCCCGGAGGTCGAAGTTAATCTTAAATGTTTCCATCTTATGCTTTGTAAATTTGTTTCGTAACGGAAGAAATTTAAATATATTTATAAAACTGACAAGTCAAATCAAGCAATCTGATTGGTCGATAGTGTTTTTGCGGACCTCTTTGATTACAGATTTGAAAACATCGTTGCTTGCTTTAAAAGTAGCACAATTCATTATGTCAAACCTTGGAAAGTGTCTAGATATCCCTGCCCTAATGTCAAAGGAACTGCACACTGAATATGTTTTGTCCTTTGATGTCTATGTCTGGACCGCTGCGTAAAAAGGAGGCTTTCTGCCCCGTTACTTCTCCGCTGCTTTCTTGTTCCAGTATGAAAAGGAAACTGCAGTTTGCTTTTCAACCCAACGGTATACTGTTTTTCTCAGACGCGGAGGGATACTGACTTGTTGTGAAAAGTAATTTACAATTCTACCCGTGGTATACGCTCAGTATATCACGGCTAAGAACCAATCAGATTGCTTGATTTGACTTTTCCGTTTTATAATTGTGAATAAACAACCCTCCGGAGCGTTTGCAATCAACGGGAGCATGTTGTTTCTTACACGACCGCTAGAGGTGCTACACTTTAAAACGTGACTATGGGTCGTAATAAGCTGCTGAACAATCGACCTATTTGGTAGTTTTTTGTAGGAGGACAGGCTGTTCAAAACCAATATGACACCCAATTGAAGCAATTTGTTTAAAACTTTGTGAAAAGAAAGGGCTACTTGAATAATATGAATCGTAACTCAGTCACAGTGGAGCATACAGACATGATACATATGTTTTTAAATGAAGTAACCCTTGATACTTATCACTTTTTGTTTTTTTTAGTAATCTTCGAATGGTGCCAACTTTTAATTAAAGGGGCTTTAGCCTAATACTAAAACTACCCTGGTGTTTTGACTCCCCGGAATGACCTGGCTGACGCGCTATACCGTTTGTTTTGTTGCTCTAATGAAAAATCGGATGGCTAAATTCCAGTTGCAGCATGATACAATTCATTTATCGTCCTTGTATGCATCAAACCTGTGCCCTAGGTAATAGGACAGCGGTCCTCTTTGGCACACAAGGTGAATAACACACCATTGTGGCAGTAAAACCCAAACATGACCCTTAAATAATGGCTATTACATAAATAAATATTGCTTGATTGTTTTGCACACATTGGCAACAGCTTCATTTACACCTAAACATGCACAAACACTGTGGTGGGTGCAAGGAGTGCAGATGGAAATTAGCATATCAATCACGTCTTCTCTTTTGCATAAATGTATTTGTATGCATGGCCCTTGTTAAGTTAAGACAACATAATTATGATTCCTCCCATAAATGTTTGTAAATGGGTTTGGCAATGGTAGAGGTATACATATAGATACCAGACACCTTTTTGTAATGGGTCACTCACACCCTCTTTTTGCCAATTGGCATTAACACAATCACACCTCTATACTTTTGACCATGCCAAATAACGCCCTCCTATTGGCGCAAATGGGTGGGACATATTGTGAGGACTGTCCGTGATGAAGCAAAAATAATAAAAACTGTCTCTTTGTATAAGGATGAATGCAAAAGCCCACAGGAGCTTGTTACTCATGCAAAGACAATTTAAGGCACATTTAAATGTAAACCAGTTTAATGAATATGAATACTAAAAGCTTGTACTGTACAGTAAATTGTGTTTGGGGGGGGGTTGAAGGTTTCTCTATGATATCAATACCATCATCCAAAGTGCTTTCAGTGTGTAATGTGAATATATTACCAGCAGGCGTATCAATTGTGGTTGAGTGCAATGAGAAAATGCTGCATCTATTTCCGTGCTTTTGCTGCCAGCTATGGCATATGCCCTAATTGGTTACCCTAGCCCTTGTGCTGCAAAGGCAGATGTGAGAAAACACTGAGCTCAACAACTGGCTGACAAGCAATTAGGGATTGAAAAGTGGTCTATGGTGCACCTTTCAGCAAAACCAAATGTATATTAAGATCAGAAACTGACATCATAGCGGGAAAAATCCTGGAAAGTGACAAGTCTGCAGAAATATTGATAATATTGATGAAGAACAAATCTAACACTGTGCTTTGGTTCAGCGTAACATTACAGGCCTGGTTTGCTAGAGGGGGAACGTGAGTATGCAGTAGCAACAACAAGCTAATTAGCGCCCTGTGTTAAGGAAATGTAATCATTTAGTAACGTCCGGACTTCACTCCTCTGCAACGTTGTGATGCCATGAAACCATTGCTCTCTGCAGGCTCTGGAGGGCCCATCTCTGTGGCTACTGGCAGAATACTAAATCCTGCTTTTAAAGAGCTGCCACAGTCCAGCTGCAGTTTGTCAGTGGCATCAGACTGCCCTCCGGTGGACAGTCGGTGAAGTGCAGATAAAGAAATCAGTATCGTTTCTAGTGAAATACATTTGTTGTGGAGTTCTGTTTGTAGAGTCTTATTCTGTAAGGAAAATGCTATTGGTTGCATGCAAATGTACTATTACGCCCTAGGAACTGATTCCGACCAATCATATGCTATGCTCTAGTCTGGAGGATATAGCGCGCAAGGTTCTATGGAAGCCCTGCAATGTCCTGGTTCAAATGTTGATGTTCCTCTGTTTGTGATAATACAACCTTATATTCTCTAGATAAATACTTCTGTGTGTGATTATCTTACAAATTAATGTTGTTTTCCCCAGATAAAAGGATCGTTTTCTTGAGATCTAATCCAATTAATTTCAAGCATCAAGAAAACAATGGTCCTCATTCAAATACATATATGCAAACAAATACTCAATACCTCAATATTTTACTTGAAATAAATGACTTTCCACCTAAAGTTTAATTCCATCAATTACTTTTAAAGTGGTCTTCCCTATGGTGCCTTATTTTAAACAGAGCTGCTGCATGTTTTAAAGTTGACTCGATGAACTCGTACTGGTTTAATTTAGAAGCCCTTATTAAACTTTTGGTCATTTTCCAAACCAAAATTGGAGCAGACGATTTATTGGATATCAAATGGACGAGATGGCTTCTATTTTAGCTTCATCTTATATATTTTTTTAAATCCCCCAAGAAAAAAACACCCATTGATTGATTCAGACTGAGAGTGACGCCGTGCAACAGATTCCCTCCTCTCGTGGGGGGGGGTGGGGGGGGGGGGGGGGGGGGGGGGGGGGGGGCGGTGTAATGTCTGTAACAATGGCATGTGTAGCTCGGGACCCTTTGTACCTGTCACATCACATATGTCTGGCAATTCATCTTTCTGTTGATATCATCACCTCGTCTCATAACTCATCATTGGTCTCCACAGTACGGTTTCTCTTACGTGACTACAATAAATAGGATTCTGAGAGATTCTGTGATGACATTACTTTAGACTGAGTGTCTCATTTTACACTTTTTATGTGATTTGTTTAAGAACAGACAAATGAAGGACCATTGTGTAAAAAATAGAAAGTATTGTTAATTCGGTTCGCAAGCCCAAAACGTTGCAGGAAATTGAATTCCATGCTAAATGGATGACTTTTCACACAGAAGGGTAATTAATCATTTGTTGATTTTTTTCTCTGCCTCCTCTCAGAGACCCCTGCTCTCAAAACACCTTGGCATTTTTGTAATTACACCATTTCTCCCCGGCGCAGAGCAACTCAGCAGGTGTTGACAAACTGTGCGGTCACATTGCTGCAGTACACATTTAAACCCATTTATTCCACACAGTTACAAGTAGTCCAAGCAATAGAGTTAAAGAGGACATATTCAGCTCATTATCAGGTTCATATTTGTATTTAGTGCCTCTCCTGTGACATGTCTCCATGCTTAGATGTTCAAAAAGCTCTTTATTTTTCTCATACTGCCTGTGCTGCAGCACCTCTTTTCACCCTCTGTCTGAAACCAGAGCCCAGTCTGCTCTGATTGGTTAGCTGGTCGGTTCTGTTGTGATAAAAAACATTAAAACATTTAATTGATAATATATCGAAAACTTTAGCTGAAGCAGTTTGAGTGCTGTCACCTGTTAAGGGTAAACTACATGACAACAGCTTTTGAAAAGCAGATAAAGTCTTGAGAGGGTCTACTGTATACAACACCGTATTACACTGTTATTACGTCCCTAATATACCCATATTCAGGGGCGGACTGGCCATTGGGAATACCGGGAGCGTTCCCGGTGGGCCGGTACCGAAGTGGGCCGGTCGGACAATTCACTAGCACAGCCAATCAGCTTGCTACTCCCTCACTGCGAAGTGGAAGAAGGTACACCTCAACAAAGACACACCTTTTTGCTATCCTGGCTCCCAAATTGTGGAACGAGCTTCCCACTGATATCAGGGCAGCGGAGAGTCTACACATCTTCCGTCACAAACTGAAGACCCAACTGTTTTGCTTATACAGTACCTTGGCCACTTAAGAGTTTTACTTATGCACCAGCACCTACAATAATATTGCTTGTTTGAAGTAAAATGTCAGCACTGTTCTTGTTGTCCTTAGTTTGAATGTTTATGGTTTATCGCACTTATTGTAAGTCGCTTTGGATAAAAGCATCAGCTAAATGCTATGTAATGTAATGTTATTACAACCATTTTACACATGGACACATCCTGTCAAATGACTGTATGCCCCAGGATACAGAAACCATGTAAAGAGCGGGGGATCTATCGTTGCCATATCTGGCTCAGGATTTAGTGTTTCAGTGACTTTGTTGAAGCTTTGGCATGTCAGAGCAGAAAAACAATTCAACACTCCTGTTAGATCCATGGGACGTTGCTCAGAAGTGTTAGCACCAGGAAGAAGCTTTTTGTTTTCCAGCTGATCCAAATGCCAACCGGGTCACACTGCACTGCAAATCCCCAAGCAGAAACCATAAATAAACTATCAATGCATGTGACATCAATACGAGACTCCCATTAGAACTTCCCATAGGAACAGAGAATTACCCGGCTAATTATGAAAAAGAGGCGAGGGCCAGACAAAAGAAAATCCCATGCATTCAAAGATGCCTGCTCATCCAGTATGAAGATTTATGCATGGCGCAATTAATTTGCCATTAAGGTGGGATTGATTTCGCCTTCATGATGCACACAACCAGTCCATAATTGCCTGTGGTGTTGCATTCGCAGCCTCGCCTCATTACAGAAACAGATGCTAATTTAGCAGAGCGGCTTCAGGTTGACAGGTGTGTGAAGTGAGTGTGTGAAGAGGGTGTGTGTTGGGCTAGTTGGACGGTGAAGTGTTGAGAATACATCATAATATGGCATCTTCATGAGAGGGAAAACATATATTTTAATGGTAATGAATATCACAGGCAGTAATTGGTGTGTGAGGATAAAGAGACTTGATAGCGTGTGAAAACAAATCATTCTGCTCGATTATTAAGCTGTTTAACGTAATTAATGCAATTAGAGCCCTTTAATTTCCTTTTTCTTTCATTCATTAGGCTAATTGTGACCTGTGAGCCACGTAATAACTGGAATAAACAACAATAGTTCTTCCTCATTTTATAAATTCAATGGCAACAGCTGTATTGAGAGAAACAATACATTTGAGGGCCTGGCAATATATTGATATTAAATTGTGATATGAGAATAAATATTGTCCTAAATGTTTTATATTGTAATTTCGAATAGTACTGTTTATTACTGGTTTTGAAGGTTGCACTACACTCAAGTGATTTAGTACAATCACATACAATGTGTTGGAGCACTAGCCAATAGAAGTGCTAATGTTACATAGTGATGTTATTATGTGACGAAAGTAAACCTGCACAAGTTAGATGCCGCCTATCACAGTGCACTAAGATGTGTTACTAATTGTAAAGCACTTACTCATCACTGTACCCTGTATGCCAGGGTTATCACTGTACCCTGTATGCCAGGGGTAATCACTGTCATCACTGTACCCTGTACGCCAGGGGTCATCACTGTACCCTGTATGCCAGGGGCAGGTTTGCCTTCACAAACTGTACGGAGGCTCAGTCATTGGTTCATGTTCATCTAAAGCCATGTTGGGTAAACTCCCATCTTATATCTGCCCTCTGATCACACAGAGTTGCAGCTAGCTACTGCCTGAGATCACATGATGTGGTCTTGTTACATGTGCCAAGTGCAAGGACTGACTCAGGTACGAAAGCTTTTATGTGCGCAGCTCCTCTTGCTTGGAACAGTCTTCAAAAATAATTTAAACTGAGCAATTTGGTTCCAGTGCCTGTTTTTAAAGCTTGGATAGGGGAAATGATACTTGAAACTGTTGGTACTTGTCAATGTCTCTAGGTATGTAAATGTAGCCCTGTAAATATGATGTATGACGTCCTTTATTGTTTTATGTTGTCTTATGTTTCATGTGTAACCTACTTGCTGCAGGCCTCCCTTGAAAAAGAGATCAATGATCTCAATGGGACCACCTGGTTAAGTAAAGGTTTGAAATTAAATGAGTCCAATCTAGGCGTTTCAGGCAGGGGGGGACCCCAATAAGGATAATAGGGCCTCTTTAATATCATATCAACATATTGACATTACTGATGATTATTTATCAAAAATATCAAATATTTTGTACCAATAGTTAACCCTACAATATTATCACAAAATAGATATTGAAGTCATTTTGCGAAAACTATTAATAACTTTAACTATACTTTTGATTTACTCAAAATGGCCCAATACACACCACAATACAGACGAACGTAAAAAACTAAACCGACATCAGCTCAGTTTGTTCATGACATTGATGTCTCAGTCAAGTCATTTAGCGGCCATGACGTGGAGTCCAAAAAACAAAGATTTGTGTGGGAGACTGGTGGGGAGCTCAGAGTTCACATCTTCTTGGCCCTTTTCTTGGGTCTCTGGTTGAAAACGGGCGAAGTACTCATCAAGGAGTCGGGGGAATGTGAAGGGTAGCTAGTGTCCGACGCCGCGCCTCCAGGAGTGGGCGCCATGGCTCCTCCTGTCTCGCTCATGGAGGACATGGCCCCCCCTCCTCGAACACATCGCCCCCCAGGACAGCGTGGTGGTGGTGTCCGGGCCCCTGGCCCTCCTCGGTATCCTGCGGCTCCATCTTGACCTGCGGCCACAGCGGGGAGTTGTGTGCCCCGCCCCCACCTTATAAGAGAGGGGAACCATTTTAGTAAAGGGGATTTTTATGGCAAGATTTGTTTAAATCCACTTCAAAATGTATAACGGTAAAACTGTAAAATAACGGTGTAATAAGACATCAATAAACTTGGCTATCATAATATTATTATTTTTCTATACTGTATAAACAATATTTTAACCCGCAAAAGCCTTTTAGCACTTTTTTTTAATGCCGATTTAGGCACATTTTCATTGTTTTGTACCATGATGTTGGATTTTACAGACTCCAACCGTTATCCTTTACACAGATTTTCCCTAAAATTTGATATTTTTCAAAATCACAATATAGTGCCCTACTTCCAGCATCGCAAAAATATTGAATCATAACTTATTTGTCATGATACACATCGTATAACCAGGGGTGCACATAACTGGTACGCAGGTACGCATGCGCGGCAACAATCTGAAATGCGTACCATCACTTGTGTCACAAAGCGCATTTGCGTACCAACGTACTTGTGAAGCTTTTCCAGAAGGCGGTTAGATCACCGGACGACAGAGTCGGTCACCGTGTGCACAGACAGGGCTGCTGTTAACGTCGGTCTGTACAATGGAATTGTGCCAAAACTACGCCAACCGGCTGCGGAGGGAGACTCCCCCCCTTCACTGGAGAACTGCGCTAAAACAGCTTATCACAACGTTCACGCTCTGTGATCACGAAGTACTCCACTATTTTTGGGGATGAACTTGCCCTTTTATGACTGTTTTATTTGTCCAATTGCTTTTTTGTAGTGCTGCTTCTTATTTTTTTATTATCATGGATAAATATGTTAGTCTACTATTTTAACTTATATTTGCAGCTTTTTATTTCCCCTGCTGTGGGACAAAAAAGAATTACCGATTCTGATTTAACTGATCCCCATTACTGAACAGGAAAATAAAAACAAATAAAACACTGTAGGCTTAATCTAGGGCCAGGGGTTGGGAACCTCCGGCCCCCGGGCCGTATACGGCCCTCGAGGTAATTTATAAACTAGAGAAATCTAGACCGCAAACAAATTAAACAAGCGAGTGCCTGTTTCTCCTAGCCAAGGTCAGGGTCCTTGAACACAACACGAGCCGAGCCTAACGTGTCATCACGTGGTATATGTCTCGTCTGACCGGGGTGCAGTTCTGACGGAGAGCACCAGAACGTCGCTCCGGCACTTCCAGAAATTATGGGCTCAGAACAGTCTCATAATACACACATGCACACTTGTATTTCATGATCCACAAAAGGATTCACACTTTATTTCATGATCCACAAAAGGATTCACACTTGTATTTCATGATCCACAAAAGGATTCACACTTGTATTTCCGGATCCACACTTGTGTTTTTCAATGCACACACAAATGTGTTCCGTTCATATACATGTAAATAAAATCCAAATACAGAAAAAGTTTTAAATGTGTATTTTTGATCCGCACATATTTGTTTTCCGTTTAAATCCCCTGAACCTGCAAACACAAACCGCTTTCTGTGCATGGATCGCTGTGCATTCGTGTGTTGGTTTTTTGAGACTCCCCCGACGGTCAGCCGATTCGTACTTGTAATTTTTTCTATCTATAGCCAATCAGATATCTCCTCAATTCTAAGCCAATCACATGAGCGCGCCCCCACGAGGGTAGATCATGGGGTAGATTTATTGCGTTCATGACGTAGCGCTTCATGTACGCATTTTGCGCAGTCCGGAGCTGACAGTCCATGGAGCCTGCCTGCAGGCGATAATCTTAGGACACCTCCACTCTCAGTTTTCGAACAGGAAATGCACGCAAGTACAAGCCTTTATATTATTAAGGTACAGCGCCACTTTCCGAACCATTGATGAATGCTTGTGTACACAAAAACGGCAGGCAAAACCGTTTTAAATGTGTGTTTCCTAGATGGCGAATACAGCTGCTTTATTTATGTCTGTATGAAGTTGTTGTGCGTGTTGAGGGAGCAGCTACAGGTTAGCTTAGCCTAATCGATCAGCTTAGCCTAATCGATCAGTGCACTACGAAGCCAGTGCTAGACAGTGAACTGTCAACGGGGGGAGCCCCGCCGGTCATTATCGGCCGATATTCACTCTAAATAGTTTGATCGGTGCTCTCTATAAAGGCCGATCAGGAGAGCTGATTTTGATCGATATGGACATAACGCGAGTGAAGTATAACCGGACGCGAGAGAGAAATCAGATCAGCTGCTGAGTCTGACGGAGATACGCAGCTCTGCATGATCACCTGAAGCTCCGCCCTCTGTTTAGCGAGGCTGACCGGACAGCGCAAAATGCGTATATGAAGTGTCATGAACGCAATAAATCCTACCCTCGTGGGGGCGCGCTCATGTAATTGGCTTAGACTGGAGGAGACATCTGATTGGCTATAGATGAGAGAAATTACAAGTACGAATCGGGTGACCGTCAGGGGAGTCTAAAAAAACCCACACACGAATGCACAGCGATCCGTGCACAGAAAGCGGTTTGTGTTTGTAGGTGCAGCGGTTTTAAACGGAAAACAAATATGTGTGGATCAAAAATACATTATGTAAAACTTTTTTCTCTGTTTGGATTTTATTTACATGTATATGAAACGGAAAACATTTGTGTGTGCATTGAAAAAACACAAGTGTGGATCATGAAATACAAGTGTGAATCCTTCTGTGTGCATGTGTGTATTATTAGACTGTTCTGAGCCCATAAAAAATGGCAGTACCCATAAGGAACCGCACACATGCCACAGTTGTTGCGTGGCTGTGTCTTTAGTTGAAAGCCCAGTGGCGATCTGTTCTTCTGTCATACTGATCATACAGTCAATAACTTTGTTGTTATTAGCATCTGGTAAGCTATCTATGCTAACGAATATAAGAAGCTTTTTCTCCAACCAGTGAGGTAAAGGCACATCTTTATATGATCATTATAGTTATAACAAAATAAGAAAATAAAGTAAACAGGTATAAAATACTAGATGACACTAACAAAAAGTTGTTATTAATAACAAGAATACAGTTTGAAAGGGGAGTGATTTGTAAAATATCCATAAAGAAAAATAAACCTGCTTACAGTTCTGTTTCATATGGGTGTTGAGGGATGTATCCGTAGATCTCTTAATGTTGCTCTCTAAGTGCACCAGATTGATGCTTTTAACTTTAACATTTAAAAAAAAATCCCCCCCCCCCACACACCACTTAAATCGTGTCCACATGGATAGGAAACTAAATACTTGTGCACACATCTTGTGTCCATATCTTTCTGTTTTGGTGGTCATGCCACAACCGTGCACGTGCATGCATGCGCGAGTCATGGTAAGATATCTGGATTAATAGGTCGCTTTTTCTTTGCACAGCAGGAAAGAAAGGCGAAATGAATGGGCTGTGATTTTAGTTTTTTAAGCAGAGGTCAATATCTTGTATACGGCCCTCGGAGGATATTGTAAAAATTGAAATGGCCCTTGAGAGGAAAAAGGTTCCCCACCCCTGATCTAGAGTCTGCAAATGTAAATCAATAGAGAGATGAATGCAGAATCAACAGGAGTCCTGTTCTCACCTGAGGCGTGAGGAGAGTGGTCACCATCCAGGCCTGAAGCCAGCCTCTCACTGTGGGCCCCCAGGACCCCTATGGGCAGTGCCTGGTCCCCGGAAGCTAAATCTGCCTCGGGCTCCTCGCTCACAGGGAAGGAGATGTCACTCATTGGCTCCTCCTTGATATGGGGCTTGGAGTCCTCCAGGGCCTTCTCCGGGTTCACCAGCGTTCATACTCCTCCGACAGATCTTTACTCACCTGGAGGAGGAAACTCTTTTATCAGTCCCAATTAAAGGTCTCCTATCATGCTATTTCAAGGCGTATATTATGGGTCTCAGATATATAAAAAACATGTCTATGATGTGTTTTGCTCAAAAACATCAAACGGATCATGCATTTTAGACATCCCTCATATCCCTCTCTTTCAGCCCCGTTAGAGAAGGGCTGATTCTGGTGAAACGCCATATCATGTTCCGAACCACATCAAGGATTATTTCTGAAACAGTGTGGAGCTCAAATGCTTTTTCTCTTGCGGGTTTACTACAAGGTGAGTTCCTTTTTTTATTTCCTGCTTTTTACACATACTCTCTCCAGTATAGGTCAGCTCTGAGTGTTAGCGATGCTTGCTAATGTAAACAAAGACCATATTACGTCCAAAACACGTCGGGCATTGTTTCTGATAGTGCCGTGGGTCCACATTTCCGATATTACGTCATATCAGCAGCAAA